>NC_090206.1:1555000-1917500 GCF_033026475.1 Channa argus
GACAACGCCATAGCTAAAGTAATAGATACTTGCACATTTAGTGTACAGTATTCAGCTAAGACAGGATCACAAAATATCATCGTTCATTTATATTATTTCTGGGCTACAGCAAACAATTTCTTTTCATTTCATAAATGTTTTTTCTCGATTCCTAAGTAAATGTTCCGCACTTATATAGCGCTTTTCTACCTATTGGCACTCAAAGCCCTTTACACTGCTTCTTATTTACCCATTCACACTCACAATCACACACACACTCATACACCGATGGGGGAGCTGCTATGCAGCTGGCCAACACTCACCGGGAGCAACTAAGTTGGGGTTCAGTGTCTTGTTTAAGGACACTTCAACATGTGACCAGAGGAGCCGGGGATTGAACCAACAACTGCGCCTGTAGGGTAGGTCCAACGAACTTCAAATATTTTAAATATGTGAAGAAAGCGTGTAAATCTTCATTTACTATTAAATAGAAGATATTTAATAGTAAGATATCAAATTTTGACAGATGAGGAGTTTAAATACTTCATTCTTAATTTAAAGGTACAATCATTTAATATATCTGTTTAGGTATTTAGTTTTAGTTTGTACATAAAATTTGGAGAAAAAAAATTATGTGTAGATTAAAAGATTGGAGCCAATTGAAATACGTTTTGGCACAAACAACATTTAGAGGCGTATTTTAGAGCACAGTCACTAAGGAAAAAAAAGCAGTAGAAGCGTTGTGGTGTGGTCAAAGACCTTCCTCAGCCCCTCCACAGAGCCCCAACACCTTAATTACAGAAGCCTGTTTCACACACTGGGATCCTGACAAAGGTTTTTTTTTTATAGACATAAGGCTCTGATGTGTTGTAAACAACAAAACAGTGCCTACACAAGGCTACAGAAGATTTAACACAATACAAACTGTAAACAAGGGACATAAAATAAACTATAAATAAAAATAAAAGTTTTTAGGGAATGTGAATGGTAAATGGTCTTTACTTTTTAAAGTGCTTTTCTACCTTACCCAAACCGCTTGGGCTGGGGATTGAGGAGCCACAGTCGCCCAGAAGCTGTTTTTAATTCGAAATGGACCTGTGTGAATGAACTGTCTTTGTACCTTGTCAGTTCAGTTCAGGTCTATTGGTGCAGCCTTTATTCCTGATGCTGCAAACCTGGGTTCCGAGGTGGAGGGGACAGGAGGATCACTTGATGTTGCTGTGGAGGGCACCACTGTAATTTTAAAAAAGATGATTCCAAGAATCAAATCAAATAAAATAAAATGAAATAATAAAAATGAAAAACCTAAGAGCTGTATGATGTTCAATATACTGTAGATGTATAATTTATTTTAATATTTTTTAATAATTTTTTTTGTCCTTTTGGCTTATCCCGTGAGTTCAGGGTCACCACAGCGGATCATTATATAATTTGTACTGCAAATTAGATTAGATTGAATTTTATTATTTTATTTTACTATACAGTTAAATTAATGTGGCTTTTTTCAACTTTTTTTAGTATAAGAATAGTGAATGTTACACTTTATTTTCTTCCCCCATTTGTGGTGCCCCCTGGTTGGACGGCACCCTTAGCAGTCATCTATGCTGCCTATGTCATGGGCCGGCTCTGGTTACAGGTAACTTTTGTAAGAAATGAAACCTGAAGCCTTTGACCCCTAAAATACTTAGATTTGTTTAGATCTCTATTAGCTTCCATCACAGTGGTCATAGTAGTATAGTAAAATTGTAGTATTTCATTAAATAATAACCAAATTGAAATTAACAGAGATTTTGCCGTTGATCCTGTCAGTTAGGATGACTAGGAATGAATCCCTTTAATAGCAGCTGGGAGTAAAATCTCCCCTGAGTGTGGACAGTCGACTTTCTCAGGAAAGTTGGAGAATGTAGATTTCTTTGCAATGAATACGTATAACCAGTTGTCTAGATTATCTTTCTGCAACTGCATTTATGAGTGATAACAAGCAGCAAACAGCAACATGAAGCTAGAATTATTGAAAGTAGAAATTGTTCAATTGTTTGTTGACGACACCTCATTTTTAAAACAAAGTTCCTAAAGTCCAACAGAAGATTTAACAAATAAAAATTATTATTTAGACTTGTAGAAGTCTAAATAAGTTACTTTTCCCCATGGATTTTTTTTAAATTCAAACAGTTCCTGTGTTGGATCAGCTATGTGTATCTCCCCTTTTTTCCCCTTCTCTCCTGCCTGCGCTGTTACCCTCCAGCAACATGAACATACACGTCAGAAAGCAATTTTTTCTGTCACTATTGAGTTCAAATCTGTAAGCCAGGCTTCCAAAATACATGAGAGGTGGAGCAGAAATCAAGTTGCTCTGATATTGCATGTGTATCCAGTAACCAGGTTACTTAAGTGCATGTAAACACAAACACTTTTGTTGTGGTGGATGGGTGAAGTTGTGGCATAGATAGCAATGACAGTGTAAACAAGTTGGGGGAGCGAGGCAGGATTGACTGTCGTGCAGGAAGGTAGAGCGGTCGTCCACCAATCCCCCAGCTGCTGGCTCGATCCCCAGATCCTCCATTCACATGTCAAAGCGTCCTTGAGCAAGACATTGAACCCCGACTTAGTTGGTGTCGGTGAGTGTTTTCCAGCTGCATAGCAGCTCCCTCATCAAGTGTGTGAGAGTGTGTTTGTGTGTGATTGTGATCGTGAATGGGTGAATAAGAAGAAGTGAGAGTAGAGCGCTTTGAGTGCACTAATAAAAGCACTATATAAGGGCAGATCATTTACCATTTATTGATTTAGGCATTCAGTAATAATGATATCCAGGGGTGCTGTAACTATTCTTGAATGTTAAACGGTTTGCGGGAACAGAGGGAACCCAAAGGCGGGTTCTACTGCATTCTCCGGAGGGGACAAGTTCATACAGGATTAACTTCTGCACAGCCCCCCTTTCTAACAGACAGTAGCAGAAGTGTAAAAGTCACCTGCTGCCCAGGTGCAAACTGGCCATAGAATTTGCCAAAAAAAGCTAGTGATATTAGTGAAGGGACCTCAAGGCCAGTGTCATACATCTCTGTATAAAGACACAGCAGAGATTTCTGGACACTCAGACAGTCAGATGGTCATAAATACTCAATCTATTACACAACACAGTGCTCAATAGTTTTCAGGAGAATGATGCAACATTGGAAAGTTTTGCAGTAAAAGCCATGTAGGCGAAATGTTGTAATGTCATAATGTCAAAAAGGAAAACATTTGAACACTTAAATACAGTTTTTGGATTCATTGTCATTATCATAAGACTTTGGTGTCAAGACAAACCATTAGAGCTTTATAGGGAAAGAGCCTTATCAAAAGAATCTGACATCATTCCAAAAGTGAAGCCCTGTAGGCAATGGACAACTGGTACTGAAAGCTGTGATACGAAAAGCAAATGTATATTGGTAAATAAATGCAGGGAATCTAAAAATGTATATATAGTGTATAGTCATGGTACTATAGGCCCCTGTGTTTTTTTACTAAAGTGACACATATTAATTGTTTTTGCGCTTATTTATTATTTGCCTATTCAGAGTAAGCAGCTTTAATGTTTATGCAGAGGAAAAAGTGGAGTAAAAGTGGAGGAACAGCTTCAGGCTTTATCGCCACTCATAGATAGTTTAGCTAAACCTTAAATGAGCCTAATAGGACTAAATGTTAAACCATCCGTGCAGAGAATCTTACATTATCCTTTCAAAAAATAAATCTTAGTATAGAACCATTAACAGCTTTTTACTGAATGTGTTTGCTTGAAGTTTAAATCAACTTTTACTCGTGGAACTGTTTCCATTTTTTGTAACTTTCCGAGGGACACTTTGACACATGGGCCGGGGCAAGTTAATCTGGATGTGTAATCAGTATAACTTATTATTATTATTAATTCTTTAAAAAGTAATAAGAGCACTTTACAAATAAGTAATAACTAATAACTAATGGCCCCAAGAGATTAAAAGCACACAGCCAAACTGCACAACTGCAACCACTCCAGATACACACATGGTTTTGTTTGTTTTATGAAGTAACCTCTGTCCATCCAGTCCAGCATCGAACTCAGAATTAACAGGTTGCGTTTTAAATGCATTAGTATAATGCATTGTCTATCACAGTAGCTTTGACTTTACCAAGCAGTACATAAAGTAAAATAATGTCTGCAGCTGTCACATTGTGTGAATCTTTGACTCTTTTACATGCTGTGGTGCGTTGTTGTACCTCAAAGTACTGCTCATCTCCAGTACTTTAGTGCCCACACAACGTCAACAGAGACTGTTAATGCTCTGCAAATCATTCATTTCCACCAGGTGAAAGTACCAAACTGTGTGTTCAGGAAACACAGTAACACAGTGTTACTTAGATTAGCAACTGCTGATTAGTCAATGCTATAGTTAATATTTAAGTCCAAATCTCATCTACAGCACCACAATGAATACTACGATGCACCCACATGCAAATACTTGATCATTTTTACAGATACTGGCTTAACTTAGCTAAGCGGGACTCATGGGCCAGAGTCTTAGTCCTTAGTTACAAGCCTAAAAGATATAGAATGATCCAAAAAATGCACTCAAAGTGACCAAGAAAACAAACAAACATACCAAAAAAACCATCAACTTAGCAAAAGCAGATATAAACAGACTCCTGAACAGTGTTTGCCATGAAATAAGCGGCGTGTACAGACAGCCACTTCACTTGGTCATTGACCTCCTTAATCTGTCTTTCTGTTTTATAATAGAATTAGAATGAGCCTGCATTACACTGATCAACCTGCTCATGTCTGCTAGGTCCATTTTAGCCACATTACACTGTTTTAACACAAGTCTTAGGAGCCAATCGTGAAGACACAAGACGAGTCAAACAGTAAATAAATGGTTTTATTTACAGGCTTCTTACAAGGTAGGACAGTATTCATGCATTACCACAGTTCATTCACAAGTCTCTGAATCTGGTTTACAGATGCAGGTGAAAAAGGTCAGATGGTGCTAAAACAGACAAAGTGCAGAAGGGGAAGTAGAGAATATGAAAATTATAGACGAAAAAATTGTGAAAGAATGTGCAGAAATAACAAAACAACAGTATGAACATGGGGATTATGAAATCATTTTATTATGAAATAGGGATTTCCATCAATGTAAAATAAGTATTTTCTTCCTCATAGTCCACATTTAAAAAAGACGTTGCACAATTTACTTCCAAAGTGCAGCTACAATAGTTGGCATTACACAAACACTGAAATGTGACTGAAATTATGCTTATTGAAAGAATCCTACAATGGAGGCAATTAGAACAATATTTGCACTAGCTATAGAGTCACCATAGCCATTTTGAGGGAAATAAAGCAGGAAAGTTTAAAGTTGGATGGAGAATGAATTATATCAATGATTGTCCTCACAATTACATAAAGACAGAAAGAAATGTGTGTGTGTGTCTGCTGTTTTTGTGTTTTAGGTTTTACTCATGTATGAAATGATCCAAAATGTAGCAGACTTATAATTTAATATATATATATATATTATAATTTATAATCAGCCAAAAAGGACTCATGTCACACCACTCTTCAGATCTCTACACTTGCTTTCTGTAGCTGCCACCATCAGGTTCAAAGAACTGTCTCTTGCTTACAGGGTAATTGACTCAACAGCTCCTGGTTACCTCAACTCCCATATTCAGGTCTACAATCTTGTTGGGAGAGTGTACAGACATGCAGAGAACATACACACTTCTGATGATCCTGTGATTTTAAATTTTCACTTAGATTTTCATTGTGATTTTGAATTCAACCCTCCATGGGTACATGATTTTGGTATCTATGTCAGGGTCTTGTTGCACTTCCTGTCCCTGGACTTTTATTTTGTGGCCCCTTCTCCTTACTTCCTGTCCTTGGTTCTTTTCCCCAGCTTTGCCCTCGTTGTCCGTCATTGTTTGCACCTGTTCCACCCTCTATTTAAGTTCAGTCTTCCCTTCACTCCCCTGCCAGATCCTCGTCATTGTTAATCTGGTCTCTGCCATTGTGAGTACTATCCTCCTTGTTGCCGTTATTATCCTCACCAACCCCACAGTAGACTCTGGACTTTTGGTAAAACCTGAAACTTATGTTTCTCAAACTCTTGGGAAATCTGGACTCCAGCATCTTGGACTTTGGTATTCTGGACTCTGTTTCCTGTGTGGTTTTGGTCTGAGGTTTGCTTTTTGTTTAATTCAGTATTTTGGCCTAGTCCCTAGTTTTCTCCGCTTGTTTTATCCTGGTTTTTTCATGTTTAGGTTTGCTTGTGTGCTTTTCAGTTTGCCAGTGCTTTATGTTGAGTTTGTTTGTGACTGCCTCCCCATAGTCCTTGTGTGTATGTGCTCCCCCAACTCTGTTACTTTGGCATTGTTCCCTTCCAGTGTGTTTTTAAGTTGTGATCCGTTTTACTTTAATCATTATTACGTCTTAGCCTTTGTTCAGTAGTTTGTTCTTTGATATTTCTTAGTCTCCTTAGCCTTACCCTTGTGTTTACCCGCTCTAGTGGTTTAACGTTTATCTGTGCCTTAGTTTATCAGTAGCCTCTGTTAGTTCTTTCTCTAACTTGTCCCCTGAGCCCGAGCTGTGTTTATTTCTGGTAATTCGGTTCCCCTCTTGTTTTCAAGTTAACTCCTTTCGTGTGCTGGTCCTGTTCATCTTTTACATCTCTTTCAATAAAAGCCCCTTATTTTGCAAACCCTCGCTCTGTCTCTTCTCTTGGGTCCATCCCTTAACCTAAACGTGACAGTAGGATCTGGCCAGACTAGGACCCAGAGACGTGCGAGTGGTTTTTCTTTCTTTTTCTTTTCCCTTCCCCCCCATGGATGCCACAAGGGCTTTCATGTCTGTCTCGGGGTACAGACACCAGACTCAAGACCAGACTCCGGTCCTGACCGGTTATGAAGGGACCCGTCTGGCATTCTGTTCTCCAGGCGTGGGCCCGCGACGTAGAAGGTCCAAACCTCAGACCAAAGACAAAGTCCCTGATATCCCTCACACTGCCCCAGAGTCTGCCACAGCACCGCCTGCCCCTAGGCCGGTCTGCGGCCCACCTGTTCCTGTTTTGGCTCCCCTAATGTCGACTCCATCTATACCTGAGGTGTCAGCTCTTGTTTCTGGGCTGGCTTCATGTCCGGTTGACGCTCTCCCCCACTCACTCCCGAGCAAGTCTGACCAGTTTTCCACAGAGCCACAGGTTGTTGGGCCCTCCATGCACAGGAGACGCTCAGCAAGACGTCGAAGGGCCCAGCACGGCAGCTGTTCCGAAACCCCAAGCAAGGAGCCTCTCTCTAGCACCACCTCAGAATCTAGCACTCCAGCTATGTCAGCCCAGGAAGCTAGGGAAAGGGCGGAGTTCGAGGTTATTGACAATCTTCTGACTGTACTCAAGGCCAAGCTGAAGGTCTCCCTCCATGACCCTGCTACCAGCTGTGCCATTGTCCAGCGCATGGAGGACCTAATTCTGTCCCGGCCTTGGCTACGGGAAATAGGGGCTGCTATCATGCATCTGGCCAGTCTAAGGGACCTTCGGGCCATGCTGGGGGCCAAAATCCCCTCGCCTGTCCAAGTTGTGGTTCCCCCCGGACCTGAACCTGCTTCTACTTGCCCTGCACCTGCCTCTGAACTTAATTCTGCTGTTCCTGCTCCTGTCACAGTCCCAGCTCCTGCCTCTGAACTCAATTCTGCTGTTCCTGCTCCCCTCACGGTCCCAGCTCCTGCCCCTGAACCTGATTCTGCTGTTCCTGCTCCCCTCACGGTCCCAGCTCCTGCCCCTGAACCCGATTCTGCTGCTCCTGTTCCGGGGCACGTTGACGTTGACGCCGCCACCTCAGCTCCTGTTCCGGGGCGCGTCAACACCACCACCTCGGTCCAACCCCCCGGGAGAGTTGACACTGTTTCTGGTGATTCTGCTCTGGCTCTTCCTGTTCCTGTCGCGGCGCTGAGGTCGGCGACCGCTCGTCTGGTTCCTGTTCCTGTCGCGGCGCCGAGGTCGGCGACCGCTCGTCTGGTTCCTGTTCCTGTCGCGGCGCCGAGGTCGGCGACCGCTCGTCTGGTTCCTGTTCCTGTCGCGGCGCCGAGGTCGGCGACCGCTCGTCTGGTTCGGGTTCCTGTCGCGGCGCCGAGGTCGGCGACCGCTCGTCTGGTTCGGGTTCCTGTCGCGGCGCCGAGGTCGGCGACCGCTCGTCTGGTTCGGGTTCCTGTTCCTGTCGCGGCGCCGAGGTCGGCGACCGCTCGTCGGGTTCCTGTTCCTGTCTCTGTCCCGGCGCCGAGGTCGGCGTCCGTTTCTCCCGTCTCTTTGTCCTGTTTCTATGTGCCCAGGTCCAGCTCCCGACTCTGATCCTACTTGGGCGCCTGCCTTTCGACCGGTCAGTGCTCCGCCGGGCCCCAATGACGATCCTGCTACAGCACCTGCCTCCAGGTCACTCGATGCCTCGTCCGGCCTCGACACTAGTCCTGCTACGGCACCTGCCTCCGGGTCGCTCGCCGCCTCGCCCGGCCTCGACACTAGTCCTGCTACGGCACCTGCCTCCGGGTCGCTCGCCGCCTCGCCCGGCCTCGACTCTGGTCCAGGCTCTGTTCCCGCTCCTGGCGCTGGGTCGGCCGTGGTCCGGCCTGGCTCTGTTCCCGCTCCGGCCTCCCGTCCGGCCGCCGGAGGGCTTCTGCCCTCGCCGCCGGCCTCCCGTCCGGCCGCCGGAGGGCTTCTGCCGTCGCCGCCGGCCACCTGCTCGGCTCCCTGCTGGGTCTCCTCCTGTCACCGCCAGCCACCTGCACGGCTCCCTGCTGGGTCTCCTGTCACGTACTGGAGGGCCTCAAGCCCACCTCCAGTCCCCCGCCACCCACCCTGCCTCCCCATAGTCCTTGTGTGTATGTGCTCCCCCAACTCTGTTACTTTGGCATTGTTCCCTTCCAGTGTGTTTTTAAGTTGTGATCTGTTTTACTTTAATCATTATTACGTCTTAGCCTTTGTTCAGTAGTTTGTTCTTTGATATTTCTTAGTCTCCTTAGCCTTACCCTTGTGTTTACCCGCTCTAGTGGTTTAACGTTTATCTGTGCCTTAGTTTATCAGTAGCCTCTGTTAGTTCTTTCTCTAACTTGTCCCCTGAGCCCGAGCTGTGTTTATTTCTGGTAATTCGGTTCCCCTCTTGTTTTCAAGTTAACTCCTTTCGTGTGCTGGTCCTGTTCATCTTTTACATCTCTTTCAATAAAAGCCCCTTATTTTGCAAACCCTCGCTCTGTATCTTCTCTTGGGTCAATCCCTTAACCTAAACGTGACAATCTATTAACCATTATTTTTGTTCTAAACAAATTATACAATGTACATTAAAAAATTGGATGGATGGTAGTGTTTCCTTGAGACGGCAGGAGTCCAGACATGAAGTCCAGGGGGATGTGAGACCAAGGACGACCGGGGATGGGAAGGGGCTGGAGGTGTTTTATGGGTTTTTTCCTTGGGCACAGATAGCACAGGCTGCCACAAATTCTCAGGTGTCCCTGATGAGGCCGGAGACCGCCAGAGAAGGTCATTGGAGTGACAGGAAAGCTTAGAGCTCGGAGCAGACCTGGGATGGGACAAATAGGAGACCAGGGGGTTCGGTGTCGGGCTCCTGCTGCTAGACTGTGCGCACCGTCTTGTCAATTTCCCAGGTGAGGACCCCCACCACACACCTCCCTCCCACAAGGAGGGAGAATAGGTTCAGGGACACGGGAAGACGTCTCTGGGGTGTGGATGCGGGACAAAGCATCAGGCTTGATGTCTTTAGACCCGGGGCGGGAGGTGAGGGAAAAGTTGAAGGGGTCAAAGAAGAGGGACCAACAGGCTTGACGAGAGTTGAGGCGTTTGCGTTTGGTGAGAGAGGTTCTTGTGATCGATCCAGATAATAAATGGTTGTGGTGCCCCCTCTTACCAATGGCACCATTCCTCTGGGGACAGTTTCACTGCCCGAAACTCGCGATCACCCAATAAGTAGGGGATAGTTGACGAGAGAAGAAGGTGTAGGGCTGCAGCTTCAACTCGCATTTGCTGCGCTGGCAGAGGACCACACATACGCCGACTTCTGAGGCGTATGTATGCACTTTAAAAATATATTTTTGTTATCTTTATTGAAATATGATTTTGATTTTTTTTTAAAAAAGATGGGAATGAAGATGCTCAACAAAGCCAAGACTCTCAAAATCCTATGTGCTTAGAAAATACTGCTCATCAAACACAACCATGTCTCTTATTTGACTAAATACTGACCAAATCAAGATTTTTGAGGTAAATATTTGTTTTTGTTTTTGAAAAGGTTGACAGCATTTAGTCCATTTGAATTGCTGGGGTGTTTCAAGATTGATTTGCTGTGACAGTTATTTCTTTTAAGATGTTCATATTTGTATGAGTATATTCTATTGCTGGCATCTTGTTGTGATTTTGCTGTCTGAGAGCGAGTCAAAAAGAAGCTTCCCAACTCCAGCTTCCCCACTCCTTCCAATATGTCATGGATAATAATGACCACACAATTGTCAGAAACATGAAAGTACTGCAGATCACTAACTATGAAAAAAGCAACACAAGATCAATATTTATCAGAGCAGAGTTTATCTTAGCAGACAAGCTTCTTAAAACAAAGTAGATACTTAAAACTTTATCAAGTCAAGTCAAGTTTTGTTGTCAGTTCTTCCACATGTACAGTACAAACATACAGGGAACAGAAATTGTGTTTCTCTCGGATCCATGGTGCGTACAGATAATTCTAACAGCGGAGCCTAAGATCTAGATCACATATAAATATTAAAATATAAAATACAACTATACAATAAGGGCATTGAAGAGTAATAATAATAAAAAGTAAAATAAAGTTTATGAATGATAAGATCCAAGCCAAACTTGTCAAATTACTGTATTTGGAGACAGTTCTTTTTGTTGGAGAAGAGAGGTGGATCTTTAAACCAACTACCATCAAGGAGGTTTTTGTAGACCCCACTCCTGTCAGATGTCTGGCTTTTATGGCAAATGCTAACATCAATGTTGCAAATTGATGTCGGCACCAATGTGTATATTGTAGGCGTACACATAATGTGCCTTTAAAAGGTGGTGGGACTTCCACTGTGATTCCATCAAAATTTTTTATATGATTGATGTCTTTAGTTAAAAGTTGGAAGTATACAGCTGATGCACACCTAAGAACTCATCTTCAACTTGGTTCTACTCTGAAGATTTTATAAAGGAGACCAGCATGGGTGTCTTGGTAAGGGTATTTGCTTCTTTGATGACCTTTGGATTCAGGAAAGTCCCCCACTGCTCCAGAGGTTTTGATGAGGTCTCTTCTCTGAACAGCAGCTGGAAATCTTGCAGCACCTAAAACAAAAACAACTAATTTGCATGTGCTGATGAAGCTGACAACAGTAAGGTGTCAAGAATCTTGTTTTGAATAGCTTCACAGTCAACATGTATTTGGTATGTCACATACATTGGGATGCTTTCTCCTAATATGGGCTCACCAGTCCTTTTTTGTCAAGGAATTTCGGGAACACAATAACTGTGCAGCTCTTCTCATAATTATGAATTACCTTGTGTAGCATTTGTGTTGGAATGTTTGTTTCATTCTCATTAAGGTTTGCTCTTCATCCCTGCTGTGCTCCCTTCACTGGTCCCCCTCCAACTGATTGTCTGTGGTCACCTCTTGTTCAAATTCTGGACTTCTTCTACATGATAGAGGTTTCTCAGAGCTGCTCCTCCTGCTGCCACTGCTGTGCTCTCACACCATGTTTCTTATGTTCCAAGCAACTTTAAGTGCTCCTGTGGACAGTAAAATGTATAAAAAATTATTTTAAACAGTTAAAATACAACAGCAGTTTTCTTTTTAAAGCATGGACAGTGGTTGGACCCACAGTCCCAGGTTTGAAGGCTTAGGGCGACTGTGGGGCAAGAAGGTAGAGCGGTCGTCCACCAATCTCACAGTTGTTGGTTTGGTACCGGTCACATGTTGAAGTGTCCTTGGGCAAAACACTGAACCCCCAAGTTGCTCCCTGTGGGTCAGGTGAGCACTTTGCATGGCAGCCACTGCCATCGTGTGTTTGAATGGGTGAATATGAATCAACATTGTAAAGTGCTTTGGATAAAGTCGTTATATAAGCGACTATTTACCATTTACCATTTATAAAATAAAATTATATAATAATATAAAATGCATCGACATGACTATTATTATTATATAACCACTGAGTGGTGGTTTCATGCATCTTCCTCCACCACTACATTCATCCATCCACTCACACATTCTCTCCATCTGCTTATCCTGTTTGGACTCACAGGGGACCTGGAGTGTGTCCCAACATGCAGTAGCTGAGAGGCAGTGGCTGATTTCTTTTTAACAGGAAAATCACATATTTGATAAATGTATAGGTACAAGCCTTAAGTGCTAAACTTTAAATTAAAAAAGAGAAAGTCTGGTGACCTTAAAAAACATCTTTGTGATAGGACATGTTTATAACTGGGTAGCAGTTAAAAGAAATGAAAGAAACCCCTCTGTGTTTGGGAAGTGAGGAGCCCAGTCGTTTATATTTGTTAAGCTATTTGCTTAAAATGCTTTGAGTGCTGATATAGCGCTATATAAGTGCAGACTATTTATACTTTAAATATAGAGCAGCATGATGATGATTGTTCAACAATGCTGCAAATATTGACACATCACCTCCAATCCGAAGCAAAACTCCATAGCAACGCGTAGGCCTCATAGCAACATGGTTTCAGAGTGTCTGACAGCAGAAAAAATCTTTAAATTCAATTTGTGCCGTTGTAAATGCTCTTCTAAACGTAAATGCATTCAGTTTCTTTTATAAGTTATTGTATTGATGTTACTAATTCATGTTGATTAGACGCTTTGAATAATTTGGGGAAACAGCAGGGCCTTATGCCCACAAAGCCTGTTTAAGGGCTTTTATTTGAAGTTCTCTAAGCTGCACTCAAAGATGGTTGGCAGTGAAAGTAGATTTCACACAGTGACACATTGATCATAGCTTGTCACATCATTCACACATCATATACTCACAAAGATTTACCAGGGCATGAGTGTTATACATTACTGTTTTTTAGGAGCACTGAGGTGTGCATCAGTATACACTTAGAACCATGAATTCTGGAATAAAACATGTTTGAGTCTCCGTGACAGATGGGGGTAGCATGCACTTCACTGCACACGTCTGATTTTGCCAACAAGAGGTTGCTAGACTTTTTTCACGTTGTTTTTCTTAGACCCATTAGTCCAGTACCGCAGCCCAGCTGCTGGTCTAACCACAGTTCCTCAGTTCTACCAAAACAGAAAGCACCTTCTGTGACAGGACTCGTAATATATTAACCTCCTGCCTCAGAAAATTGAAAAGTGTTTGCAGCTTGTTGGCTAACTTAGCGTTCGGGCTGTGTTTTTATGTTATCACCTTTTAATCCAACATTCTCTGGTAAGAATTTGGTTAGAGGGACACTTTTGGCACACTTTTGCCTATTCATGGTGAGGGCCTATGACATGTAGAGTACTGCTGTAGGGATCCCCACCGATGTCTGGCTTCAGTGGCTGCACAGCCAAGTTGGAGGGAACACAATGACCATGATTTGGAATGGAAAACCACAGTGTTCAGTCTTACAATGGTGTCAAAAGGACACAGATTCTAAAAGACAAAATTCATGTTCTGGAAACAAATTTTCTCCTTTAACATATTTTCTCATGAAATTGTTATTATTGACTGATTATTTCAGCTAGGAATACAGTGTTTATTTATTTCTGGAGAATCCAGAAAGTAATTTTAGCTTTTCTGATGCCATAAAGCTTCATTGTATCGTAATATATTAAAAACTTCTTCTTTTCCTTTCAGCTGTTCCCTTTCAGGGGTCTCCACAGCGAATCATGTGCCTCCATCTAACTCTGTCCTCTGCATCCTCTTCACTCACACCAACTAACTTCATGTCCTCCCTCACTACATCCATAAATGTGCTGTTTGCTCTTCCTCTAGACCTCCTGCCTGGCAGCTCCAACCTCAGCATCCTTCTACTGATATATTCACAGTTTCTCCTCTGAACATTTCCAAACCACCTCAATCTGTCCTCTCTGACTTTATCTCCAAAATATCTAACATGAGCTGTCCCTCTGATGTCCTCATTCCTGATCCTGTCCATCCTCATCACTCCCAAAGAGAACCTCAACATCTTAAGCTCTGCTACCTGCAGATCTGCCTCCTGTCTTTTCTTCAGTGCCACTGTCTCTAAGCAAAACAACATCTCTGGTCTCACCACTGTCTCGAACACCTTTCCTTTCATTCTCGCTGATACTCTTTTATCACACAACACACCTGACACTTTTCTCCACCCGTTCCAACCTGCCTGCACTCGCCTCTTCACCTCTTTTCCACACTCTCCGTTGCTCTGAACTGTTGACCCTAAGTACTTAAAGTCCTGCACCTTCTTCACCTCTGCTCCCTGTAACCTCACTGTTCCACCTGGGTCCCTCTCATTGACACACATGTATTCTGTCTTGCTGCGGCTAAGCTTCATTCCTCTGTTTTCCAGAGCAGACCTCCACCTCTCTAGATTTTCCTCCGCCTGCTCCCTGGTCTCACTACAAATCACAATGTCATCTGCAAAAATCATAGTCCATGGAGATTCCTGTCAAACCACATCTGTCAGCCTGTCCATCACCAGAGCAAACAAGAAGGGGCTCAGAGCTGATCCTTGATGCAGACCCACCTCCAGCTTGAACTCCTCTGTCAAACCTACAGCACCTCACCACTGTCTTACAGCTCTCATACATGTCCTGCACCACTCTAACATACTTCTCTGCCACTCCAGACGTCCTCATACAATACCACAGCTCCTCTCTCTGCACACTTTCTCTAAATCTGCAAAGACACAATGCGACTCCCTATGACCTTCTCTGTACTTCTCCATCAGCATCCTCAAAGCAAATACTGCATCTGTTTGGACTCTTTCTAGGCATGAAACCATATTGCTGCTCACAAATATTCACCTCTGCCCTTAGCCGAGCTTCCACTACTCTTTCCCACAACTTCATTGTGTGGCTCATCAGCTTTATTCCTCTGTAGTTGCCACAGCTCTGCTCATCTTCCTTGTTCTTAAAAATAGGTACCAGTACACTTCTCCTCCAGTCCTCAGCATCCTCTCACTCTCCAAGATCTTGTTAAACAAACTAGTCAGAAACTTTACTGCCACCTCTCCTAGACACTTTCATACCTCCACAGGTTTGTCATCAGGACCAACTGCCTTTCCACTCTTCATCCTCTTCAACGTCCTCCTCACTTCACTCTTACTAATCTTTACTACTTCCTGCTCCACACCAGTCACCTCTTCTACTCTTTGTTCCATTTCATTTTCCTCATTCATCAACTCTTTAAAGTTCTCCAATCTTCCCCTCACACTCCTGGCACCTGTCAATACATCGTAATATATTAAAAACATATAATTGAATCCCACTGTTAGACAGAGATGCACGTTTTCTCCTTTTCTAAAAACAATAAGTGTCCCAAAAGTTGAGCATGCCCATCATTTTTGCATCTAAAAAGTGAAGGCTGTTCTCAGCCTTTGGAGCTCTGATCTGGTTAAATACCACAGTCACATTTGTGATGAGGAAGTAACATGTCACCCAGTGAACTGTCATGGATTATTAGTTGGTTGAACAACAACTGACCTCTACGCCACAGACAAAACTAGATGTTAACACAGTTAGTTTTTTTGTGTTTTTATCGGACGTTTTGACAACAACAGATGTTTCGAAAATCCCCAACCTTGGAGGTGTTAATATTGTGGTGGACAGAAGTCAGTATGGGCACGTATCTGTTTAGGATAAGTGCCCAGAGAAACACAGAGAAGCACACTATGACTCCTTTAAAAAAAATGCAGTGGTCTGTTTGTGTGCCATAATTCCATGACTTTAATACGTTTCATAGAAGAGCTGTAATAAAGCCTGATGTTATTTAAACTTTTTTTTTTCAGTAACTTACTGACTAACAGTCAACGGAAAACCTAAAAATACACATTTGTACATATGAT
Organism: Channa argus; assembly: GCF_033026475.1. Taxonomy (NCBI): domain Eukaryota; kingdom Metazoa; phylum Chordata; class Actinopteri; order Anabantiformes; family Channidae; genus Channa; species Channa argus. Next base: position 1,571,035 of record NC_090206.1, read on the forward strand.
TTGTAATTAAGGTGGCGTTATTGAGTACCGGAATTGTTTGTCAAAGATTCCATTTTAAATATTCATTTTTGTAAGTAATCAAGGAATGTAATTTATTTTTTTATTTTTTTTGCCAGTATACAAGTTGAAAGCTATATTTAAATCTAATTAAACTGTTGCATTAGCAGCCACAAGCTTACATATATTGCATGTAATTATTTCAGTTTGGAAATAGATGTCTTTGTCAACATTTTACTTTTAACTTAAAAAGCGAAGGAATATTTTCCCTCTCTCTGAAAAGCTTTACAACAGCAGTTCTATTCAACAACAAAAAGGCAATTATCTACAATACACAAATATCAGTAATAAAAATAATTATTGTAAACTGTTCCTAGAACGAAAATCTCATGGCAAGTGGAAGGAATATTTTGTTCTCTGCCTCTGTCCAAGCAACCAACCAACCAATGAAGAAGATTTTGAGTTTTTCCCAGAGTCAATATTCTATACTCTATCTATACTCATGAAAATATATCTGCAGTCCCATGCTGTAGTAGTGGACAACCCAATGTTTTACAGATGCATTTTAACATGACTGTCCTGAGCAGATGTATGTGTCTGTATAATCTGTTTCTTATTAAAACAAATCAACACAAACCTGGACATATGTTTAGCTTAATCCTCTGGTAAAACAGACTAATAAAGCTGAGAACAGAGTGTGGCCTGAGCCCAGCTGCTGCCCATTACCTGCTTATAAGAGAGAAAACAGCAGCATGTCATAAATTCCCTTTATTAGATTTGTTTGGTTTCAAGGGCTTTACACCCACAAAAAAAGCTGCATTATTCATGCCCACGCATAAGTTTCACAAGTGCCACTTACGAGTGTGTTTGCATTTAAACCCACAGTAACACAGTGAACACAGTGACAAACTATTGACCTGGTTCACAAAAGGAAACAGTCAGAGCAGATCTTGAATCTTCGTCTGTTGTTCAGGCATTAAGCTCCTGTGCAAAAAAATTGCAAGTGCCTTAATTGGAAATGCAATCAATGTTCTAACACAACACATTTTTGTCAATGAATTGAACACTACATTATTAACAAAGTCTGTCACAGCACAGATGTGAGTTTGATTCCAAGAGGCCCAAGTGTGGTTACATTTAGAAACTAAAACCACTTTGGTTAAAGCTACTGTCTGTAACTTTTTTGATTTTTTTTTTACTAGAAAAAAGTTTCAAACAGGATTAGGGTTAGAGATTGTGCCAAAGCCTTCTATGATCCAAACTCACTAAAGAGATTCTAAAGGTGTCTGAGTAAGGCTCACCCAAATGACCACTCAGAGAATATTAACGATTTCAGCTAGTAGGATTTTGCTGTTTCTTAGTTATTGTAAATTAATAATGACTAATAACTAATAATAAAGGACACTGCAGAGGTAGAAGAGCAAAGCAGAGCAGAGAGCAGGAAGCCTGGGTGCAGCAGAATGGATTGATTGATTGATTCTCTTACTAGAGCCTAAGCTGCATATTGTAACCTAAAGTATCGCCACCCCCTAAACATTTAAAATTGAATTAAATGTAAGAAAATCATTATGGATCTGGGTAAAAGCTGGATACTGATACTAGCAATATATATATATATTTTCTGCCATATATTTAAAAAAGATAAGGCAAACAATATTTTTTAGTAAAAATATTTGCGAAAATGTAAATACTGTATATTGAAGTTGAGGGAAAGATTATGGTTTTGGTAAATGTAATAGTGTAATAGTAAAAAAGGAATCCATTGTCTGGCAACATTTTACTAATATATTCAGTATCCATGTATTTATCACTTGTTATTTATTTCATTATCAACATATTCTCATTGTGCTCATAGAAACAGAATCCAGTTGCAGTTATATTATGAAATGCATTTGTTGTTACAGTTTATGTCTGTGAAGATTCTCCTCAAGTTTGGTTATCCGAAGATTGAATCATGTCTGGGCTTCTTTATTCTTGGTTAGAAACATTTCACTACTTATCCAAGCAGCTTCTTCAGTCTGAATAAAGTGGGTAGGTAACCCGGTTACATCCTCCAGAACGGGCCTTTCTCTCATGCTCTTTCCCAATTTGTGCCCAGTGAATATTGGAATTGTTACCTTGTATAAGCCTGTGCCATAACGAAATAAATAAATTATTGATGGAAAAACCTGGTTATTCAGTACATTCAGCTAGCTAGCTTTTTATAGCATCAGCTAGGGTTTAATAACTTGTTTCCAGCTGAGACATATTAATAACTGCAGTAATTATCCAATGGGAGTTATTTCTTCAGCTTTTAAAATGCCAGAACTGAATGGTTTCTATGGAGATAACAATCAAACAATGAGAAGAAAACTTAAGATACATTTACATTATCTGCACAAAAGCACCAAACTGGACAGAGACCCTCCTTTTGGAACAATGGCATCAAGAGGTTCTTCCCAAAGGCATACTTTAAGTATGTCCTTAGTCTTTACAAAGAGCATACAGGATTTTTTGAAATGCAGGTAAATTAAATTAAATGCATAATTTAATTTAATTTACCTGCATTGCAAAAAATCCTGTATGCTCTTTGTAAAGAGCTCAGTTGTACAGAACAGGTGTTAAAAATAATATACATCAGCTGTCCTCACCCATTGTGGTCAATAAACGTGTCTCTTGCAAAAGTCTCTAAGAAGAGGTAAGAAAAACAAAGTAGCAGTAACAGTGTGGGAGAGAGCTCAATCATCTGTCACAGTGTGACGGCAGTGGCTCCTCATTGACATGAGGACTTATTTAACATCTGTCCATCTCAGTCCCTGCTCTTTGGGACATTGGCCACCACTGTCTGATAGTTCAGCTGCAACCCTAGTCAATGCTTGTTCATAGAAGCTGCTCTCCACTCCCCTAAGATATACACCTAGGTATCTTTGATGGAAGCCATTTGTAGGGGTCCTCAGAAAACATATTAACCTACTTATCAGTTCCCATGTTTATCCTTTAACCCTACTCCCCGGCCTTTCAAGTATGAGAAGATGGGTTTTGCCACTGCTAATATAAAATGTATAAAATAATTATAAGCAAAACAAAAATACAGCAAGAAAATAAAATACAAAGCCCACCCAGCCACTAAAAAAGCTCTGGAAAAAATAAGTGAAAAGTCACTAATCACAACAAAGTGTTTCTGAAACACTCAGTGGGTCATGGTGCCTGATAGAGGATGGAACATAACAGCACATGCAACATTACTGACATATGCCTTGTGGAATTGAAGATTTAGGTTTCAAAACCAGGCACTAAATAAAAACAGAATGCAATCATTTGCAAATCTCATCAACCCATAATTTATTCACAATTGAAGATAACAACATTTCAGATGTTGAAACTGACACATTTTACCCTTTCATGGAAATGCCTTCATTTTGAAAATGACAAAGTCATGTTACTGCTGAAATATTCAAGGCCTTCCCTACAACAGACATCATCTGGAGGGGAGTATATGTTGCTCTAAAACTTTTATGTACTTTTCAGCCTTTCCATATGTGTAAGCTGCCCACACCATAGACTAATGCACCCCCATACCATCAGAGATGCAGGCTTTTGAACTGTCTGCTGATAACAAACTGGATGGTCCCTGTCCTCTTTACTCAAAAACAATTTCAAATTTTGATTTGTCTGAACATAGAACAGTTTTCCATTTTGCCTCAGACCATTTTAAATGAGCTGTGTCCCAGAGAACACTGCAGCATTTCTGGATCGTGTTCACATATGGCTTCTTCTTTGCATGATACATGTTTAACTTATATTTGTGGATGCACAGTAAACTCTGTTCACAAAAGGTGATTTATGGAAGTGTTCCTTAACCCATGCGGTGATGTCCATGCCTGTTTTATTGCAGTGCCGCCTCAGGGCCTGAAGATGAAACCCATCCAGTTTGGACATTTGGCATTGTCCCTTGCTAAAAGATTTCTCCTGATTCTCTGAATCTTTTGATGATATCAGATACTGTAGATGGTGGGATCTTTGAAGTTTTCACAATTTTATGTGGAGTAACGTTTTTCTCAAATTGTTCAACAAATTTTAGATGCAGTTATTCACAGATTGGTGAACCTCTGTCCATCTTTAAATTCGAGAGGCTCTGCTTCGTTGAAATATTTCTTTTATCCAAAGGCCAATTAACCTTATTAGTTGTCAAATGCTCCTCCATTTGTTTTAGATTTATGGCAATTCAATTGTGATTGAGTTTTAAGAAAGGGCTGGTACATGGCAGTATGAAAAGGCTTCATGTCCTTCAGAGTTACAGTTCATTAAAACATACAAACATTGCAAATTGACACAACGGAAGTACGATAAAACCGAGTAAACTGGTTACACCTGTTCCGTGGCTATTTAATCCCGGTCTTGGCCACATTCCCCTGCCAGATCGTCTCCCTGTACGACTTGAGTGAGCCTTTGCTTAGTCGTTTGGATCATGGTAATTTCTTTGTTTGTCTGTGATCACCTGCCTGGGATTTGCCTGAAGCCTGCTGCTAAACCAGTTTTGCCTATTACCGGTCTGCTAATCTTGCTTGTCTGTCTGCTAACCTGTCTGTTTATTACCTGCCTGCTAAGCTCCTAACCCTCCAGCCTGTTAATCTGCCTGCCTTTTGCCAACTTGCTAAGTGGCTAACCTGCCTGCTACCTTTCTTAATCCATCCCTGCAGACTCCATCCAGGTTCCTTCCCCCACTCGTTTTCGTAAGTCCCCTACTATTTACTATTTAAATGGATCTTGGAGTACTTAACTATTGCTATTGCATTTTGGATTCAAGAAGAATTTGGATCTTGTAATAGGAAAGATTTGGATCTGGGGATTCTGAGTTGGATTGGATAGTGGACATTTACTTCTGGCATTGCGATAACCTGAATGTTAACTACTTGTTATTTACCTGCTCTCCGGCATCATACGAAACATTCCCCTGTATCCTGAGATCTTCTATAGAAACTACACAGCCCTCCCCTGCAGCCTGCCTCTTATTCCTGGAATGCCATTATCCCTCTCCCCTCCACTCGCCTGGTCATCCATAATTTAACCTCCCTCCTGGTTTCCCCTTTTGTCTGGCTCCTGACTCACTTACCTGCCCCGCCAACCGTACCCTGTATTCTTCTGCCCCTGCTGTCTCCAACTACAAGTAAGCCCCTTTCTGATTATCTGCACTTTTGCCCGCAAAGACGTCTCTCCCATCAATCGCCTAGTATACTGGATCCTGTGATCAGACTCTTATACCTAATACCAAAATCCATTAAACCTATTTCACTCAACTTTCTACTCACCCTGAACGGTCAAGGCAGATGGCCACCCGCCCTCATCCTGCTTCTGCTGGAGGTTTCTTCTTTTAAAGCGAATATTTCCTCTCCTAGGGCTTGCTCAAGGGGGATTTTTTTGGGTTTCCTCCACATATTTGTATAGTCTCTTAATTTTGACTTCCTCATCTTTTCCATCAGTGAAATTATCTAAAGCTGATTTGGAACAAGCCTGGTCAATTATTATATAGTAACCATGTAAGACATCAGAAAACCAATCTTGCATCCTTCACTGATGATCCAGGCACTGTAGACAGTTATTTGCAGACAGACCATTGTCTGGTTTTCCTCAAAGTTTGTTTGGTTTATGATACAATAAATACTAATCTTCGACCTATATTTTTATGTAGGATAATGTGTGTTCTCTAGCCGGAGTAAATGTGGCAGGCTGCTTTCATGTTGAAGTGCTCTGTGATGTTAAAAAATGCGTTGAAGTCTGGATTTTGAATGTACGACAGTTTAATTTTAATAACATTATTCTTAAGGTTTAGTAATTATTTTTCCTAAAGGATCTGGCAACACTGTACAGTGGTAACGTTACTTTGACAAACATTTCTCCAACCCAAAAAATAACACAGAGCACAAAGCTAAGATCAACAATTGTGACACATTAATGAGTAAATTATTTATTTATGCGACCATGGCATATGGATAATAAATGAATGAAACACACACTTAAATGACTGACCAAACATTAAAAAACAATGTCACACAGTGATTGACACTAACTGCAACTTTACAGCACTACTGTTGTTTTAAGGTGGGTGACAACATAGGGTATCGAAACAATCATTGGCCAGTGTGTGGTTTTCCCCCACCCACCATCTTTACCTAACCTTTCCCTTTTTGTGTCTAAACATAACTATACATTTGTGCCTAAACTGCTGTGGCACATAATCCAACAATAACATGACTTACTAAACCATCTTATATGTAGTTCTGCAAAAGACACTGGCCAACAGAAGGTGTGATAACATCCAAAGCTGGTGTTATCCCACAACCTTTTGTTTATTGGAAAACCCCACAGCTGTCAATCCTCTAGTTCTCGGTCTGTCTTTTTCTCAACTGCCTATCTAGGACTTATAATCCATGTGAAGCCTTATAACAAGAAGAAAGATAGAGCGAGACAGGGAGAAGATGATATTTAAGTGACAAAGTTAGTGTCCACAGGGAAGGTGCAGTTATTACAGTGAGAGAGGGGGCAGATAATAAAGTGATACACCACAAAGTGATTGCCACACATACAGATACTCAGTCTGAGGACGAGGGGAATTAAATCAAATCTGACCTGTGAACACCTTTTATAATTCATCTTTTATTGGAATGTGCTGTTGAGCTTTTAATAGATATAGGAGACCAGCAGATAACTGTCCCGGAGCTCTGAGATGACGACTAAAACCCAAGCAGGTGCTGGATCAAATTCCCAGGTGGAGCAATAGGTGAGAAATGTATTACAGCTCCCCCTGTACCTCAACAACAGACAAACCCTATCAGTTTTTCATGAAATGCCCAAGCGTAGTTTCCACTCTCACTTTTATTGTGATTTTCTGATTTCCATTACACAGACTCATGGGCACTGTGCTGCAGCTGAACAAAGAGAGTTTCATCTGGGATCACTGTGAGGCTGTTTAAAATGTACATTTAGCGAATACATTGATTTGCAAATTACCTGAAACGTATTTTTCATTGTCAATAGTATAAAAAACAAATACCAAATGTTGAAATTTGATTTTTTTTAAAAAACAATCTCTCCTTTTGGATTTCCAGTAACATGGACACAGGGGCGTGTTTCCCAGTGTGTTTCATCACCTCTTCTTTTAGCAACACTGTTTTTGTTTGAAAACTGAAAAGATCAATTGGTTTAATTATATATATATTAACTTTTTTTTTAATTTTTGTCTGATATCAAATTATGGCAACTTAACAGTTTGCACCACCTTTGTCATATTTTCACTTCAATAAGTTTTTAATAAAGTACAGGTCAGAACTGCTAGTAGTTCAGTTGAGTGAAAATGCATTGATTTCCAGTACTGAATCATGTTTTTCACAGTGTCTGCTGAGGACCTAAAGGTCCTGAAGGTCATGACCGTTCAATATTCAATTATTAATCTAATTAGCTATGATTCTCTGGTATACTTTTTTAAAGTCAAATTATGATACTAACTTGTAGATCCTGCAGAACCTCCAGATAAACCTCATTAGCTGTGTGATTATTTTTTTAATATTAGCATTACACAACAGTTCAGTCTTTTTCTTTTCTCTTTTGCAACGTGCTTAAATTCAACTGCTCAACAGTTCAGGTTGTAGACTGCATTCTTAATACAGCAATAACACTTAAACACTTGTACTGTAAAATATGTCACTTGTGGTGACAGGTGGTTAACACATAATGATACATCCGCTTTTTTCTTTTACATTAAAATATGTTTATAAAAACATTTTCATATTAAAACCACTTGGTGGAGTTAATGATATATTCGAAATGTAATGAAATGTATAGAGCAGCGGTGGAATGGAATGGTTAGTACTGCAGCCTCACAACTAGAAGGTTCCCTGCCCAGCTGGAGCCTTTCTGTGTGGACCTCACATGTTCTCCCTGCACTTGCATGGGTTTTCTCCAGTGTACAGACAAATATTAATATTTTAGAGATATTAATGTTTACAGTTCTGCTAATGAAGTTAGAACAATTGTTTACAAACATGTAACTATTTCACGTCTCACTTCATGTTCTTTCTCCTTCTTGGTACTAAGCATTACTGTGTAAACATCAAAGCTTTTTTAGACTTTTACTTCCTGACTTGTGTATAGTGAGAGGTCCAATGTGGCTGTCAAAACAAAATATGTGGCTTTGGCTCGAAACCTAAGTAATCAGATAAAGTAGACAGGTGTCAGACACCCACTGTTACTCCCACTGCACACAGCACTGACACTGAGGTCACTGGTGCGGCAAACAAGTCCAATTTCTCCACTAATGGCGTGTCCACATAGGAAGTCTTTTCTGTGCAGTTTTCAGTTGTCCATCTCACATCTGATAGACACCATTTTAATTACACTTAAAGTACTATATAAATTATGTGTAATTCTTTTATTCTCTGTACACAGTCAATGCTTAAGTATTTTTTGAAATCTTCAAGTGTAGCTGTAGGCAGAGGACTGAACCTGCTGCTGTTCAAGCTGCTGTGAGTCCTGTGTGAATGCAGTTTTGTTTACGTGCTTATTGGAAGCCAAATTATGATTTTTCTCTGAATGTAGCCAAGTTGTTTCTGTGCCTAAACCTCACTTAACCTGGACACTTCACTGAATTAAAAAAAAAAAACATTGATATCTTACACTGACATTTCTTAGCAGAAAACTGGTTCAAATTAAATTGTGCGAAATTACAGACAAAGCTATTTTTCAGAGTAAATACTACAATTCACTGTCAAAGCTGCTGAAGTCTCGAGGCATCAGCATTTTTTTAAAAGCATGTTTTCCTTCTTACAAAACCTTTCTCTTCACTATGAGCATGACTCTACCAGTCACAGTAGCAGAGGATTTCAATAAGCCAAGACCGCCTCTCTAAAATATCAAGATAATGAGAAATTCAAATAAACACAGTGAAGGGAAAAGTCAATAGTCTGAAGATGTGAGGGAGTGGAAGAAATTCACAGATGCATTAACACCAAGGTCATTTATTGAGCCCGCGGCTCTGACTCTATAGCAACATTGAGGGGGAAACTGCAAATCTAATTTTCTACGCATCTCATAAGTGGCAAAGCGACCACACTCACTTATCATTCTTCTCTGTGCTTTCTTTCTCCGTTTTCATTCTTTCTTTGCTAGTTTCACTAATTGCCAAGGCCTCTGGCATGGAGTCTATCATCTGGAGCTGTTCAACTTTTTTCCATTAAACTGTATTATTTTAGCCACCACTGTGTGCTGCTGATAACAATATATATGCATACATTGTTAGAAGGGAAGGCTGGGTTATTTATCTGATTGCCTTTGTGAGTAAGTTGGTTTATAGTGGAGTTAAATAAGACTTTTCAGACTCTGTCTTAAAAACTGTTTAAACCTAGTGTTAGAATCTACCAACTTCAAATTTAATTATTTTCATGACAAAAAATAATGATGCACTTTCCCTTTAATTGTGTTCTTGTCAAGGACAGGTTATGCCTGTGCCTGTAATCAGTACAACTCTACCGTTTCTTTTTTTCTTAATTCAATCTGACTTGAAGGCTTATTTTCTGACTTAGCATTAGAACGACCAAGGTGGTCATTTTGACATTTTTTAAAATTTGCATTGTAAAAGGATATTGACCCTGACTTTTTCACATGTGTGCATGTTTTATTCTAATATTTATTTTAAAGAAATTATGAAACACAAGAATTCTAGATATTTCTACTTTGAATGGCTGTAACAGACATATAGACAGTTTGCATAAAGTTGTGAACCAAGGTTTACATACAACAATCATTGACAAATAGAGTAACAGTAACAGTAACTGACTCTAATTAATATCTATACATTTTGGGATTTTCTACAAATAAAACATAAACAATGAATAATTTCCTCAAAAACATTTTTCTTCAAATATTAATTGGATGTAAGATGTATTTAACATTTGATGAGAAGTGCAGTTTTTATTAAACAATCTAAAGTGTAAAACATTTTAAGAAGAAGAAAAACCTTTATTGTCACTGAGCACATATACATATTCCACATACATGTTACAATGAAATTCTTTCTCTGCATTAAACCCATCCCCCTAGGGGGAGCAGGTAGTAGCCACGGGGGATCCCACTGTCTTCTGCATTCCATCCTGCTGCTCTACCCATTTAACTGTCAGGCCACTATTGCGTCCATTTCACTATTCTACAACATACTATGAAGGAGCATTTTCATCACTGGGGTTTGGTTGTGTTTGTATTTTACATGCACTACAAGGTCACTTATCATCGACATGATTGTTATGGCAAAATTATTATATTTTTAGTTTTTTTTAAGAGGGACAATAATTAGTACAACATACATCTTTAATAAAACAAAACCTCAAACATTTAAGGGTTTAATTCATGTGGGGGTTTCTGGCATCAACACAAGATTGAAATTACATACAGTGTCTTTTCAGTTTATTTGATTGACTACAGTAGATGAACATAAATTAGTTTGTTTGACAGCATTAATTGGAATCTATATAACACATAACAATGAGGAAGTCCAAGGAGCTGAGAAAAAGGGAAGTAGAGGAAAATAGCTCTTCTTGAGCCATTTCTAAATAACTACAGATTTCAAGATGATTAGATCAAAAAAATTTAAGTTATTGGAGGGTGGAGCCACTTTTGGAATAGTTTGTATACGGACCTTAAAAAGAAAGTAGTTTCGTGGAAACACATTTCCATTTATTTCCTTATTCCTCCTCTGGATAAACGAGATGCTTTTGATAAAAATGGTATCGAAGACATATTGTCTCAGAGTGCAGGACACATTCTGATTTTGTGTTTTATTTTTTATGAGGAAAACAACATAAAAAGTGAGTTGGCTGTATTGATGCCAGGTTGTTGGAATAATCTCATTTTAGTCTTTATCCTTTAAACTGCCGTAACTTATCATGACAAGCTGCCACTGTGGCAATAAGAAGATAACTGTTAATGCTTAAGTATTGTTTGTAATGTTTCATATATTCTATTGAAGTTACTGTTCGTTGAAGCTACTCTTGACAAAGACATATTCCTTATATACCTGTTTTACAGGTGTGATGCAACTTAAATATTATATGAACACAAGCATTTACTCAACTTTCTAATATTTGTTTTTCTCTCATTAATTTGCTCTTATTTTCTAGTACATGGTCTGAAAGGGACATTTTTAAAGAAATGTTTTTATTCACAGATTTTAGATCAGAATGCATGATGCCGTCTCTTCATCTTCCCCCGAGAATTGCTCTCATTTGTTCAGCAGCTCTGGCTGTCACAACAAATCCAGCATAGTGCCACAAACAATATACTGAAAAATAAGGCCAGCTTTATGAATGAAAAATTCTGAAATCAAACAGATGAAAATCAGCCTCGAAAACAGGAAAATAGAAGAAACTGTGATTAAATCTACTTAAAACTTAATAGACCTAACCAAAAAATAAATCCCTAAAGTCACTTGTTTCTGTTTCCTCTAGCAATTTAAAAAGGGTTGCAGCTTTGACAGACTCATAAACACAAACTGACAAACCGCAGGTTTCACTGGAAAACATTACGCAAGCTGTTTGCAACTTCTTGGCATGTGTATAATTGCCTGTTGCTGTCAGAAAGCAGTGTGGAAACACCTGGCCAGGGAGAGTGAGCCTAGGTATGGATATTTTCACACCTGACTCTACTGCATACATTTCCAATCCCAGCACAACTGGCTGCATCTTCAACCAGCAAAAACCTTTAGTTTGGAATTGACTGGCACATTCTCACACAGAGTGTACCCACTGACACTGTTTGGAAGGACACACATTTCCCCTACTGTCAGCCAGTCGCTTCCCAGTTGGATGCAGCGAAGCATGTGAGTTCCCAAAATGCACAAAGCACATTCAAACAGACTGACATGAGACTGAGGCTTTTGTTTACTTTGTTATGGCTGAATTTCTATAAGAGAACTGTACACAAGGACAGTCAATGTCCATCAGTTTATACTGGCTAGACACATCATAACATACATATAGTTTATATAGATTTAGTAGTGCACAGCAACCACTACATTTAACTGTTTTAAAAGGAACTACACTAACTTTCTCACACAGTGTTTTTCCCGGTCTTGGGGAGTACTACTTTAGGAACACTATGAAGTAATATTCCTCATAGCTATAGCTGGCCAACACCTCCCCTGTTTTAGTTGTACGAGACATCAAAAACAACCAAGAGATACATATTACCGAGTAGCAACAGCTACTGGGTGTAGGACCATTTTTTATATTAACATTCCTTTCACCATTTGGTGGTGCGATTTCATTGAGTTGTATGAGAGAGTAGAGAGAAATGGCTTATGTGCACTAAAGGACAGGTTATGCTGAATTACATAATAACCACTTGATCGTCCACTTGATTGACTGCATCATTTTGCGTATTAGAACTACTGTTGTCTCTTGTACAAATACTGCAAATATTTTGAAATGTATACAATATATATTTTCTGGCATTTAATGCCAACATTCTGGTTTTTAGATATGTACCTAATATATCTATTTTAAAATTCAACTTGTGCCTTGAAGTCTACCTGCCATTGTCACCAGGCCATTGTAACTTTCAAAAGACAAAAAACTTTCAGCCTTACAGGATTTTTGGAACATTTGCCAAACGTTTTTACAACACAAAGACACTAGGCACAGGCCCATGGGTCCGAGAAATCACGGGGCTCCAAATCCAGAACTTCCAATGAGACTATACTTTCTCTTTGAAAAAGCAGTTAAAACAGACACAGTGACTATAAAGAGATGCAGAACCACTCAAACACGATGAAGAGGGTCTGAAACTTTCAATAAAATGAGGAAAATGGCTGAAAACATATACAAAGTGACCTAAGATATACACAGAACATCCTAAAACAGACAACATGGCTAAAAACAGACCAATGACCATGAATATAGGCAACAAAAGCAGAGATATGACCTACAAAATCAGATATTTTATCTATTTATTCTTTTTTTTTTGTCCTTTCAGCTTACCCCGTGAGTTCAGTGTCGCCACAGCGGATCATAGTCCGCATGTTGATTTGGCACAGTTTTTACGCCGGATGCCCTTTCTGACACAACCCTCCCCAATTTCTACCGGGCTTGGACCGGCACTGCACAGCTGGGGAGGGGAATGGGCTATTAGGGGTTCAGTAAAAGTGACATATAGCCGGATCGAACCACTCACCCTGTAGTCCGTGGACGACTGCCTTTAGCAACTGAGCTACAGCCGCCAAAATCAAATATACAACAACCAAAAACACACTGAAGACAACAAAAAGAAATTTAAAAAAAGTTGTGTGTGGGTGTGCAAGTGTGTGTGGACATACAGCCAGTGTACAATAGTGTCATTGACTGGACAGTATCTGAAGATTCCTACACTACGTGGACTTTTAGCCCTTTAGCCCACATTTTAAAGTACAACACATAAGTTAGTGACTATATGTACAGGGTTAGGGTATTAGTTATGTATAATAGTTTTTGGCCTTATGCTGCCATTCAGTGATATTCTGGGATATTCTTCACTGTTAAACTGGTCCAGTACTGTTTTACTTGTGTATTTTTTCCATTATGTAAAATTTAAGCAAAGGATACGTCAGTACTGAAGCTTTCTAGATTACTACATACAACATAGTGAACTACTGATCACAGCTGAATAAAGCTGAATGAAAATTGTGTAGCTCATAGCCTCATCACTCTGAGCTGAACCCTGGCTTACCTCCAGCACACAGACAGCTAGCACAGAAGCACCTTGCACAAATAGCATGGTCAAACACATGGCAGATACATAAAAGTGGGGAGAAAAAAGGAAGGAGAGACAACAAATTAATGAAAAGATGGGTTTCCTGCAGACAAACCCACAAACAACAGACTGTATCCACACACAAATAACCAGGATCAGTTTTGTCTGGCTGCGTTGCAGTGTGAGTGTCAGCTGGGGTGATATACCAGTATCTACAAGCCCAAAGGGGTGTGAGTCTTTCTGCTGTTATTGATGCTAAGAAAGGCTGATCTGTAGACTGGAGCCACACACAAACACATTAGCAGCAGACCGAGTGTGCGTGTGGCTGCGAGATTCTATAGGTTGGATGAGATATTGCGTGACATTAAAGTCAAACAGGATCCACAGAGAAAGAGGAGCTGATGTTGAGCTTCGATGTTACGACATAGCTTTCCCAGAGTTGAAGGAAGGGAAAGAAAGATACAATCTAACCAATCACAGAAGGCAAGACACTTTGTCTTACATAGTGATGCTTGTGTATCGATGAGATGCCACAGCAACAGCTTACATTACGCTGAATCCATTTTTCTTCAGAGCCCTTATTCCCAGACAAAAAGTTGTAGACAAAATGTTTCTGTATTGCACTTAGATCATCACCCATTAAATCAAATCAGTTCCCAAATGTAAATGTAATAGTGCTGAAGGGCCAAAGCAGCCAATGTACTGTCTACTGTACATATAGCAAATCTATGGTGAGTAGCGCATCGTGCACAGAATGGTACAGCAAGCCAAAAGGACAAAAATGGACCAATACAAAACCAACACTGGGCCAGAAAGTGCAGACTACACTGCAGAAGGGAGACTCACCAGACTCCACAGGCAGCTGGGAATAGTTACTCACAGAGAAACTCTGAGCCTCCTGTCTGTGCTACATCAAGGTATGTGGCCCTGAAGCTCCCAGAGCTGATAGCGGCAGCAGCAGCATCACTGAGTGAAGTCAAGTTTGTACGAGTTTGTAGAACTGAACATGTCAGCAGCAAACACAAACAGTGACAGTGAGCCCTCAGGGTACCGTTGCCAGTTAGTCACCACCTGCACTGATTACACCTAAACTTAGTTACAGCTATTTACTTTTATTTCATGGGTGGGATGAGAAAATTGACATCTGTCTTATGTCTGTGTGTTAGCTTGGCATACAGGCTTGAAACAGGAAGGATCAACTCTGTCTGACAATTACAATTCAGAATTACCAGGGATGGGGTTGAATTGATTGTTACAATTACAACAGTGAAAATTCCTGGAGGAACCAATGCACACAGGATGGGTAACGTTCTGCTATCAGAGGCTGCAAAACGACCTACCAGGTGAAGCTTCATTTCATAAGAGAAATGTAGATATGAGATAGTTAGGGAGGGAGCTGCTAAGAGAAAGCAGGAGTGAAAAAGAGAGTGAAGATTGAGAGGACAAGGCATGAATAAAACATCCTGAGCAGATTGACTGTCAGCCAGACAAAGAGTGACTCCCATATAGAGTCTCTGAAAGTCTAGAAGCCAAACACTTGATTCACATGCACAGCCCTCTTCCTTGTATAGCGATTTATTATAGCTCACAGCACTCTCCATTTACTTCCATGTCAGAGCTGGTTGCCTTGCACAAACAGACAGTCAAATTCATATACATAAATAATTACTAAGCCTATGAATAAGCCTAGATACATGGAAAAATGTTTAATGTGGAATTTTTTTCTTCAACTTTTTAAAATAATCATTTTACTTTGTATGTCCACATTCTGTAAATTCCTCTTTATATTTAATTGTTTATTTTTTTTGCCAGGTTCTTCTCCTAAATGGCTTCAAAGGGAATGAAAGATTCATCACGCTTGAAAGAAAGTCACCTACCAAAAAAACAATAACTAACAATTAACTAATCAAAAAGGACACAAAATAGTCTCTTGACTTATTATATATTATATGCCCCATCTACCTCCATGGCAGCACTATGAATCATATCACCAAATGCAACCCTGGCACGCTGCCATATGAACTATGACAGATGTCACCAATTTCCCAGATGTTTCGCTCATTACAAATATGCCAATAGGTTGTAGGTGAACTACCACAACCTAACTCTGAGCTGATAATGACAGAGCGTAGCCACTGGAGAATAGGGGTGATGAATGGATGGGAAATGGACATATTACATTAAGTGCATGAGTTGTGTATGTCAGCAGTAGAGGATTGTTACAGTAATGTAGTCTGAAAGTCACAACAGCGTATTTAAACAGCAGAGAAAAGGAGCTTTGACCAGAAACACATGGCCTTGTCTTATAATCCTTCACGTACCTGAGTTCATTGCTTGTTATGCATGCAACAAAGTACAGCTTGAACAGGAAAAAGTAAATATATCTCAGTCAGATAACTCACATAGAACACTACTTGGACTTGGACCAATATGGTGGGTCTGAACAGGAGGTATTTCAGCTGCATTTTTTTAGTTGTTCATCTCAATTGTGTTCATACTTTTTGCACAGCTGCCTAAAAGTTCAAAAGTTGAGCTTAATTGACGTTTAACACCTGGTCAACATCACTGCCTAAAGGCTTCACCTGAAGAGGATAAATTGCTCATTGAACAAAGTCATAACTCTCTGCATCACTCACCCTGAGGGCTGACTGTCAGCTTTCCCTTCCATTTATGCTATTGATCACCACTTACGGACTAAATGCAGTTTGCAGTGACTTTATAAGTCCAGAAATCAAAGATGTGCTTCATTTCTCTTTTGTTTCTGACCACAGCCGACCTCAAAACTGTTTTCTCATGATTAAATTAACCCGAAAAAGGCTTAGGCTTGGTGTAGCTGCTACTCCAATCAAGTTTTCTTGTCTGCTTCCTTAAACGGAGACAACTAATCCATGTCCATCAGTAGCCACTTGGGGAACAGTGGGCTGCCTTCATGCTGAGAGGGAATCATTGCTGAGGAATGAGTGCATCAGACAGAAACACATTTTCTATTGGCATTTAAATTAAGGAAACCCTGTCAATGCTAATAGCATCAGGCTAGCCATTCCTCCTTATCCTTCATAGCCCACATGCCCACACTGATGGATGTATTCCCTCATCCTGTCTCTCTCTGTCTTCCTTTCAGTGTTTAATTGCAGGTGCTGCTGTGAGGTGCAGTGACAGGTCACAACTGGAAGAAAATAGTAAAAGGTAGCAGGGGACATTGTGGAACAGGTGAAAAGATGTGATAATAAAAGTCCCCAGTGTCCTCTAGCAGCTAAAGCTCATGTTCTTCACTTTTTTCCTTCTCTCTCAGTATATCTCACTCCCACATGTACTGCCGTTTATTGTCCATCTACCTCCAATTTGATCCCTGGGGTTCTACTTCACTTTTCTCTGTCTTTCTCACTCTGCTGCTATTTTTCATTCTTTCATGCTACACAACCTTCCTATCGCTGCATCTTACACACACACACACACACACACACACACACACAAACACACACACTGTAAATGCACATAATCTCCATATATTCTTGAATGGCATATATGAATACATATTTTGTTCTCTAAAGAACAGGGAGGTCTTTGTTGGGCCATCAGCTGACTTGCAATTTTGGCGGTACAATAAATTCTTTCAAGTTTATTCAATTAAAATTTTTTATTTCATTTCCCTGCTACATTGAAAATGTGAAGTAAACATTGATTAAACTGTTATTTTGTAAAACCAATTCAGTTACTTAATTTGTGCTAAATATAACTAAATATATTAATTTGACTCAACTCTTTAACTACATGGACAACTGTTACACCATCTATAAGGTTTACAGGTCTGAAACAGAGAAAATAAACTGCTGCTCACTGCAGTTCTCAGGGTGGAAATTCCAGACATAGTAAATGAACTCAAATAACCAGCTGCTACAATGAAGGTATAAAGAAGAGCATCTCTTTTATGAAGCAGATGGGCTACAAAAGTAGAACAAATGAGGTATTATCAAGGGTTAACAGGTGGTTAACCCTTGGGGATATATCAGCATTTATTAGTTCATCATATTTCAAAGAAAACACACAAACCATAAAACATGAAAAAGGGTTTGAAGAAGACTTATTAAATGGGCACCTTTGGAGCATTGCCTTTTGTTTGGCACATTCCAGGAGTTATTTTTGTTTTAAAATGTTCAGATTGTCTTTGTTGGTGTTTCCACTTATCCTCAGACTAGCTTGTCTTTTTCACAAGCTGCAGGTGTACAATGATTGCTTCTTCTTCTCAGAGAGCTTTTCGACAGCCCACAGAGGGCAGTTTGTTGTTTTCAATCAAACATGCCTCGTATTGTATTGGCTTGTTACAGGTTGTTGGTGTGTTTCTACAATATGAGAGAAGTCCAAGCTCTTTGATTCTAGAGCGATGCAGCCCAATTTTTGTGTACTTGAATTTATCAAGGTAAATCTAAGAATATTTAAACACTAACATATCTGTGTATTCATCATTACACACTGTGCTGTGTAGAATCGCTGTTCAAATAAAACAGTATGATTAGAATTTTTAATCATACTGATGCAAACATTTCCATACAAGTGCAGTATATTGTGTCAAGCAGTATTTTTTTGGTAGAAAATTACCTTAGTTTTCAACATGCTGCCATTAAAACAAAGTATCCTGTACAGGAGTGATGTAGTGGAACAAAATGATGACAGATCCACAGTAAATTACTGTGTGTGATGTTGTCAAACAAAGCGGAACATTTCATGTCATGTAGGGACAAATTTCATGAAACATTACAACAATTAGATTTGACACGTTTTCCTACTTAGTGTGTTTTTGAGGACATAAATCCGTTTTTATTTAGTTGAAAGATATGCAAGAACTCTTCAGGTTGGCGCTTGACAGCGAACAATGTAACAAAGTAAGCAGACTGGTCAGGCTGACCTGTCTGTCCTGTCTTTGATTAGAAAATGTACAGTACTTGTTTTAGTTTTTGTCTGTTCAGTTTTCCACCAGTCTTTTCTGCTGTTTACTTTTGTTTTCTTTTTAAAAAGCTGTTAAGAAACTGCACTAAATGCAGATTCTTTGAACCAATAAACACAATTCTGGTTAGACTGCATGTCTTCCAAATCTCTAACATAGTGACGAGTAAAAGATCTGATGTAAAATTTTGTCCAAAGAAAAAAACAGCTTTAAAGTGTGTTCAGAGAAAACCTATAGGGGATTTTAGAAGAGGCTAGATCAGAGAAAACCACACCAGGACTCACCAAAATGAGTTGCCTGGTCTGATGAGTCTTGATTTTGCTGCACCATTTGGATGCTAGGGTCAGGACTTGGGATAAACAACATGAAGACATGGATCTATCCTGTCATGTATTAGGAGATCAGGCTGGTGGTGGTAAGAGGGTTATTTTCTTGGCACATTTGGGTCCTTTTGGACCAACTGAGCATTGTTTACATGCCAAGGCATGAGTTTTGTTGCTAACCATGTCCACCCACTTATGATCACAGTGTGCCCATCTTCTGATGGCTACTTCCTGCAGGATAACACAGCATGTCACAAATCTAAATTCATCTCAAACAGGTTTTTTGAACATGACAATGAGTTCACTGTACTCAAATGCCCTCCACAGTCACTAGATTTGCAATCCAATAGACCAAAATTAGGTTGTGTTGGAATTTCAATCGTAGATGTGCAGCCAACAAATCTGCAGCAACTGCATGATGCTATGATGTCATAGCATGTGACACGTGATGTCGCCGCAGTGGATCATTGTCCACATGTTGATTTGGCACAGTTTTTATGCCTGATGCCCTTCCTGACAAAAGCCTCCCTAATTTCTACCAGCACTGCACAGCTGGGGATGGGAACAGGCTGTTGGGGGGTTAAGTGTCTTGCCCAGAGACACTTAGACATATATAGAGAGAGACGAGTGCCTTTCCAACTGAGCTACAGCCAACCAGTATGGATGAAAATATCCAGCACTGTGTTAAATCTATGCCACAAAAATCTCAAGACAGTTATGAAGGCAAAAGGACATGCAACCTGGTACTCGCAAGGTGTACCTAATAAAGTGGTCGGCGACAGAATTTTTCCGTTTCATCTTTGTTTTGTGTATTTGCCCATCATAGTGAGGGAGTATTGATTTTAGTGTAGGTTTAGGCTGGTTTAAAGTGCTGCTCTTGATTCTACATCTCAATCCTGAGTGCATAGCACTAGCTGGTAGCTTCCTATTATTTGTTTATGCCAAAAGCATCCCAGCTCTTATCCCTCAGCAGTCTTCTCTACACAAATCAATGAGAGCAAGTCAACTGGGATTTAGGCTTGCTCTGACTACACACACATGCTGTTGTTCACTTTTAAATGCATACAGAGACGAGAGGATGGAGTTGCTCCGAAACCTTCCCTGAACGTTGAGGCTGTTTGGTGTCCTGCAGGGTGACATGTTTACCATCGACGCACTGACAATGTGCTCTAGCTACTCTTGCTTTAGGTTCCTCCAATATAGTGTCACAATGCAGTGGATACAGAGACACATGCACAGAAAAACATTAAGATTACTTGTAAAGGTCTTTATTTACTTCTTAATGCTTCACATTCTGCCATGTTTGTGAAAGTTTATTATCATACATCTCAATTTTCATGCATTATCAGTTATTCCCCTAATACCAGATGAAAGGGCATAAAAATGCTCTTCAGAGAGCTTTTTAGCAGTATTTGTTTGCAGGGCAGAATGAGGCTTCTTTTGCTGCACTTACTGGTTATAATGATAAATGTTGCCTTTGTCAGGACATTTTAACTCAGGCTATAGAACATTTAAGCCTTCAGTAACTTTTTGAAGATGGCATAGCTGTCCTCCTGTAAAATACGATCCTGTAGGTCAAAATCTCTGCATTAGGAGATAACCAAGCTTTTTTGAGATGCACCCCATTATTCCAATGAAAAGTCTTTGTCAAATGCACACAGCATTAAATTCATAATAACTACTTCACCCATTATTTCTAGTAGCTGGCCACAATTGCAGTTTGAACCTATTCCAGTCACAGTTTAAAACCAACTTAGAGAGGTCATTAGAACTAGAGAGAGTCCCAGACATGACGTCAGGCAACTTGAGATCTCCAGTATATGCCAGTTAAGGCCAGAGTACAGGACTTCACCTTAACAGAGATCAAATGGTCTCATGATGCAGGTTACTTTTGGATACATACCAAGTGTGCATGTATGTACAAGAGTGCAGACAGAGCATGAGTGAGTGATGGAGCCATCGCCTGCTAAATATTGAGTGACAGCTGACAGACAGCGGTCATGTGGATTCTCCTGGAAAATCAGTCAGCAGGATGTATGAGTGTGTGTGTCCAGGAATGACTGCAGGAGCACAGAGTCCATCACATAACACCAACTAGATTTGTTTCATTCTAACATGTTGACCTTTTTGTCTGTTTTTCTCCGCTGCACTCTCTTTGGTCCTTATAGCATGAGTTGAAATTCACAACCCTGCTATATCAACACAGGAACACAAACAAACACATACACACACATACATCTATACACAGTGAAAAATAGTGTCCCTCCCTGCCTCTTATGTGACTATGTGGACTATGAGGACAGTATGTAGACACACTAGTTGTTGCAGGATGTGTGTTGGCGTAGCCTCTTGTTTCTGGTGTTTAAGTGCCCCCAAGTGGCCAAAGCAAGAACAGCAGGTGAAGCAAAGCGACGCTAAAATCAAGTGACACCAAGACCTTTTTCATAGAACACATACACACACTCACACACACACACATGCACACAAGCATCCAGTTGTGTGTGAGCACTGACACATGCACATTAGTTACATTAGTAACACACATGCACAAGGACACAAACACACACACCTGCCAACCCGCAGTAAGCTGATTGTCAGCATCTTTAAGAAGGGGAGCAATAAATATCCCCAGCACCAGGAGCTGCTTAAATCACTATCACCTCAGACTGCAGCACTCCAGTGTGTGTGTGTGTGTGTGTGCGTGTGTGTGCGTGTGTGTGTGTGTGTGATTTTGTTTTAAGTCAATTATTTCCATTGTGCCGGCTGGACGAGATCAATCTTTCACAGCAACAGAGAGCATTTCACCAAATCTATCATCCAGAGAATTCAATAGTATTTTAGCTCATTTATTTACAAATCAAATTAATAGTCATCCATTATAAAGCAGATGTTGCAAACAGGACACCACACAGGATGAGAGCATTGTTCCAGAGAGACAAAGCCATCGGTTTCTCTCAGTTGATAGCCATTTAGTTTTGACATTTCACAGTGCATGCTGCTTTTGCTCAGAGCTGGTTATCAAAAGAAAGAAGTGTATTTCCTTGGCATTTGCTTTCCTCGTGGGAATTCAACTCTTGTGGAGAAACCTGCCTACATGCAAATGTCAAGTGTTACCTCTGCAGTGCAACTCTTGTGTTGCTGCACTTTGATGTTTGGATGCCGAATGTAACATTCAACAAAGCCTGCTATCTGATAAGAACAACCTCTGTTAAGGTGCTCACATTTTTTTAAAATAATGTTTTATTAAAGGCCATGACAAATGATGTTGTCTGGATGACTGAGTATGAGATTAGAAAAAGGTTCTATCCCCTTATACAGTGAAGATTAACATCAGGTGGGGGGTTGGGAAAAATATCCACTATGCTCCTCGTTAATTTACCTCATCTGGTGTTAATTGTATCAGAAAATGACGGAATTTGATATGATTGTGGTCATTGGCCTTTTAGTCATTGGCTTATTAATTATGATGTTACAGTTTCTGGTAACTTTATCTCTTGTTGGCCACTTTGGGCCAATCTTTATTCATGTGTCTAATGGTCATTTATTATCACTCATGTCTTTTTGTGTCTTTGTTTGTATGTATGTTTTGAACAGTTTGTGGTCTTCCATCTTCCATATTGTGTTGGTTGTTATTTTTGGCTTTTTCTTATCTATTTTGTCTCCTTGTGGTTGATTTGGACACATAAAATGAGCTCTTTCAAACAAGAAGGATGAATCCAAAGGCCCCTTGATATCACACAACAGTCCTTTTGATGAGCTTTAAAAGTATCAAGGCGACTGTGGCACAGGAAGGTGGAGCGGTTGTCCACCAATCTTGCAGTTGTTGGTTAAATCCCCACCTCCTCCAGTCAGATGTCACAGTGTCCTTGAGCAAGACACTGAGCCCCAACTTAGTTGCTCCTGGTGAGCGTTGGCCAGCTGCATAGCAGCTCCCCCATTATTAGTATGTGTGTGAATGGGTGAATAAGAAGCAGTGTAAAGTGGACCAATAGGTAGAAAAGTGCTTTATAAGTGTAGACCATTTATCTTGCTGATGTTTTTGATTTTTACCATCCTCCTGTTTCACCAATAGGATCATACGTTGACCCATCAGATGAACAAATACTTTTGACTTCCTCTATTTTTGAACAAAAGACAAATTTCACAATGAACTGGCTATCATTCAGTAGATGGAAAGGAAGCTGCTTTCAAGCATAGAAAGGACATGGCTTTCGGCAGGATTTAATTAAACTGTATGCAACTGGTAACTGTAATTATTATTGTGATAAAGGTGGAAAATCTGCTCCGCTGATGGGATTAAAATCATTGGCCTGGACAATGTTAAAATCAGCCCATCTGCTTAAAAACCTCATTTGAGTCCCATTGGGGCTGTTAGAGTCATCATGGTACGCAATGACAAAAGAAACGTTTTGTCAGAGGTTGAATGATTTTCTGGAGCAGAATAGATGATCTCCAGAGAATATGAATATTTTACATTTTCAATATGAGATGAGTGTTAATCCACATGAAAGTAAATACAATGAAGGACTGTCATAACATAAAAAACATAGTATTGGAGCTTGTATTTGCAGAGGCCCAGAGAACAGAAGGTTCAGTTTGTGAAAACAGTTCTTGGTGACATGAGCAGCTTCGCCCACTCAGGTGATTAAAGTGTAAATGTAACTGTATACTCAGGGGCACAGTTTCCACTGGTGATAGAGGGGACGTGTCCCCTCACTTTTTCAAATCTTGATCTTTTATTTTATTTCAGGCTGATTTATTTATGTAATTTTCTGATTATTGTCATGCTCCTGTCCAACCATCACTGTCCTGGGGATAGTTTATGCCCTTGGTTTCACATCACAGGCCCCATACCCTACGTTAGTTGCAAGTTGTTGGGGCTATATGCAGGCAGAAAGGAACACCCTGCACAGGCAGACTTATACAAACAACAACAGACACACAAAAAAAAACATATTATCATTTAAAGGAAGTCTTTGGAAATCTACACGTAAGCAATTTAACATGATGACAAATCAATTACTGAATCTAAATGGTAACAAGGCAAATGAGTCTACAAATTCTTTTTACTGGCTGATGTGCCGTGAATGGTCTGATCCACAAGCAGACATAGGAGAGATTACGATCTAATTTAATCAGTATAATTTTAGTTCTGGCTTAGATGTTTCAGATTATTGGGGATGTATGGTAATGCACAGCCTGACACAGACAGTAACAAGGCTTTAGGTGTGTTTCGTTAAAGATTAAATTATATTCAAGCTTGTTGTGCAACCTGTATTTTTCTTTGTCAACTCCATAACACCCACCTCTACATACAGCATTTCCTTGCACTTTCTGCCATGATTGGTAATGTTATACTCCGTAAAAGAGGATGGAGGAGAAAATGCCACAGTGACAGAATACTAAACATTTATAGGGCAGAGATGAAACAAGGAGCATTAAAACTGAAAGAGTTTATTGGGCTGTGTAACAAGTAAATTCCCATTTTCTTTCTAAGGAAATATGGAGTGTTGAGTACGGAGTGGATTTTTGTTAGTTTCCATTCTAAATGCATGATGATGATGAGGATGAGGCAACAATGACAACACTAAAAGCTAAAGAGAACTCTTGAGATTGGTGGTTGGTTTTTCTGGTTTTCTTTCGCATGGTAGTAAATAATGCTGATAACTACATTTCTCTCTGGAATATAATACAGTGAGATATCAACCAAATTTAACCTTCTATGTGACAAATTGCCACAATGCTCTGACAGGTCACAACATGCTACAATTATCATTACTTCTACTATTTCACAAGTGAAATAAAATGTGTCTGATTAGAGCAGGAATGCCACTAATGAATGCCACTACTGATTGACAAGATCGTGTACTGTTGATTGCTTGGTCTGAAGAAAGAGCGTAAGAGCAATTGTGTCACAAGTCCTAGGTCATTTTTCCTAAAGGTACTCGGGCTGTGAGGGGAATCAACACTCCATGTGGTGTTTTAAGTGGAAAGCTGCAGTGTGCCACTGTGCCTTAGTGGACTACATTTGCATAAATGGTCTTAATAAATCAGCTTTAAAAATGAAAGAGGCTGCACCTGCTCTGTTTTTGCTCACACCAGGAATTAGCATGCAGACATTCACCTGGAAAAATACTTTTGTGATCTTATCTTTTCCATTTCTAGTGATAGCATTTCCAAGCACAAGGTAAGTCATTTTTTCTGTTTAATAGGTGTTTTTTTTTTTTTTATTTCAGGTGTCAAAAGGCCGCCTACTATTGAAATTGTCTGCATTTAGTAGTTTTCTACTTTTAGTTGTCTCCTGAAGAGAATGCAAACTGTCCTCTCTTTGATAGATACTCACTAGATTCACTTAGTTCTAGAGCCTCTTTTTAGTTTCAGCAACTTTAGATTATCAATGGAAATAGGGCTGTGTGGGTATAATGTGCAGGTATTGCTTCATTAGCATTATATAGAGAGAAATACCTCTGTAAAACATACCACACTTAGAAGATGTGAATAGTGTTTTATTTTTTATCGTGTATTCCAACTCTGCACATATTCATATCAACACTTTGTGGATAAAGTTGAGGAGTTGAGTTCTGACAGCTCACTGGGTCAAAGAATCCTAACAAAGAATCTTATAGTTGTGTTTTATGCCATAACTCTTCTAAAATGAAGTCTTTAATCGAGAAACCAGAATTAACACCTCATGTATCCATCTGCCAACTGGTCAAGTTGCAGTTTACATTCTTGACATGAATGTAAACATGAATGAACACTTTCACATCATTAAAGTGTTGGATAGACTGCTCTTGCACCCCCTCCAGTTTGCTCTTCAGTCTCAACTGGAGGTGGAGGACATTCTCATCCACCTGCTACACTGCATCCACACCCACCTGGACAAGCCTGGGGGGTCTGTAAGTGTTATGTTCTTTTACTTCTCCAGTGTTTTTAACACAATCGAGCCTGTCCTGGGGGAGAAATTAAAGATCATTCTCGTTGGAACCACCATGGTTGCCTGGATTTTTGACTACTTCACTGACCGGCCTCAGTACGTCCGTCTGCAGAACTGTTTGTCTGACACAGTGACCTGCAGCACAGATGCTCCCCAAGGGACAGTCCAATCTCCCTTTGTCTTCACCCTGTTTAGCTCTGACTTCAGGTACAACTTAGAGTCCTGCCACCTTCAGAAGTTTTCTGATGACTGTGCAGTTGTTGGATGTATCCAGGTTGGAGATATCATGGAGTGTCTGTCAGTGGTGGACTGTTTGGTTAACTGGTGTGAGCATAATTATCTGCAGCTCAACATCAGTAAAACAAAGGAACTGGTGGTGGACTTTAGGAAGTCCAGGAATCCTGTCAATCCTCTCTCCAGAGAGTGTGGAAGTAGTTTCAGAGCACAAATACCTGGGTGCCCACCTGGACAAGAAACTGGACTGGTCAGTTCATGCATCATTAATATACAGGAAAACAAAGAGAAGGCTGTATTTTCTAAGGTCCCTCAACATGCTGCAGATGTTTTTATTAGTCCGTGGTAGCCAGCTCCATCTTCTATGCTGTGGTTTGCTAGGGCAGCAATATGAAGGTTACTAACAGTAACCGACTGGACAAACTACAAAGCAGGGCTGGTTTTGTTCTGGGGGAGAAGCTGGATCCTCGACATGTTGTGGCTGAGAGGAGAATGTCCAAACTTTTATTTCATTTATTATTTTTATTTAATTTATGTTTACTCCTCCAGCTGAGTTTTTTCTTAGTTATTTATCAGTAGTTTTTACTTGTACTCATTTATTGTATTGGTTTGGTTGAAGTTTTTTCTTTTCTACTTTTCATGTGGAGAGCAGAATCGTATGGCTGTGAGGTCACAGTGTACTTGACCTTTGGCCACCTAAATCTAATCAGTTCATTCTTAGCTGAAAGTGGACAGAAATTTCCTCAAGGGTTTCATGTGTTGTTGCATTCACTAGAATGGGTCATACAACCTGAGAAAATCTAACCTTTGCACCAGTGACAGTCATGGCCAGAGGCAGAATAAGAGGATGTGTCTCCCTGTAATAGATTGTGACTTGCACATGTCTGGCATTAAGCTAGACATCGTAGCTCTACAGGATTACTTGCTTGTTAACTCAGTGACAGCCCAGTGAGCTAGCATGGTCGCTAATCAGAAAGTTAAGGATGTATTTCTTTGATCAACTGCTGTCTCACGACTGTCTGCAAATTTGGGAAGGTGCTTTTGAGCTACACCACTGTAGCAGTAGTTTACCACAGGATGCAGGGCTGTGGGAAGTGATACTGTGCAGAGCCCACTTCACATGAAAAACATTTTATGCAGTTATTTATGACATCACGACTGTCAATACCTTTAACATGATTGCTAATCCGATGTGGAGAATATTTTTATAATTGTTCATGAGTTGCTTTCATGGGCATGGATAGTCTGACTGTCGGGAGCACACCTCATCAGTTATTATTCCAGGTAATGACAGGTGGATTACAAAAAAAGTCACCTATAACAGAAGAAACCAAAATAGGCCATTAGTTTTTCCTTGAATTGATTAGAGGCAGTGATAGCTTGATAAATCTGCTGCAGAAACGGTCCATCTCTTGTCAAAAGCCATAGTTGGACATTACACAACTTTTTGGATGTACATGCTTTCCAATTTCTTGGAAATCTAAATCACCTAAATCATATGTACAAACTGGAATAATAGTATCAAAACCTAAATAGCCATTATCAGTTAATTTGGGCGACTGTGGCGCAGAAATTGTCCTTGAGCAAGACACTTAACACTAACTTAATTGCTCCCAGTGAGTGTTGGCCAGCTGTATAGCAGCTCTCCCATCAGTGTATGAGTAGCAGTGTAAAGTGCTATAGGTAGAAAAGCGCTATCTAAATTCAGACCATTTGTCATTTAAGTGCAGACTGAACATTGAAATTGAAAACTAAATGGTCTCGTTGGTCTATCACATGGTCCTCCTACGCCTGAAGAAAGTAATTCATTTGATCAGATCTGTGGATCTGTTTGGAACGTGGTCAAAACACAAAATAGTTTTTAAATAAAAAAAACCTAATAATATGTGCAGATAGCTGTGAAACTGTTTGATGGAAATATGAAGAGATTCACTTTCCCCCCTTTGTGTTGGCAGCCAGACAGTAGAAACTGCACATATGTCTTCTAACTGATGTTAGTCTCCAACCTTCAAATGGTAATCAAATTGATTAGATTAAGTGTACTCTGAAAACAGTGACTTCTGTGTGTACCAGTGTATAAGTGAGTTATTAGGAGCAAGTCTTGGAGAAGATATGCACAGTATTTTTCTGCTGTGTAAAAAATATGAATGCAAGGCAGAATGTTCCTGAAAGAGAGCATGCTAGCTCAACAAAGCTTTTTGGTATGAAAAAAAATGTCCCCAAAAAGTGGGACAAAGCCTTACGACTGTGGTGCAGGAGGTAGAGCAGTCATCCACCAACCCCACAATTATTGGTTCGATCCACAGCTCTTCTGGTCACATGTGTTCTTGAGTTAGACACTGAACTGGGAGATTTTCCTTTCCACTGTTGCCTATGGCTTGCTCCAGGGGGAATTGTTGGGTTCTCTTTATATATCTTTATAATCTTGACTTTATTCTGTAAAGTGCCCTGAGATGACTTTGTTGTGAATTGGCGCTATATAAATAAATAAAGTTGAGTTGAGTTGAGTTGAACCCCAAATTAGTTGTTCCCAGTGAGTGTTGGTCGGCCGCATAGGTGTCTGATTGTCTGTGGGTGAATGAGAAGCAGTGTAAAGCACTTTGAGAACCAATAGATAGAAAAGCGCTGTATAAGTGCAGACCATTTGCTGCTGTTTAATGCCCGTCCATAGTGCTTTATTGGTTTCCTTTTTATGGTTGAGTCACTTAAGTTTATTTAAATGTTATAGCTGTGTCTTGTGTGCCTCTGGTACCTAAATGGTATTACTACAGTTAACTCTGAGTGCTACCAAAATTTGGTGACATACCATCTAAACCTACTTTGTAGATACCATGACGGTAAGGGTCCCCAACTGCCCCATTACCAGAAAAAGGCAGTAAAACAAAGTGATTAGAGTTTAAGGTAGGAAATTATTATCTTTTAATTTCTGTCCCACTCTAACACAATTCCAAACCAAAATCAAAACACAAAAATCAAACCACAAAACTAAATTCTATAATCTAAAGTCTCTCTCCCTTCAATTCCACAAAAGAATGCAATGATTTGCAATCTCATCAACCCATATTTTATTCACAATAAAACATAAATAACATATCAAATGTTAAAATTGAGAAACTTTAGAATTCCATGCACAATAGAAGAACAATAGTAGAACAATTTCAGAAAAATGTTGCCTAATGTAAAATCTCGAAAAGTTTGAAGATCCCACCATCTACAGTATATCATCCTAAGATTCAGAGAATCAGGAAGAAGGGACAAGGCAAAATGTCAAAATTAAATGTGCTTGATCTTCGAGCATCTCGGGCACTGCATTAAATACAGGCATCATTCTCTTCTGGACATCACTGCATGGGTTCAGGAACACTTCCAGAAATTATGTATATGAACACAGTTTGCCATGCAACCCACAAATGTAAGTTAAAGCTATTTCTTGCAAAGAAGAAGACATATGTGAATGTTCTATTTGTCTATCTGCAAATCATTGTGTTCTGTTTTTATTTAAGTTTCACACATTGTCCCAACTTCTTTGTATGCAGTGGTCTATTAACCAATAAAGCGTAACCAACTCTATTCAAAGTCACCAGTTAATCCCATTTTGCTTCTTTCTCTCACAGCTCTCCAAACTACTTACAAACTCTTAGAAAGTCAAAAAGCAGAATAGTGGTTTGGTTGGGAGTGGCAGTGGTGGACAGAGGGCACAGCCAGGTCTCATCCCTGAAGTGCTAAAAAGCGCCACATTGTCCAGTTCCTTTAAATGACATGCTGGCACTTAGGGTATCTGTTTGCCTCAGGGATTGACGCTCGGAGCTTTCAGTGTAGTACCCAGACCCTTCATATTTGACACCTGAAACAATGTAGTATATAAAGTGAAAAAGTGTCGCAGGGAGGCTGACAGGGTTGTGGATGATAAAACAAGACACAAGACTTTTCCATAGGAGACTAGGGTTCGACTCTGGTGCAAGCTGTTGCACCTTATTGATGATTGTTAGACAATGTGCCGGACACACTCACTATAGTAAGAAAGTACATGTGTGCCTTTTTCACTGTTTGTAGCATTTAAGTTTTATGTAATTTGTCTTTTAACTTAACCTTACCAACATTTTTGGGTATATAAAGTTGTTCCAGGGTTGTCAAACTGTCACGCTATTGGAGCAATAGTTATGCCAAAGGGTACCTGTACCAATATAATACGCCAAAGAATGTAAAAAGTGACGCAATGTGATGCCTTAGGAAGCATCATTATCTGACTCTGTGGGATGATAAAGTGTTGAAGGGCAGGCTCCTCTAAGTTGGAATCACAGCTTGTCCAATCCACCAGCAGCAATTTATTCACAGGCCAATCCCTGGACACCACCAACACATAACCTTTCAGTATACTCATAACTGTATTTTCCCTTTGATGTCAGGACGTGAATTTTAAGATCACCCTCTGGACCATTAACCAAACTGCTTCAAGTAATTTTTTGCAAACAGAATTATTTGAATCGCTCATTATGGTTCAAATTCTGAATTCTGTCCCCATGTTTTTTATGAAAACATTTCCTAATAAATTGACATAGCCACACACAGCTATTTATGCATAAAATTTGGAAGAACATTCCCTGTACTTAACACAAACGCATGAGGATGGGAACTGATCCTCTCATCTTATCTTTTGACATCGACAATGTGTATCCCAGAAATTTTAAACTACTGTTCAATGACTAAACCCTTAGAAATATTAACATAATAGACAAATGTGAACTAGATTCCATCCTGAATTTAGAATTTACACAATAAAGCATCTAAAACAATATACACCACCTTCCCACTTTGTGTATATGTGGTTTTGAATCATAGCCTACATTAAGACATTTTTATATGTCCTGTCAAAACTGTTCCAAAAACATGTTTTATTAAAAATAAATAGCATTTCAAACAACCACATATTTAATTTGGTTGATTTCTTCTCAAACGTATTGAAGGGGAATGCTGGGAAATCATTGATGACGTGAGTTTCAGTCATTTTAGGAACTCTTCAGTAAACAAGTAACATCATAAATGAGGTTTAGAAAGCCCAAAGAACAAAACATGATGGTGCTCAACAGGTTGTATGCTCAATGTGATAGTTCTTTTTAAGGAAGAAGGGTTAGAGCTATGTGGCTAATGACTACTGTTTGCAGGGTCTGGTAGGATGAACTTGAGTGCAGATTTTTTTATTATTATGAAGTAGGATCAGGGATTCAAGCCTACACCGCTGTAACTGTTAACTCTGTCTGTAACTGTGACTGGCCACACTGCAAATATATTTCTTAAATCCATTATTCATCGCAAAAGGTAGTTATGCTGCTGCCACAGTGCAAAACTTTAAGTCTCATTTTTATTTATTTTTGGTCCATCATTCTCCACATGTTGATTTGGCACAGTTTTTACACTTGATGCCCTTCCTGATGCAACCCACCCCAATTTCTACCAGGCTTGGACCGGCACTGCACAGCTGGGGAGAGAAATGGGCTGTTAGGGGTTCAGTGTCTTGCCCAGAGACACTTCGACATATAGCCAGGGCCAAACCACTCACCCTGTAGTCTGTGGACGACTGCCTTTACCAACTGAGGTACAGCTGCCCCTCAAAACTTTGAGTCTCATTACATTTACTTAATCTCTGAACCTACACAGTTACTAAATGCTGGATCTTGTTACTAAATGATAGTTTCCCCACAGATTACTGGTTCCAAATGTCCTTAAGCAAGTCACTCTGCTCCCTGTGTGTGTGTCCTTCACTTGTAAGTTGCCTTTGAATAAAAGCATCTGCCAAATGACTAAATGTACAAATTTTAACAGAAGTCTAAAGGTTTGCAGGCTACAGTAGCTGATGTACTTGTTGATCTCTGTAGGGCTCAGTAAAAGCTGGGGTTTATTCTGCCAAGCAGAACACAAACTGTCTTTGTGTCTCTTCATTGCAGCTGGACTGTGTGCTGCTTTAAAAGCACACAGGTGTCAAGCACATCAAGACTATTATTAGTCTAAAACATGTATTGAAAGTAGTGACACAACTCTGCAGGTTCGGTCGATTGAGATGTGCTCCTGGTTGAGGAATGGACAACAAATTGAGAGCAATTTCATCATCTAGACTTTCACTGTCTCCCTCCCTTCTCCCTGCACATGTATTTCTCTCACTCTCAGACACGCGAGCCATGACTCTGCTTTCAGACAAGTCAATAAAAACGTACCCTTGGTATCCTGCACACCAGGCTCACATTGTATTGCAAACAACATTCTGATGCTGTGCAGTGTTTCAAGTTTTTATATTTTCTAATAATTTTTAATAGATCGATATTTTAGTACTACTTCATATACTGAATTTAAACAAAAATATGTTACATTTAAAGAGTACTGTGTATTTGACTGTAGTCCATTTGCTTAGTAATTTGCATCTTCACACTCGAACAGTATGCAAAGTGAAGTTCTGGCACTGGGTCATACATAACATGGTAAAACCATGGAAGGCATTGTGAATATGGGAATCACAGCTGATACATTTCATTGAATGCATTAATAAGACATTCTGCATCCAACAAACATGATGTAGCTGATATTGGAGAAGATCCACATTTTAGACCATCGCTGGTGGAATATCCTCAAAACTTAATCGAGTTTAGGGAGGGGAAACCACGCAACCATCCTTCTTAATGTATCACAGCTGTCAAGGATTTGTATTTAGGCTGGACCCAAGTACAACAAGGCAACAGGGATTTATGGTGAAAAAATAAAGTTTTATTAACAATTATAAAGAAAGACAAGAACTAACATAATTTGACTCCCACAAGGAGGGCTAAACTCATACAATTTCAGAAGGTGACAATTATACTAAAGACAAGAAATTAACTCTGCCATAGGCACTCACATTAATTCAATTCAATTCAACTCAATTCAACTTTATTTATATAGCGCCAATTCACAACAAAGTAATCTCAGGGCACTTTACAGAATAAAGTCAAGATTACAAAGATGTATAGAGAGAACCCAACAATTCCACCTGGAGCAAGTCCTAGGCAACAGTGGAAAGGAAAAACTCCCTTTAACGGAAGAAACCTCCAGCAGAACCAGGCTCAGGATGGACGGCCATCTGCCTTGACCGGTTGGGGTGAGTGGAAAGTGAAGAGAGAAAAGAAAAGAGCAGCAAAAAGCAACAACAAAACATCAGGCAGGTTGGTTGGACCAGTAGCTGCACACTGGAAGACACACAGCTTCAAAGCCAGGGACACCTGCAGAAAGGGACAGAGAAGGACAAAGACAACTACAGGAGAAAACACACAGAGGTAATGTCATACAGTGGTGACAATTGTGGGGTGAGAGGAGAGGAGAGAGGGTCAAGAGGAGGAAAGGAGCTCAGTGCATTGGGGGGTGGGTCCCCCAGCAGTCTAAGCCTATAGCAGCATAACTATAACTAATTATAAGCTTTATCAAAGAGGAAGTTTTTGAGCCTAGACTGAAAGTAGAAAGGGTGTCTGCTTCCCGAATCTAAACTGGGAGCTGGTTCCACAGGAGAGGAGCTTGATAGCTAAAGGCTCTGCCTCCTATTCTACCTTTGGAATTCTGACATCAAAGTGGTCTACTGGGATGATTTGGAACTATAAGGTCTTCTATATATGATGGAGCCTGACCTTTATATGTAAGAAGCAGGGTTTTAAATTTTATTCTAGATTTAATGGGAAGCCAATGGAGAGAAGCTAGGGAAGGTGAAATATGATCTCTCTTGCTAGTTCCAGTCAGAACTCTTACTGCAGCATTTTGGATTAATTGCAGTCTCTTTATGGAGTTTTTCGGCATCACTTTGAGACAGTATGCTCCTAATTTTGGCAATGTTTCGTTGGTGGAATAAGGCTGTTCTAGAAATGTGTTTTATATGTGAGGTAAAGGACAAATCCTGGTCAAAGATAACTCCAAGGTTCCTTGCAGTAGTACTGGAGGCCAGACTTATGCCATCTAGAGTAACAATATATATGTTGGACATCATATCTCTGAGATTTTTGGGCTGGAATACTATGACTTCAGTTTTGTCTGAGTTTAGAAGTAAAAAATTGTGGGAAATCCAGGCCTTTATGTCTTGTAGGCTTGAAGCTTTAATAACTGATTATTTTAATCTGGTTCCATGGATAAATATAGCTGGGTATCATCAGCATAGCAATGGAAATTTATGGAGTGTTTTCTCCATAGTGTTAATTTTGCCTAAAGCAGACATATATAAAGTAAAAAGTATTGGTCCTAACACAGAGCCATGTGGAACTCCATAGATAACCTTTGTTAAGGGACTAAATAAGGGTTGACTAGACAAGCTGAAGAACCAGAATGAAAATTAAACATGGACTAAACAGGTTAGGCTAAAACTAACCAAACCAAACCTCAGACCAAGAAACAGAGTTCACATGAACAGAGTCAAGAGTCCAAACACCATGACCAGGTAGGTAAACTAGGAGGCAGGGTGTTGCACAGATTAAAAATATAAATAAAATAAAAAATAAAAGACAACGATCTGATGGGAAAACCATGGGGAGACCTGTGTTAAAGAAGGCAGGGGAACAGGTGAAAACAATTGTGAGTGATGATGAATGATGAAGCTGTAGAAAAAAACTGGTAACCGGATGTAGAGAAAAGGGGTACAAAATAAAAGTCCAAGACAAGAAGTGAGTATCAGACAGAACCATGCCATGCAAAGCTCTATAGCCATTAACTAGATAAAGATAAAGACACAACAAAACACCTACAGTAAGCCTATTGTGTTTAACTGAGAAGGCACCTCTAAAATGATGAAACATTTACTTCAATATGGTGTAAATTTAAAGGAATGGACTGTATTTTATGTGCATTCTCACTGTATATATTCTGTATATATTTTCTTAGATACATGTTCAGAGAACACTCCTCCATTTCCAGTTCTACGCCAAAGAACCGTACAAAAACTCAGTTCACTTTAGTCACAAAGGGGAAAATGAGCACGAAGAAAATAGATAAATGTCAAAGTGACAAGATTTGTGGTGATGGGTTACATTACTTCAAGCTTGAGTCTCCTGCCTTTCAGTAGGCAAAACACATTAGTGATATCTATTATATATTGTCTTATTCAATTAAATACTAGTATTCAATTATTCCAATTCTGAGCAAGACACTGAAACCCTAACAGCCCATTCCCCTCCCCAGTTGCGCAAGTCCGGTCCAAGCCCAGTGGAATTATAGGAGGGTTGCGTCAGGAAGGGCATCTGGCGTAAAAACTGTGCCAAGTCAACATGCGGACAATGATCCGCATATTAATTATTCCAATTAATATGTCAGAATCAGCTGACAAAAAAACTAACATTATAATCTACAGTAAACTATGATTAGGCCTACAGCATAGTATGTGCAGCATAATAATGTGAATGTGAAGTTTCTCTGCAGCTTAAAATACAACCCTCCTTTAGGGGTAGTCTGGCACCACTTGACACCAGCCTGGTACACTGTTGAAAAAGAAAACATAAAATCAGCTCTAGAAAAGATCAGTGATTTCCAGTGATGTCTGGACAAGCATCTGCAAGGACCATAGAATAACAGTTAGAGCACATTATATTACAGAGGGAAGGATGGATCAGAAAGTCCTCAAAACAAAAAATGTCTACAAAGCACAAACAGGTGCAGTGGAAGCTGAGGAACCTGGGTTTGGGATAAGGGATAAAGTTGCAGCGGTTAACAGTGAATAATTCATCCAACATAGATGTGGGAGTAAAAAAACCTGCACATCTTTAAAATAGGCTGCTCTGCAAACATACTTTTTAGCACTGTAGCCAGGCTGACTAAGAGCCATAGTTCTGTTGAGCCTAGTTTTCCCTTAACTCTGAGCAGCAATGACTTCATGACTTTCTTCATGAATAAAATTGTAGTTTTTAGGGAAACAATTCACCAGATCCTCCCCACAAATATTACAGGTAGATCTTCTTGTGCAACGGTGTTAGAATCATCGATAAGGCCCCACTCCCTGTTAGACTGCTTTTTACCCATAGATCTCTCTGAGCTAACTTCAATTATTACCTCATCTAAACCAACAACCTGTCTGCTAGACCCTATTCCAACTAAGCTGCTCAAGGAAGCTTTACCCTTAATAGATACGTTCATATTAGATACCATCAATCTATCTTTAGAAACAGTCTATGTACCACAGGCCTATAAGGTAGCTGTAATTAAACCATTATTTAAAAAACCCTGTCTTGTTTTAGCCAATTACAGGCTGGAACTTGTCTGGAATGAAACTATACTTGTTCTGTTAGATCTTAGTGCTGCATTTGATACCATTGATCACAACATTTTATTACGGCGACTGGAACATGAAATTGGTATTAAAGGAACTGCACTAGGTTGGTTTAAATCTTATCTGTCTGATAGATTTCAATTTGTTCATGTTAATGATGAATTCTCCATGCACACAAAGGTTAGCTATGGAGTTCCACAAGGCTCTGTGTTAGGACCAATACTTTTTACTTTATATATGTCTCCTTTAGTCAACATTATTAGAAAACACTGATACCCAGCTATATTTATCTATGGAACCAGATGAAAAAAAAAAACAGTTAATCAAGCTTCAAGCCTACAAGTTTCAAGCATGCCTACATAACATAAACGCCTTGATGTCCCACAATTTTTTAATTTTTTTTACTCTGACAAAACTGAAGTCATAGTATTTGGGCTCACAAATCTGAGAGACATGATGTCCAACCATATTGTTACTCTAGATCCACTCACCCCAACTGGTCAGATGGCAGATGGCAGCCCACCCTGAGCCTTGTTGTGCTGGAGGTTTATTCCGTTAAAAGGAGTTTTTCCTCTCCACTGTTGCCTACGACTTGCTCAAGGGGGAATTGTTGGGTTCTCTCTATACATCTTTATAGTCTTGACTTTATTCTGTAAAGTGCCTTGAGATGACTTTGTTGTGAATTGGCACTATATAAATAAAGTTGAATTGAATTGAATTTAATTCTTAATGTTGGGGTTTAAACTTTGTACAGAATTACATCTTTGGCAAATGGACAGCAAAGAACTGGGATGTAATTGTGTCGATGATGAGGTCATCAATGGCCCTGCTCCCAGATCTGGCTCCCATACTAGAAAAACTGAGGGAAAATTTTACTATGCAACATGGACCCTGCTCATTGATGGTGGAACAAGAGAGATAAGTTTCCTTTGCTGTCTAGCCTTAGCCCTTCTTCTACCCCCAGAGAAAGGTGCTTCTTTAGTGCTGAAGATACAGTCATCATTCATTTTCTTTGATTCTAGGAAAATGCCTCACTTTATAGCTTATTTTTGGAAAACCAAGTAGACCAAATAAATTGGTCTAAAAAATTTTCTTAAAAACAAAAGCTGCATAAAAACAAGCTTTGTCCAAGCAGACAGCCATGCTCAACAGAAGGTCTGCACAGCCTAACCAGTATCATTTTTTTGGGAGTGGCCTGCGACAGACTATTTGGTTGACATTGCATTACACAGTTTTTAAAACACTTTTAAAACATTTTGCAACTTTTAACCACCATTGATGGCTGATTTCTCTTTGAGGCATAGTTGTATGAATAAGATGAAGTGAATTGACATGGGTGACATTAAGCAGCCATATCCGCATATAACACTCTGAAATGTCAGTGTTCACAGTGAGATGTAAGTTTGTGGTTATTATTGGGAATGTTTTCTGGACTATTTACCACAGTGTATAGCAGTTCACTGTGACTAAACATAATTTTTATTTAACAACCGAGATGGAACAAGGATGAAGTGGAAGACGTCTACATGTTGGTATTAGTGCTATATTTTACTTGTGTAATAAAATGAAGGTCTCTAATTCCTCTGTCCTTTTTTTAGCTACATGTGGACATGCGTTGCGTCATAATCTTTTCAAAGTGTCTTTTTCTTTCTTTCTTTCTTTCTTTCTTTCTTTGTTATATTTTATTAAATTTTCCCTCTCCATAATGCCCACCTGACATGCAGCACAATGTTGAGTGTGACTTTCCATTGATTTCCACCCTGTGTAATGTCAAAGTGGTAAGAAAGTCAAATTTTTTAGCCGGTAAAAGAGCTCTCATTTTTATCTTGGAGAATATCCACCTCCTGCCATAATTTCAGTGAAACTGAATATAAGCCTGGCCTGTAACATGCCCACACACACACACACACACACAAATAATAACACCCACAATGGAGTATCTAATTTTGTTGATAGGATGACTGACAGATTCCATCATCAGCATGATTGGCCCATGACAGCATGTCACATAAAGATGAAATGACCCACTCTGGATAGATAATAATATGCTAATAATACCCTTGCAAAATAAGAGACAATTGAAGGGACAAAATGGAGCCACAAAGACAAGATGAAAGACACAGTGGTTCTGCTTCCATCCAACTTTTTTTTAAATTTAAAGAACTTTTGAAATGTTACAATATAAAATAACCAGGTTCATTTCTCCAAGTGGGATTAATTTAAAAAAAAGACAAGAAAGGTTTTGTCCTGAATGTCCTGGTTCACTAATATTATAAATCATTTGATAACATTATGGGAAGATTGTTTGATTGTTGTCCTTTCTGTTTGTTTATCTCCACCTCTGTTTTTGCTTTTCTAAGTATTTATTAGCACTGTATAACAAATTGATTGCACAAGATTTATCTACACGAAATTAGTTGTAAAGGGAATTATTTTTAGTTGTAATACTCTTATCAGAATAAGGGATATGTGGTACTAATAGTACTGACTTGGTAAAGCTGAAGAGCACCTGCATTAAGCATAGTGAAAATTAACTAATTAATTTCTACTTGTTACATGTTGTAGAAATTAATTATTGATAGTAACAACACAGTAACCAGAGAACAAATTAAACATTAGGAAGCAAGGGGGCTGGAGCGAAGATTGTCCAGAGGAAGGCAGGCGAGCAGTCTTGAAAGCTTGGAGCCCCCATGGTCAGTGGAAGAATAAGTGAACAGCTGAGAGCATGAAGGAAGGGTGAGGTGAACCAGGGACCGAGGAACAAACCGAATGGAAAATTCCATGGTGGAATCCACTCACACAGACCATGACAAAAGATTAGGTCAGTGGAGTGTTATTGTACTCCCACAAAATTGTGGGTAGAAGTAACCAGCTACGGTGCCCTTGGTTGGTGCGTGACAGCAACAGCAATTCCTAATTTGATTGTGGCTAGCAGCTATGTAGAGCATGCTGCCTGCCACTATTCAAGCTCTCTGCAATTGACAGTTGTAACAACTATTCACAAACAGAGCAATATGCTTGTTTGTGTGAGAGAGTGACAGAGATTAGATGGCTGAGATAATAAATGTGTTGTGCACAGCTCTACAATGAAAACATTTTATCCTTTTTAAGTAGCAAACAAACAAAAAAAAGAAAAGAAAATCAATATGTGGCAGTGAATGTTGATATTGTGGTCAAAAATAAATCAGTGTACGGAAAACACTGCACCACATGTGCAGAACAAAAAGTAATAGGATATACAGTTGTTCACTTTGAAAACCAAGCTTCCATTGTATTTTTTTATATTACATGCAAAACTCCAAACTCTCTACCAAACTAATGCATGGTACTATTGAATGATAATAGACAAACGTGGTGATAATGCAGTACATCCTTTGACTACCTTAGATATTGCAAAGCAGTCTAGATGGCATGCAGCATATGACAGAACACTCATTACAACCATTTGCCAGTCAAGATTAAAAAATCGTTAATGGAGAAATGAAAAGAGGTGCCAGAAATTCCTAGAGCAGATAGAGGCAAGTAAAGACCACAGACTGAACCACTTAAACTAGACTATTCCCACAAATGTTTAGATGTCACATCTGTGCACCTGCAGAGAGTGCTTTGTGCATTTTCTGACTTAGTTTTTGTGTCCTCAATCTTCTAATAGTATATCATGAATGGTTACAAGCATTTTAATATACAGATTAATCTGCACTTATAGGGCCAGGTAGTTGCTGAGCAGAGGTTTGTGAATCCATTCATTTCACACAAAAATCCACCCACTCCTCACATCAAAGGTATATTACAGCTCCAACAAAAGCTGAAAGACTAAAGAATTATGTGGAAAACATGCTGCATATGCTTAATTATGTGA
Source organism: Channa argus (assembly GCF_033026475.1). Classification (NCBI taxonomy): domain Eukaryota; kingdom Metazoa; phylum Chordata; class Actinopteri; order Anabantiformes; family Channidae; genus Channa; species Channa argus. The sequence goes on from NC_090206.1 coordinate 1,611,334, forward strand.
ATATTCATCTTTTACACACCTCAGCCCAGGAGTTCAGGATTACATTCTATCTCTCTTTTATCCTGTTTTGTCTGTCTGTTTTATGGCAACAACTATGAGATGTTGCCAGAATTTTATTTAAATCGCAATGAACACTCTGTCTGATTTTTGTGCTTTTGTAAGTACAAATTATTTTCAAAGTACGTAGTGCATGAATAAATGATGATATGAATTTGACAAAATACAAAAAAGGCAGGCATTTTTCCATAATGAATCGCCAAAATAAACTGTTTCATATTTGGGCATTGATTGATTGATTGACTGATTTTCATTAATCAGGGAGGATTTCATTGAAACTAGTTGCTGGCTGCTGTTGTTGATCCAGCTTCCCTGTTTTCAGTAACAGTTCCAATGTTTTAACTGGGCACAGTGATGCATCTGACAGCTGGCAATCTGGGAATATTTTACAGAGAAAATCCTGTTTGGAATCATTAAAACCATTATATCAATGTAATGTGTGAATAATATTCTAAGATTATTTCTGGGCTCATTTTTTGGCCTTCATATGAAGACACAGTTAGGAAAAAAGAGAACAGAGAAACCAATAAAGGAGGGGACAGAAGAAGAGAGAAGGTGAAATGCAGGAGAGAATCCAGAAATTCTGATTCAAAACTGAAAGAAATAAATACTGAAGAAAGTAAGTGTTTTATCACCCTGAAGGCAGAAGCTTTCCTCATATCAGAAACCAAAAACAAGCAGCAACTGGTAATTCATTTGCATGTGCAAGTCCCAAAGGCTTGATGGCAGGAAATCAGCATAAAAAGATAATTAAAAAGTTACTGTGAATGGCTGAGCCACTCAGCCAGTTTATTTGAGTGATAGCTGGAGTGAGAAAGCAACAGAGAATGAGGAAGAAAGGGAAAATAGCATTCATGCCCAGGGCTAAACATATGGAGGCCATGTTAATGACAGTCTAGGCAGTCTAATGAGGGGGGGTTCAAATCTGGGGTAGTTGAATTCAGAAAGCAACCAAGTCTCTGTCAGAGAACTCGGAGTTACACTCATCACATAGCTTGACAAAAGTATGATCAGAGGAGGAAACACTTTATTATGAAGGGATCTTAACGATCAGCAACATATTTTAAGGGTCATTTGACCCAAATAATAAAAACAATAACAAGAGTAAGAATCCTCATTCCTGCAAGTGCCTCAAACTGATGTCCGGGTACATTGAAATCAAGATTCAAACTACTTTATTAATCGTTGCGGGAAATTACTTTGTGTTGCTCTCTGTCCAAAAAGAAAGAAATGGACCACACCAACACACACACACACACAGAAAATTCTACATCTATCAATAAGAACAACGGAAATCTACAATAAGAGGTTTGCCAGAAACATATATAACTGTGGTATGCAGTTCACTGAATGAATGAACAGCGATGATGATGATACAATGAAGGTGGATATAATTAGTAATGTTAACAGTAATGCACAACAGCAATAGAACAATGTCAACATCCATTTTGTGTGTGTAAATGGTAAATGGTCATTTGCTTCATTTCATTTGCAGAAATGAAAAGAGCAACAAAAGCAAGAACAGAACATCGGGCAGGTTGGTAGGACCAGAGGCTGCACACTGGAAGACACACAGCTCCAAATCGGGAGACACCTGCAGAAAGGGACAGAGAGAGGGAGACAGAGAAGGACAAAGACAACTACGGGAGAAAACACAAAGAGTTAATGTCATACAGTGGTGACAAATGTGGGCTGAGGAGAAAGGAGAGAGGGACAAGAGGAGGAAAGGAGCTCATTGCATTTGGGGGGAGGGTCCCCCAGCAGTCTAAGCCTATAGCAGCATAACTATAACTAACTGTAAGCTTTATCAAAGAGGGTGAAGGTTTTAATTGTAATGTTAGCTATATTTGCAAACTACAAAATAGTCAAATTTGATCAAAGATGATAAGAAACATACTCTTTCACAGAATAGTTATGAAGGACACCCAAACACCCAAAGACCCAGTACATACACTTATGCTACACAAGTGTATGTGCTGCCTAAGAAATGTGTGTGCTTGTCCTTTATGACTACTGTGTGAAAGAGTATGTGTGATAGTGTGTGTGGTCCACAGAACATATTTTGAGAATTGGAGGTTCCCATGACATTTCATAGGAAACTAATGCGGGTCATTTTGACCCACCTATTGAAGTTTGGGGTGGTAAAACAAAAACTACAATTTCGTAAACAGTATAAATGGTAGTTGAAATTTTAAATGATATGATATGATATGAAATGATAACAACTTTGCATTGTAAAAATATTGCAAGAATAAAAGCTCACCGTCATCTTTGATCCACTTATGCATCTAAGGGTTAATTTTAGAACGTTCATTCCCCCATTTTCCTGGAGTAGTCTTCACTGTACTTCTGCCCAATACCAAGAAATGAGCTCTCACTTAATAGCAAACCTGCACTCAGTTCTCTTATCAGTTTTAGATCATTACTAGCTTTGAGACAGACTACTGATTTGGACAAGTTAAACCTTGTGTTTGTCATATCTCTCTCTACCCATGACCCATCTTTTCAGGGCCATAACCAATATTAATGAGCTTTTATACAGCATGCCTATAAACAATGCCCACTGCCACATCTGGGTCTTACCTGGTGGTTCCCTGATTCCATGGTTGTTCTAAGACCAGGAAATTAAATTCAGAAGGTGCATTTACGAGGATATTTGAACTACTAACCATCACTGGCGTTGTAGATATGGGTTTCTGCCAATAGGTTTCCACGGCAGATGACAAAATGAGACTGCATCTTTGTAGTCCTTTAAATCTGTAAGATAACACCCAGGTGGGGTAAGAACTAAATTTCTCTCACTACCTCAACCAACACTTCTATTTCCATTCCATTTCTTGCTGAAAAACTTCTTTGAATGTAATCATCCGGATGAGTTATTTAATACTGATGACCTTATCTTGTTGCTCAATCTACATATGTTGTAGTCATGGTCAACCTGCTCCTGCAGAACTCCTTCAGATGACCTCATCTGAACTGAAATTTCCTCCAGATGATGTCATCCAGAGCAGAAAACTGAATAACTCTGGTCACAGTTCTGATATCATGTCATCCACAGGGTTTTCAGCTAGGAGTAATTATTTTGCTTAGTTCTCCAATCAAGAAACCTAAAGTAAAGCTTAACCTTAACAGCAGCCACTGTTGGTGCCACTTCTCTTCCGTCCCCAGAGGAAACCCATGCAAGCACAAGGAGAACATGCACACTCCATACAGAAAGGCCATAGTCAGCCAGGAATTCAAACTGGGGACATTTTAACTGGATAATGTGTTAAACTGGACTACGGGAACATGCTAAGCTGCTTGGTTTGAAGATATGTTTGAGCTTGGTCAAGACTTTAAGGAGCAACAACGTTTTTCTGGAGGCTTGTGGAAGACACTTTCATTTCCTTCTGTCTCTACTGTATGACATGCTGTACATACATTACTTACAAAAAACTTAACTGTCCCAGCAACACAGGACAGCTTTCAGTGGATTGTAAAGACACAATTCCAGCCAAGTAGTTGAGGATGTGTGTGTGTGTGAATGCCGGATTAGAAGACAAATATGTTCAAAGCCTTATAGTGTGCAAAGCTTTAGGCTAATACCTGACGACACACACACACACACATACATACACACACACAATTTTTATTCCTTCCCCAGCTGCTCTTCCATCCCTGTCAATCCTCTGACACTACAGCATTCCACATGGCAGAGCAGAGTACAGCCTACATGTCTACAAATAAACCATTCACTAAAAATCCACACATACATACACTGTCTGTCTAGCCTTCAGTCATTCTAGATCCCTGCAATGTAAAACAGCATTTCCATGCTGTGAACATACAGTGAAGGTGTCTTCTGTTTGGTTTGATGCACACTACATGACATCCATTTTTGCACATTTTTACCACCAATGACATTATTGTGAAATTACAGTTGAAAATATTACCTCCACACCACCTGCCAGGAAGTTACTGGCATACGTTCCGCTGATTACACTACTGTCCCTCAATGGAGACTTAATTCAATTAAACTCAATTCAACTTTATTTATAAGTGATTGGAAAGTGAAGAGAGAAAAGAAAAGAGCAACAAAAAGCAACAACAAAACATTGGGCAGGTTGGTAGGACCAGTAGCTGCACGCTGGAAAACACACAGCTCCACTTAAAATCCACTTAAAACACCCGAGACTGATTATTACAAAGAATGTCATGCCAATTATTTTTGAAAAACCCAAGAGGGACTTATTGCTTCATCAGTTTCTTGACTTCATGAACACATGCATGTCTAAACATAATTCATGATGTTCATTCCTTGGGTTGGAAATAGTAGCTGTAGATGAATTCATGACAGCTGAGTAAATACAGACAGGTGACAAATTAAAAGAAAAACCAACATCTGTGTTTTATTAGGTGTTGGGTCATAGTGTGCTGTCAGAAAAGCTTTAATGCACACTGGCAAGTCTGTGAAACTCCACTGGAGGGATAGAACACCATTCTTCAAAAAGATGTTCATCATTTAGTGTTTTGATGATGGTAAAACAGAGCACTGTTGGGCACATTGATCCAGAATCTCCCTTAGGTGTTTAACTGCAGAGATCTGATGATTGTGAAGGTCATAGAAACTGAATTATATAATTTTGAGACCCATCAAACCATTAATTGCCCCCCTTATGCCCTAGAGATAGAGGCACTATCATTCTGGAAGAAACCACTGTCATCGCCATAGAAAGGTTTCATCACAGTATCCTCTGACTGGGAATATTCCCTCTAAAAGGAAAAGTGGATGTGAGTAAAATGCACTTTACGCATCTGACTAGATTATCTTTTCACATCTCTGTAGACCTGTGGTTTGTGCACAACTGAACTCTTAAGTGTGTGTAATGACGTGTTTAAGAATTTCAACCCTCCTGTAATATGTGGAATTGTCGAGAGACTGTTCTTGGTGACTCAGTCTGATTATTCCTGTAGTGACATTCTCAGTCACCTCAACTATCTTGATTGGTTGACTAAAGCCCCTGCTCTCTGTGGCCCAAAAATGAATCTTCTTTTAATATGTTTCTCCATTAATTTTAGTCCTCTGTGTAACATCAACTGATGAAGACCACACTAAATGCATTCAAAAAAATATGAACGCTCACCCATTATGCATCTGATCATTTCAAGTACACATCATTTGTTTGTACATGTTATAATAATTAAAAACAGACAAATGCTTAAATAATTTTTTTTGTGTGTGGTTTATTGACCTTAAAGCTGTAGTGCACCTTTAAATTGGGTGTGCTCTGTCCAACTGATGGCCAATTTAGTTTCACCCTTGTGGACAGATGCTTCATCAAACTTTCTATGCTTCTGTTGCACAGATAGCTCTTTATGTGACAACACAATAGTCTTAAGCATTAGATTTTAAAAGGCCTACTGTAGGCTGCTACCTGAAGCCACTAGAAGACTCAAAATCAAACAGGTTAAGCAAATGTTAATGTTAGGTAATGGGCAGGCAGTCAGGCAAGAACTAAAAGTAAGATGTAGGCAGCGTCTAAGCAACTTAGGAAGAAACTAACAAAAATCTGGATCACCACAGATTGGATGGATGAGTATCAGACTATATGGCAGGAAGAAAGGAAACCTTCTGGCCTGGCTACAGCCTGACTCCCCTTAATGATCATGCTTCATTCTTCAGTTGATTCTGAAATCAGCCTGGTTCTCCATGTTAAAGACCATCATTGCAAAGTTCTTATTTCTGCTCCGAGGTTCAATAGGCAGAAGGATCCTTGAGCAGCCATTAGTGAGGAAACACAAAACCATAAGGGTCTTACCACACAGACACCGCCATTTAATAAAAATCACTCAGTGGCTGGATTCTGCAGCTTTAAAAAGAGATGTACATTGAGTGTTCGAGCAGATAAGTGCATTTATGCACTTTGATTAGAGCCCAATTTAAATACAGAATTTAGTTTTTTAGCGTGCAGCTGTTTGTCAGATACATACAAGAAGAAAGTCATTATTAGAAATGGTCAACACTTAAGAAAAATGCTCTAAAAGCATATAGTATTTCTTCATTCTCTATCTCCTTAAATCCTTCCTTCAGTCTCGATGGTAGGAAATGATAAACACATTTAAACAATGCAAGTGAAGGAAAAATTGAGGCATTTATGGCAATTAAGATGTGCTTTCTGTATTCAGAGGAAGTCCTGAGCAGGGCAGCATGGGATAGACGTGAGAATTAGTGGCTGGCAGAAAAATAAGAACGGTTTAGGGGGCAGATATTTTAGATGAATGAGCAATACATTATCCTTAAGAATGTAAAATATTGTACTGCTGAATATGGTCATCCCAGACTTGAATTTAGTCGGGGAATCCTGTTGCATTCATTCGCTCTCTGTGTCCATTTTCTTTCCATTTTTTTTACAGTTTCAAATACAATGGGCACAAAAATGAGGATCCATGATCCAAAGAAAAATACCTGGTAAAACGTAGCAGTGTCTCTGTGTTTGTTGCCCATATGGGCTGATAAGAGCACATAACAAACCACTGCATACCTCCATAATATTTGAACTGTGTGAATATCAATACTCAGGCGATCAGCTCCAGCAAAGGTACTTTTAAACAGCTTCAAATCTGAAAGTATTAACCATATTGTAGCTACTGTTTCTTTCATTTTAATCCCTTACACTATTTTTTATTGAAAAAAGGAATCACGTTGGTGTAGCACATTACTGAGACTCTCCAAGATTTAGTGATGTTGCAATTATAATAATACATGTCAATTATGTTAATTAACCAATTTCCAGTATATTCTGCCAGGGAGCCACTATTACTACGCAAAGAGGCTGCATGTGTATAGTCTCTAAAAGAAGGGTTTTTTTGATGGTGTTAAAAGGTTACCAAAAAAACTTGTACCTCAAGAGATCAAAAACATCAAGTTACACTGATCAGCCACAACATTAGGTACAATCACATGCAATCCGATACTATGGAATATGATTTATGTCAAATTATTGTATATGTAACATCACATTAAATGAATAAAAGTTAACCCCTAGAGCAGGGGTCACCAACCTTTTTCAAACTGAGAGCTGCTTAATTAATGTGAAGCGCTACCAGTTTAACACGCACTTTTGAAATAACACATTTGCTCAATTTACCGTTAATTATATGTTATTATTAATAATTAATTAAATTAATGATATTCATCTAAGTGAAGATAAAGATCATGTTACTCATTTCTCACAATAACTATCAAATGTGATTTAAAAAGGAATAGAAACAAAAAAATTTAATTCAGCTCATTGGTAAGTGAGCTATTTTTAAAACAGTCCCACGGGCTACTTGTTTGGTCCTTGCGGGCTACCTGGTGCCCACGGGCGCCATGTTGGTGACCCCTGCCTTAGAGGCATAATTGGGTCAAAAATTATCCGGTGAAGTGGTTTTCTTGCAGTATCTTTGTAATGAAAAGTTATTTTTTTTTAGTCCGTTGTTTCTCAGTTGTTTTTGAAATTATTTCACTTACATTTTTAATGTGCCATTTATACATTTTATGAAATTGTAGTTTTTGTATTACTACCCCCAGGCTTCTATAGTGGGTCAAAACCTCTAAAACACACATTTCTTAGGTAGTATTGTACTGTGTGTGTTTGTGTGTCATTCATGACTATTGTGTGAAAGAGTATGTTTCTTATCATCTATCATCAAATTATCTTATTTTATAGTTTGCAAAACTAGTTACAGTAGTTAACATTACTGTATGTATTGTAGATGTGTGTGTGTGAAGAAGCAACATTGTAAAGTTCTTTGGATTAAAAGAACTATATAGGTGGCCATTTACCATTTACAAGCAGAAACACACACAACATGGATGTTGACATTGTTATATTGCTGTTGTGTAATTATATTTTTTGATTTAGTTTGAAAATGTACAAATAATCCTGCTACCTCCAGCTCTGCCTCCTGTCTTTTCTTCAGTGCCACTGTCTCTAAGCCAAAGAACATCTCTGGTCTCACCACCGTCTTGAACACGTTTCCTTTCATTCTCGCTGATACTCTTTTATCACACAACACACCTGACACTTTTCTCCACCCGTTCCAACCTGCCTGCACTCGCCTCTTCACCTCTTTTCCACACTCTCCGTTGCTCTGAACCGTTGACCCTAAGTACTTGAAGTCCTGCACCTTCTTCACCTCTGCTCCCTGTAACCTCACCGTTCCACCTGGGTCCCTCTCATTGACACACATGTATTCTATCTTACTGCGGCTAAGCTTCATTCCTCTGTTTTCCAGAGCAGACCTCCACCTCTCTAGATTTTCCTCCACCTGCTCCCTGCTCTCACTACAAATAACAATGTCATCTGCAAACATCATAGTCCAGGGAGATTCTTGTCTAACCTCATCTGTCAGTCTGTCCATTACCAGAGCAAACAAGAAGGGGCTCAAAGCCGATCCTTGATGCAGACCCACCTCCACCTTGAACTCCTCTGTCACACCTACAGCACCTCACCACTGTCTTACAGCTCTCATACATGTCCTGCACCACTCTAACATACTTCTCTGCCACTGCAGACGTCCTCGTACAATACCACAGCTCCTCTCTCGGCACCCTGTCATACGCTTTCTCTAAATCTACGAAGACACAATGCAACTCCCTCTGACCTTCTCTGTACTTCTCCATCAGCATCCTCAAAGAAAACATTCTTCCTTTTTCAACTTCCACCACTTCGTCCTCTGCTCTGCCTTTGTCCTCTTCATCCTCCACACCACCAGAGTCATTTTACACACCACCATCCTGTGTTGTCTGGCTACACTCTCCCCTACCAATACTTTACAGTCACTGATCTCTTTCAGATTACAACGTCTACACAAGATGTCGTCCACCTGAGTGCTTCTACCTCCGCTCTTATATGTCACCCTATGTTCCTGCCTCTTCTGGAAGAAAGTGTTCACTACAGCCATATCCATCCTCTTTGCAAAGTTTACCACCATTTGTCCCTCTGCGTTCCTGTCCTGAAGACCAAACCTGCCCATCACATTCTCATCAACTCTGAAGATGCTCTGCATCACTTCATCTAACTCACTCCAGAATCTTCTAACTCACATCTTACCTGGAGGGAATAACTACTGACAACATTGAACGTCAAATTCAGTGTGTAAGTCATTATTTGCATGTTTAATTTGGCATGTGTTTCATGTCTGATGCCCTTCTTGACACAACCCTCTCCATTTATCCAGACTTGGGACTGGCACAATAAGGCATTGGCAATTGAACATGAGATCAGAAACCTTTTGACTGTCTGATATTGACAACACGACTTTGTAGTAGAGTATTATGGGTCGAAAAAAGATTTCTGACAACTTTAGAGGAACAATGGTGATGCTCCCCAGGCTTACTCTAAACACATGTGTAGTATTGATACCAAAAAATGGTTAAAGCTGAACAAATCTAATACTTTAGAATTGCTGAGTTAAAGTCCTGACCATCATAACTGACTTGAAGTTGAAGAAGGAATTGGCTAAATTTCTCCAAACATGAAGTAACATAAAATAAAATGCATTGTCTGATCTTAGTGCTATGTTGACTCTATGTCTTAAAGCTACATTATGCATTATGTAGCTTTTAAGAATCAAGCTATGGATAGTACGAAACCCCAGATCAGCTCTCTCCAATTTGTCTAAATATTGTAAGACAGAAAAACAAAAATCTCTATTCTCAACATCGCGGAAAACTTCCAGCAGCAACATATGTTATTTCTGTTTGACTCCAACACCAACTGTGACCTCAATAATAAAGACAGTAGAATGATCACCTACCGATAGTTTCCACTTAAAAAAGAAACCTGACTATAACAAATTCATATCAGAGCTCTTGTAGTAGATCGTATTAGATGACATTGGTGGACCTAATGAAGTGGCTGAACTGTGTATTGTACATATACAGATATAACTACAGCAGTAGTCACAACTGCAATTTATAGTTGTGGTATGTTTGTTTGTGCTTTACGGAGAGATTCCTACAAATTTCTAATAACCAGCGGTTAAATTTTCCAGGTTTAGAACACTAAAATTAACCATGAGGGTTTGAGGAACGTCCCACTTGGTCTTTCACTCATACGTGTGTGGCTGTGGTGCCTCCTGAATTTACTGAAATCTTTTTCACACAGCCAAACCAAATAAAAATGACAAAAAACTCTAGACCTGTAATAAGCAACTCCAAACTCTTCACTCACTGAAATGTTCCCTGTGCTGTAGTAATCCTGCAGCACTGACAGTTCTAATTGCCTTGCATTTCTTTCCGCTGTCACGCTGAGATGAACATTTCCCCATGGATAGTTTAACGTTAGTCTCTTCAATGCTTGGGGAGGCCTACAAGTCAGTTATATTTTAAGTCACTGAAGCAGCAATTCTCTTATCAGTGGCCTGTCAAGGTGAGCTGTTCTTGATAAACAGGTCTGACTAATGCTGCTGATGTCTGACGTGAAGGTAACTACACCTCCAAGCTGTTGAAGCCTAAAGCTGCTCCACCTCAAAGAAAAACAGGTCTTCATGTGGTTATTAGTTGTTTTTGAGTTTGTGTGTGTGTGTGTGTGTGTGTGTGTGTGTGTCTGCGTGTGTGTGTGTGTGTGTGTGTGTGTGTGTGTCTGTTACATCCCACATCTTGTGAAGTCACCTACACATCATTCCTCACAGTCCCCTCCAAAAGTATTTGACTGGGAAGGAAAATTCAGTTGTTTTTGCTGTACACTGAGACATTTGGGTTTAATTTAAGCTTTGATTTAATTGCACTTACACCTCAACATTTTAAGCAACACAGAGGATAGCACATTTTATAGCAGATAAGCCAAGTTTTACACGTTTCAAAGGTGCTACAGGAAAAAAAAGTGCCTTGTTGTTTTAATATATTAAGGTTACGTTTTTGGCTCAGCTAGCTTCAGAAGGCCTAAATGGCTTTAGAGTTTAAACCTTCTGCCTTGTAGTAATGGTAGAACTGGCCATCGGTCACAGTCCCCGTTTTTGGCCTCTAGTCTTCTTTAGCTTTACTTCCTGCTCCTGGCTTTTTTTTTGTTAATCCCTCTGCACCCTTTCCCAGTTAGTTTCTTTAGCTTCTTGTTTCTTGTTAACCCTGACTGTTTTCACCTGCGGCCCCTTGTATTTATACCCAGCTCTCCCCACTGTTTGCTGCCAGATTGTCTCTCTTTCCTCCTCCGAGAATATACTGTCTACACTTTTGGACATTCCCCTTCCATGCCTGATCCTTGTGTTTGGACTCTCACATTTTGGTCTGAGGTTTACTTTCTTGTTTTTACAGTGTTTAGGTTTTGTCTTTAATTATCTCTGCTTGTTTGGCCCTGGTTCTATGTTCTATTCTTTTGTCCCCTTCAGTCTGCCTGTGCTTTATGTTCAGTTTGTTCGTGTCTGCCTCCCCTTCCCGTGCTTCCCCGACACAGTTACTTAGTTTATCTTTTCCCTCCAGAGTCTTTAGGTTCACTTTCATGTTTTACTTTATTTTCTTATCACTTCATGTATTATGACTGCCCTCCTTAAGGAGTGATTTGAGTTGTATTTTTGTTAATAAATCCCCTTTTTACATACTTCAAACCTCCCCTTGCCGTCTCCTCCTTTTGGGTCCTGCTACAATTTAATATACATGTAGAAAAGTGTGACACATCCTTCATTTCCAGATCATAAATGTAAATAAGGCAGTTATTCATTAATGTAAATTTGAGTTCTACTTTGCCAGAAGTGCAAAGTCAAGGCATCAGGTTTCTCCAGAAATCACACTTTTTGGAAAAATTAGTGTGGGAAGTGAGACTAGGGTTCAGTTATATAATGTATGACTAGTGTGGACAAAACCAGATTTGTCAGAACCACATTTGTTTCACTGCGCAGGTGGTTTTACCAACAGGAAGCAAGTACGTTCTTTAAATTTTCGGAAAACTTGTGATGAAAAGAATTCATGTGGATCGGCTGAATTTGCCCTTTGCTTTTACTTCTCTTTTGAAACAGATGATGTAAGAATTTACAACATAAGATAAAGTAGATTTAAGGCATTAGATGAATGGTTACAACAGCTTCACCACACTCTGCATCTTTTTGTAGCATTTGTATTGTCACTGGTGCTCTCTGGGTGCTCTGCTCCCTTGATCATGGTTTGTTCATGGAGAAACTGTGGCTACGATTAAATACCGTCAGAAACAGAGGCACATATTCACACTTTAAATTTTACTACCATCTCTAACCTTGGCATTTAATTTCCTTTCTCAACCTTTTTCTTCATTCTTATTCCACAATTCTTCATTCCTCTTTCCCATATCTCCTTCATACTGATCTCCCGCCCTGATCTCCCTCTTTCTTTACACATTGCAGCGAAAATGTGGAAATGTACAAGAAAAACAGCTCTCATGCTTGATAAACATTTTGCCATTTACTAAAAAAGCACATTCTTGCATAATTCATAGACAGGCTACCTGTTCTCATTCAGTGAGAATAAAGTCATTTATTTTCACCTCCAGTCCTCCTCTCCTCTCCCTGTCTTATTCTCTGATTCCCCCACCTTCTCTTGTGATCTATGAATGATTTCTTTGCAAAGCTGAACAGTAACAGCGCGCTGTAATAGTGTTTAGCCAAAACATGTAGGCAGGGCTGAGCCATGCAGTATTGCTATTCTATTTACCAGAGGCACCAGTTTACATACTAACACACAGGCAGTGTGAAGTGTAACCCTGGAAGCGCATACTGTACACTGTAGTATACAGCCTGTGTATTTGTAGTGTGTTTCCATCAGAGCCTCCTTCTGACTGTCACAGAACAGAGATGTTCACGAGTCATTGTTTGCAAGTCTTTAAACTAGATGTCAAGTCAAATCTTAAGTGTCTTGTGTTGTAACAAACATTTTCTTATTTGCTACCATCCAAACTGCTTAGTAAATAAAGTAGTGATGATAATGCTGTATAAAATGTCCGCATTGATTAGTTGCTTGTGAAGTTGATAACTGTTTAAAACAATTCTCAGATACATGTAAAAAATCTAAATTGTTAGCCTATTTAAAAATGTAACAAAAGTATTACAGCATATATTAAATAAAAATATTCAATGCAAAAAAGTCTGCAGTGCACAAATTTAAATCTCATTATATTAGATTATTACTTGTTTTAATGTAAAACAAGAATTGTCCTGTTATAGTTGGTTAAACAAAATGTGCATGTTCAAACAATAGTTTTACAACATGTTGGAGTTTCGCGGGGGGGGGGGGGGGGGGTGTACTTGGGTGAAAATACACTATATTGCCAAAAGTATTCGCTCACCCATCCAAAAAAATGAATTCAGGTGCACAAGCAAGGTCCATAAAGACATGGATGAGTGAGTTTGGAGTGGAAGAACTTGACTGGCCTGCACAGAGTCCTGACCTCAACCCAATAAAACACCTTTGGGATGAATTAGAGTGAAGACTGCGAGCACTGTGTATTATGTATTTCATAAACACACTCCTAAACCTGGTGGAAAGCCTTCCCAGAAGAGTTGAAGCTGTTATAGCTGCAAAGGGTGGGAAGACGTCATATTAAACCCTATGGATTAAGAATGGGATGTCACTAAAAATCATATGGGTCTAAAGGCAGGTGAGCCAATACTTTTGGCAATATAGTATATTTGAAGCATTTCTCCTTTGGCAGCCACTTTGCCTCTCCAGACTAGATATCCGTCCTTTAGGACAAGCCCTGGTTGGATTCTTGTGATATCCAAACATACTGTATCTCATGCTGTTGATTATAATTTCTTTTAGTGGGGCATGGAGATTAGTGAGATCTGCATCACTTCTCTGCCATTTCCTTAAATGCATGTGTGACTTTGCCTCTAGTTGTGATAAAACTTAGATTTTTCACAAGTCCTAAATTGCAAGTCTTTTGAGGAGTCATACAGTAAGTAAAGTCTCAAGCCTGTGTGTGTGTGACTTAAGTGCTACTGGAGTCCAAATCTAAGACTCCCCCACCAAACGTTTGTCTTTTACAAGGCCTGGTAATAGCAGCCCAGTAAAACATACAAATAGAGACAATCTTTAAAACCCTGCTTACTTTATACCTCTACCTCAGCCCAACAGCTGCATAAAGTAATCATCCTTGTTGCACTTGTTTTTTAAAAACTACAAACATTATTTACCTAAAATCCTCCAACAGTACAGAAAAATCATGTCCATTTAAACATTAATCATCTGAACACATTGATTAGTTGTCCACATCCCAGGAATGTCTAACAAAAGACCAGGCATTATCCTTGCCTGGTCCACTTCAGCCATGCTGTCCCACAGCAGAATAACACTGTCCCAGTGTGTCTCAAATACCTGCACCAACACCCTCAACAATCCAACCATCCCATGAGCCTAGCCCTGGTTGTGTGACTGTGATTGAACCTGTTTCACTGAGAGTAATTGCCTGAGGACAGGGGAAAACAGAACAATAAGCATTTCTTTGTTGTTCCTCTTGCTTGCAGACTGATCCATAGTAATGGCTATGACCTCTCCTGGTCCAAGCGGTCTGTTCTCTGCCAACCTCATTCACCTCTGCTAATGCTCCTTCCCTTCAACCGACCAGGTGATGGGAGTCTGCTTTGTGGGTTAATGAATCGCAATAACTAGGGTGACTCATGGATGCCTCTGGGGTTACCATAGTGACTGCGATCCAAGCATGTGTCATCTCTAAGCACCAGTAATGTCAGTTATCAAAGACACTATTAGCCCAGAGAGCAGCCCCTGTCTTCTTATTCAACTGAGACTTTATATATAAATGTGTGTGTGTGTGTGTGTGTGTAGGTGCATTCATGTGGAACTTGGTGTAGCATCCTGACTTCCTTGTTTGGCTGTGTGTTGATCAAAATCTTTGTTTTGTTTATTTGATAGTGTTAAATGATTGGTCATACCCAGACTGCTTCTGAATGATAATCCAGAAGACAGTTTGAACGTGTGTGTGTGTGTGTGTGTGTGTGTGTGTGTGTGTGTGTGTGTGTGTGTGTGTGTGTGTGTGTGTCTGGCAACTGATAGTGTATCCTGTGGTATGACAGTGCCCCCTGCAGGAGGAAAACACATTGGCTTGTCATTTATAAGCAGTATATTTAATGATGAACACAGTATAATACTTGTATGTAAGTATTTGTGCACATTACAGAGTGAAGTTTTACAGCATTATAGATTAGACTAAAACTAAATAGAATATATATTACATCATGTCAAACACCATGTTAATAGAAGACCAATGGACAATATTTAGCCTTCCTCCCACTCCCTCCATTTTAATTGCTTATTTATCTTAGCACCTAACAGATACAGTCTGTTAGCAGCTGGGCTTTGTTTTATTAATTACAGGCCTCAAGTACAGTACCGTTATGTACAAAAGTACTGCATGACTATATAGCAATTTAGATTATATACAAATGTATATGTACCATGTAATAGCAATGTGAACAGAGCAGTGTGTTACTGTTAAGAAGCTGGAAAAATAATGTCACTTTATGAAGTCATTTTTTAAAAACACTTGCCTTTTTTCTGTTGGATGTGCAAATTAGCAACATTAGGAATCATTTGTTTCTACCTGATAAATCTAAGACCAGTCTTGCTTCTCTTTTTGGTGTTTTTGGTTGTTAGCTGCTAAATGATCCACTATTTTCACAAGCTAGTTGCTTACAGGGGAAAAAATTAGGGAGAAACAAAGTAGATAACTTTTTGGGCCTTTTTTAGAGAAGCAAACAAACAAGCTGTTAGTCTTCATACACAGAATATTGCTTCTCTAATGCCCCCTAATGCATAATGCTTTCTTAAACTAATGCAGTATAATACAGCATGCCTGCGATAAATCCTTCCAATCAGGAGGATAATAGTGTTCAGTGTTGTGTTGCTTTTTTTTTTTCCTTTTCTTCTGGAGAAGAAAACTGCTCATTTTCTTTCGCAAAAGATAAAAAAGAGCCATCTACCTTGACATCACTTACCTCCCAAGCACAAATCCTGTCTGACCTATTTCTCCTAGTGAATTTTAGGAGAAGAATATCAGAAATCTATCAGACAATAGCTAAAATAAGGCTAAAAGGAGAACCACAACTTTGTCTCGAAGTATAAGAGGAGGCTTTGATCAGTAACATTTTCTTTTAGGAAAACATTTTTTGTTGTTTCAAACCATTGTTCAATGTTCTTTATGTATTTTAACTAAAACCAAACTATGTTCAATAGGCATAATTTCTGTCCCAACCAAACAATAATGCAGTGCATCATATCACATATTACTGACTTAGTGAGCCTATTGTCTGTGGAACCAGTACCGACTGGCCCATATAAGACACATCATAAGCATTTGGCTAACACACAATAAAACTGCAAGAACTCAAACTATCTTTTTTTTATTTTATTGTTTGATATCAAAATACATACCCTGTTAATCAAATGACAACAGTATAATTACTACATGATACACCAGGGGACCTTTTGGACTTCTCTGAGGGGCCCTGTAGCTGCCCACCTTTTTCCACTTTTACTTTTAATGTTATCATTTCTCAGTTTTTAAGCTGAAACTGTCAGAAAGTTGATAATTATGAATCCACTACCCACTTCAACCTCAAAAAAAAAAAAAAAAACAGAGAGTAGAATTAGGTGCATTTTAAGAAGAGGTGGTTCTAAAGTTTTGGCCACCCTATTTAAAATGAATGAGGTGGCCGAATTGAGGGGACAGTTTCAACCTAAAAACTGAGAAATTATAACATTGTAAAAGTAGAATTAATTGCATAGCTGCTGTGTCGGGTTGTATTAGAGGTGTACATTATAAAGTGGCCAGTGAGTGTGTGTACTGCGCTTTGTAAATGTGAAAAGTGCAAATAAACAATATACAGTCCAGTTAAAACTCCCATTAACACTAATTATTGTCAAAGTTTAAGCACATAAAAACTCAAAGAATAAACAAGACTTTTTAACGAGCTTTATATAATCTGCCAGATTAAGCCCATTCCACTGAACAGACAGTGTATTAAAAACCATCACTGCACAAATGAAACCACCATCCCCTGACTGGGAATAATGGTGGTAGTTAAGTGCGGTAGAGATGTTATAAATATTACTGCAGTGACTCGTACATCCCGGGAGCTAACAGCATATCACAATTTAAAAAAATAAATTAAAAAAAATTCACTGGCAGTGCTCTCTGTCTCCTTGTTTTCTTGTTTAATGAGTGGAACATTCTTTTACTTACCCTGTGACGAGTAAATCAATAGTCACCTAAAAGACAGCACCATTTAGCAAGGTGACTGCTAAAGGTAGCAACCTATTGATCTGCCCAAATAAGCCTCACTAAACTTTATAAACAAAAAGGTGGAGGGAGAAGCGTCTCACTATCTCTTTCTATATGCACCATTTATACAGCAAATAATAGACATATCAAGTACGAATAAGAATTGATTAGAAGAGGGGTGTGGTGCGGGTTGATTCACAGAGAAATCTCTGTTCCTATACTAGCTATGCAAACACATCAGCATGTTAAAGAAGTAGTTCATTAAAGTGTGAGCAGCCAATTTATAAAGCGCTTTGCTTCATTACTTACTTCAACAGTCTGCCATGAAAGGAAATATACTTTTTTGTCATTGTCAAAGTTAGAAGGTCAGTATCTGTTTCCCTAAACAGCCAGGATGCTGATAGAAGCCCACCTAAAATGACAGTAGTCCCAATACAGGTTTATCAGCCGATGCTGTGATGTGTGGCCTTTAAAATAATTTTCCATTTAAAAGAATTTTTCTTTATTCACCTTTTTTCCGGGACCAGTACAGTCCCCAGTTTTCATAGTAACCAAGCAGCAAGTGCAACTTGAACTAAGCTGACCACAAGATGCAGGAAGTGTTTTCTTATCCAAGGCCATTGTTTTGTGTGCCACAGAAAGCTAGCAGAATGATGGAAATGCATTATAACTTCTGTAGTCATCCTTCAACTAATGGTGCTGTAAGTCAGCAGGCAGCCAGGTGGAAAAAAGGACCACCTCTGTCAGTGTGCTAAATATTATATTTGTTTCCATTTTACCTTTGCACTTATTGAATGTATGACCATTATCCTGAGGGTGGCACTTGAGTAGACATGTATGCAGCAACTGTTTTAAATGTACGGGATATTTGGATTATTATTTAATTTTCTTCTAGCCTCAGCAAAAAAAAAAAACTCTCTAGCAACACCTACGTCAGATTACAGTCTGTGTGCCCCTACCGAACCTGGATCAGGACAGCTCATTTAAGCATTATCATGCCATTGAGTGGCAAGTTATCATTTGTTACCATGCACATAGTTGGTTCAGGAGGTCAGCTACAGTACTACTTACTTGCGTTATTATTTGGAAGCCTTGTGGAAAATTAGTGATGTCTAGCAGCCATTGCAAATATTACAGGTGCCAGAGCTGCATTGGTGATATAATTTTTGTCAATTTCTATGCAAGGAGAGGGTGGAGATAAAACACAGGGCTTTGAAACAAGATATTTTGCTCGATTTTGTTGTTGTTTGTTTGTTTTTGTGCCTAAGGCATGTATCTCTGGTTCCTAATAGAAATTTAATTACAGCACACAATTTTGCTTGATAATGACCTATTGAGTCTACTAGCATGTAGAGGAGATCCATACTGGCCTATATCCCTACTGGTAATAACAGATAATGGAAGGTTAACACTCAAAGCAAACTGCTATCCAAAACCTAAAGCTGTCTTTTTTACATATTGTTTCTTGTTGGTTGCATTCAAAAATTACTTAAATAAAAGTTAAGTAACATTATCAGCAAATCAAAGTAAAAGCTCCGATAAAGCCCTTGGTATAATAATAAATAGGTCATTTCTTGAACTATTAGAGCTGACAAATCAATGCCTTCACAGAATTTTCGTATTGAGTTTGTTGTTTGTTTTTTCTTGATTTTGGTTTTTTTTGTATTTATGCAGATATAGGAATGTGCCTGCAAATTAGTTCAGGCTAATACCACAGAATGTGGGATGACTTCAACCCTTGAAGTACTCTCCAATACCCAGGATCTGTAGATTAATGTATCATATATCTGTATTTAAAATAAATGCAGTATTTCTAACATAAAAATGCAGTTAACATGAAAAATACATAGATTTTATTTCTTGATTGATTGCTGATATCTTTAACATTAACATTAGAATTGCAATGATGTTGCAGGTTTCCATTAGAATTAACATTAGAATTTTCTGTGTTAACATGTCAATGCCACCATTCCAATTAAATATAATCTGCAACTGAATAAACTTGTGTAGTAATAAAGTACTACACATATTGCAACAGTAGAAGTTCTGTTTAATGCCTCATACATATTTGGCAACATGTGACATCCCTCATTCTCTTGTTCTGTAGTTCATTTTTCTCTTTCTATCTTTCTCCTTTACTTCTCCCCTTACCCCGATTTCTCAAGGCCTACTGGATTCCCTCTAAAACAATGCAACCATCCCTCTTTACCATCTCTGGCACATTTCTATTTTCTCCTCTTACTCTTCAGCTCAGTTCTATTCTGAGCTGGTCTCTCAGTCAGATCTCCCACACAATGCACTAGGCTCTGGTTTAATCAATCAATCAATAGTGCAGATTTTGGTGACTGCTTCTGGTGATTCTTATGACTGTTGCTGAGCCCTGTGTGGGGTCAATAAGAAAAACATAATTATTTAGTGTGGTAGAGGCCAGTTATGAGTAATCATATGACCACAATATCCAACAGAATCTTGTTCTACACTCAGTGGAAACTGACCCTTTATGTGGGAAGCACAGCTCAAATGAATGGGTAAGCTGATTGCATAGTTGTGACAGACATCAGGGTAAAAATGTAGGAAGAAATGAAAACAATGAAAAGAAATAATGTTAAAATCATTCAATTCTTCACAACAGAGGAAAACAGATACAGTTTGTGTACTGTGTGTAGAATGACTTGTAGTATAGAAATGTAGAGCACAAATTACCAAAAACAAATGATTTGCCTAATTCGACAAAAAGCACATTTCTTATACAGAAAGGTAGTGCTTGAAGTTTAGATGCAAGGTCAAAGGAATACCAGTGTTAGCTATCACAACTAATTCTGAGGTAAACATGAACCCAAAGAAGTTTGCAAAAACTCCCTTTACTGGATAAATGAATAAGTCAACCTAGATTGGCTTATTCATCTGTGCTATAGTCCACTGCTGTCCAGAAATTATTAAAAAACATTAGGGTTGAGTTATACTTGCTGTTTGCATGTGTAGACTTTATTCAGTGCCCTGAGATGACTTTGTTGTGAATTGGCGCTATATCAATAAAGTTGAATTGAATTGAATTGAATAGACAGTGGTAGCATCTTTGGTGTCATTGTTCACATACTACCTTGTGTATTTTGTGTATGTCTCGACTATTTAAAAGGTTAGCATTGGTGTATTTGTATCTGTGCCTATCAGATAAAAATACTATGAAAATATAATGGATATGTATAGTTTTATATTGCATTAATGTTTCTCTATGCAGCAATGGCTGGAAGTCCAATTGAATCATATTACAGCATTTCTGATCATTTCTGTGGAGAAACTGATGTGGTACAATCCACACAGTAACCATGTGTCCCTCCTTTCATTATAATGTTAACTTGGTTGGTTAACAAACATTCATAAACACATATACACACTCCCTCTTTAAAAAAATGGTGGACCCCTCTCTAGAATAAAGTAAAAATTCCACAAATAGAAGCAAGTGAAGACAACAGGGGGATACATGAGGAGAGGTAGGAGGGCAGATATAGGTTTCATAGAGTAGAGAGCACATTGATATAGCAAATTGATTTGGTTATATCAGTCCATAAAGTCATCCAAATCAAATAACAGGTCAGCAGGGCTGTTTCACTTTCACTTTGTGGGACCAGCGCCCAAAGATGTTTTCATTTCATTCCAGTAAATGCCTCGCCTGTTCTCACTCTCTTTATTGTTACACACATCTCACTCACACACAGACACTTATATAAATGCTGTTTTTGGTCTGTCTCACACTTTTTTTCAAACATATAGTCATTTCTAAACTATGACATTACAGCAGTGAAATGGTGCTTAGTGTCTGCTTGTGACACTAAAATGATACTGTCGTTGCGACCACACCAGGCCTGCACTGACCTAATGTTTTCTATTTAGTGTCCTAAAAACATTTGCTCATTTTCTTTACATTTGTGTGTGTATTTGTTTTTGTTTTTTTGTTTTTGCAAGACCTGTACTGTCAAAACTTCCTAGGAAACCATTTTTACTGGTGTGTGGGTGGTTGTGAATAAATTCTACTAAAATATAAAATCTGGAGACAAAGTTTAGTGCATGCACCATGTGAGGTTATTACATAAGCTAAAACCTTTCCTCTCTTTGTATAGATCACAGGTTCCCAAACTTTTTCAAAACATGTACCACTTTATACAAAACCATATTTCCACTTC
This sequence comes from Channa argus, assembly GCF_033026475.1. Classification (NCBI taxonomy): domain Eukaryota; kingdom Metazoa; phylum Chordata; class Actinopteri; order Anabantiformes; family Channidae; genus Channa; species Channa argus. The sequence continues at coordinate 1,632,800 of NC_090206.1, forward strand.
AGCCTAATGACTGCTACTCAGACCAAAACCAGAGTGAATGTAAATTAATTAAAAAAAAAGTTAAAAAAAGACAGCATATGACAAAAAGTAAAAAAAAGACAGCATATGTCTACTACTGTATTGACAAAACCAAAAACTTCTGTCTCTCCCTCATCTCTCGGATTTGCAACAGTGGCTACTTTCAACTTTAAACATCATAGAAACCAAATGAAGGTCAACTTACATAGAAACTGTTTTTAGATAGCTATTTTTATGTCCGTCACTCATACATCTCACGGAACAGATTCAATTCCATTTTATCAACTATATCAATCAGCACTGAGATGTCCAAAAGGTGCATCACCCCTGGAACCGCCACAATTAGTGTCTGTGTAGTAATCTATTCTACACTGATGTATTGTGTGTGTGTGTGTGTGTGTGTGTGTTCCACACTGTCCATGGTTCTGAAACAACAGCTAGGCTATTTTTACATTACGATTTGACAGAAAGTGCAAAAATACATAATTGAAACATGACCCTTCATGTTGCCAATCTCACTAATACAAATAGTGGCACTGCAACTACTACTCCTCCTCCTCTTGCACTGTGCAACACAGTGGGATACTAGGAGTCTAATCCTATAACAGCAGAACTATAAATAAGTATAAGCTTTATGAAAGAGGAAGGTTTTAAGCCTAGACTTAAAAGTAGAGAGGGTGTCTGCTTCCTGAATCTGAACTGGGAGCTGGTTCCACAGGAGAGGAGCTTGATAGCTAAAGGCTCTGCCTACCATTCTAACTTTGAAAATTCTGGGAACCACAAGTAGGCCTGCATTCTGAGATCGAAGTGGTCTACTGGGATGATATGGTGCTATGAGGTCTACTATATATGATGTAGCCCGACCATTCAGAGCTGTATATGTAAGAAGCAGGGTTTTAAATTCTATTCTAAATTTAGCTGCAGCTGGCCACCACTCATCAGGAGAAACTAAGTTGCAGTTCAGTGTCTTGCTCAAGGACACTTTGACATGTGACTGGAGGAGCCCAGGATTGAAACAACAACTGTGAGATTGGTGGACAACAGCTTCCACTTTCCTGCACCACAGTCGCTCCTGTTTGGACACTTTCTGATATAAACAGATGAAGAACTTGACCATGTCATGTTGGAAATCAGGAACACACTGCCACATGCTGGGCACAGAGTCATGAAAAGAGCGCTATTTTCAAGAGGTCACAAAGTGCAGTATTGACAGGACAACACTCTCCATGTCCACTTGATGCATGAACCCTTGAACGATCCAAATAGGTTGTGTGGAGGTGATCTTACTCGAATCTGACTTTTCAGCAAATAATTCACTTGGTACAGCAATCTTACTCAGTTGCTGGCATGCATGAACTTCACATCGATAAGATCCACAAGCTGATTAGTTTTTAACATAACCCGTATAGTATACCCTGGATACAACAGTAAAATATATTCTTAATGCAATTCAGGTATGCTGTGGTAATAATTACAATATTCATAGAGGGGTTGCGGTCCTTTCAGTAGCCGTAGTCTTGTGGTTGTATTGAACTGCATTTAAAGTCAAATTAGTTGATAACAATTGTATTTATATTTTTATCATTTCAAATACTGATCATTTCATTCAAAATTAAATTCGTTAAGAGTTTGTGCCGTTTACACTTGGGTATAACATTGTCATATTTGGAGGCATAGACAGCTACTCAGAAAAATTAGTTTACTGAACTATTTCATAGCACTTCAGAGAGCTGGATGTGCAAACAATAACAAAGCTAGCACAGCATTCTCATTCTTTCTCCAATCAGTTTAGAGCTTTGTCTACCTATCAAGGTAAATAAGTTAACTCACATTAGCATATTTGTTATTACACAATTCTTTTACATACACAGATGCATCTAGTTACATAACCAAAGGTACATCTGAATAAAATCACATGCATTTTTAGTTAGTTTAAGTGGCATTCAATCATATTTAATGTAATTCAAAGCATTTGTTATTGAGATTATTTTTTGTCCCATGCAATAATTTTCATTCTTTTCAATTAGGCAACACAAGCTAACTGTGATGGGCTGGTCTAACGGTTTTAAAGTCTCATAAACGGTTTTCAGAAATACGTGACATTGTATAAACCACTGCATTTATTGAGATATGCTGTTACCTATGACAATCAATACAATTTAATTAAAAAGAATTAACAGTATATTTTCTTTTTGACATAGTGGAGCCACTGTGACATAATGTCGTCCTCTGTGACAAGCATCTTTTATGAGGTGTTACAGGAAATAGAAAATGATGGACTTCTGCACATAAGCAGTCATGGGCACTTATTCTGCTGTCATTAGCGTTTCCCCCCAAGAATTTAGGAGGTCCTTCGAACATTTACAGAAGTATTATAGCATTTTTACTTCCTGTCTTGTGTGGGCAGCCCTTGGACTTCTTCTTAATTTATATTGTGTTGGCTCCTACTCCAGCTTTATAAGCAGGAGGATTCAGCCATTTTTTCTCTCTTCCTGGTTACATGGTTTCTGATTTGGCCTAAGTAGCTTATATTCTTTATTTTACTTCAGTTTGCACAGATCCATACACACACTACACTACTGATGTTAGAGACTAACATATTGGAGAGTTTCTTTGTTCAAGTTAGATAAATATTTAAATTAAAATATCATGTTTGTCCTCTTCAATTTGTCCCTCCTCTGAGCCAGGTTGTGACAAAAAGGTGCGTAGAGCTATACAGTATGTTCTGGATCCCACCCGTTGGACTCTGGTAGTGGCTGCATAGCAGGTTCTTTCCAGTCCCACTGGTTTTTAGTGAATAAGTACCCCGGCACAAGGACTAGGGTTGTGTGTTTTTTTTTTTTTGTTAGTTTGTTTAAACGGGTGTGAAAAGACTACAGTAAAGAACAATTGTTGAAGATTGCTGAACATTATATTATTAAAATTTGAGCACTCAAACTGAAGGAGAATGAAGAGCATTCTCAAAACTAATTTGGTTAAAGATGGGATCTACCTAATGTGTGTTTGCCCTCACTGCAAAATTTGCCATTTGAACAGCAAAAAGAACTCTTGTTGATTCCGATATAACAACAAAAAATTTGAAGCTTTAGTGTTTATACAAAGTACAGAACAAGAAAAAGATGCTAGAAGATACAAAGTATAAACTTAACTTGATAAAGATTTTGATAAAGATTTTGATGACAATTCTACTATTTGTATACTCGTGGCTATATGATTTGTCAGTAATTTGAAATTGCTGGCAAAATGTAATGATAAGGACCCAAGCACATTCTTTTCCATATTTGAGCGCTTTACCAAATCAAGGAATTGCTTGAACAAGGCCACACCTTAATGCTTCAGTGTGTCTTTACCAGTAAAGCCCAAAAACCATATGCATCTTTATCATCTGAAGAATGTAAGGACTATAGCAAGGTAAAAGCAGCAGTTTTAAAAGCATATGAATTAGTTCCTGAGACATATAGATAATGTTTTCAAAACTGGAAAAAAAAAATAGTAAGAAAACACATGGGGGATTTGCTTTGTAATCGTTGGTGTTCATGTACATTTGTTGTTGTTCAACAATTTAAACAAAGTGTGCTCAGTTATATTGCTACATGCATTAACATAAAGTTAAGGTCCCAAGTGAAGTTGCTGCCCTTGCTGATGAATATGTATTGACACAAACACATCTTTGGTGATAAGACCCAGATGAATATTACTCCCAAGGCTACAGGGAGGTCTCAGTTGAGTTTTGACTTTCAAATTTCAGCTGCGCAACTGTGTGCACAGCTGAAATTGCAGCAGGCTATGCTCCGTTCATTTCTGAAGGCGATGTGTCTTTACTGGATAGTGATAAAAAAATTGCCTTGAATACTTTTGTGCGACAGTCTTATGGTCTGACAGACAACTTACCCCTTTTCAGTGTAGAGGTTTCCAGAGGGAGCAGACAGAGGCACAACCGTGAAACAGAGCCAGAATAATAAACCAGAGAGGCAGAACAATAATCATACAATACCAGACAGGGCAGAGGCAAAACATGGCAGGCCCAAGGGCCAAAACGGGTTCAGTACACAAAGTGAGGTCACACCACAATAACGAGAACAATGGAGAGGCAACACAATGTGATCAAACAGTCTGGCAATGAGACAGAGAAGCTGAGCTGCTAAAATAGAGAGGGGGGGAGACACAGGTGAAAACAATTACACTGCAGAAGGGGGAGGACAGGAAAAGATGATTTCAAAATAAAAGTCTAGTGGCAGCAGTGAAGTTTGGGACTGTGACACGGCAGGTGGTTTTGCCTGAGAAGTATAGACAGTCTGTGAATAAAACAGCTTATAATGGTATAGTTGGTCATACAGGGGTGAGGAAAACCTATGATCGAGTCCTTCATCATTTTTTTCTGGCCAGGTTTGAAAAAAAATATCTCTGCATATATTAAAACCTATCACAGCTGTCAGTTTGTAGGTAGACCAAATCTGACTATTACACCTCCACCCTTGCAACCCATTCCTGCTGTAAGTCAACCATTTAAACACCTAATAATTGACACCATTGGCCCATTGCCTCACTCCATATCTAGCTGTAGCTACTTGCCAACAGTATGTGTCAGGTGACTAGATATCCAGCTGTATATTCTCTGCCTTCCAATAATGCCCAACCAGTGGTTAAGGCTCTTACTTAGCTCATCACTGTGTTTGGGGTTCCTCAGATAATTCAGAGTAACCAGGGGTCACAATTTACATGTCGGTTATTTTACTAGGTTTTTAAGCAATTGCATGTTTAAAAACCAGAAGTCTTTAGTTTATCATTTTTAGAGTCAAGGAGCACTTAAGCGTTCTCATCAGCACTTTAAATCATTATTCAGGCTTGTTGTAGGCTACTGTAATTCCCTACTTTCAGGATGCCCCAGTAACTCCCTAAAGAGACTGCAATTAATCCAAAATGCTGCAGACAGAGTGCTGACTGGAACTAGCAAGAGAGATCATATTTCACCTTCACTAACTTCTCTCCAGTGGCGTCCTATTAAATCTAGAATAGAATTTAAAACCCTGCTTCTTACATATAAAGCTCTGAATGGTCAGGCTCCATCATATCTCATAGCACCATATCATCCCAGTAGACCACTTCGCTCTCAGAATGCAGGCCTACTTGTGGTTCCCGGAATTTCCAAAAGTAGAATGGGAGGTAGAGCCTTTAGCTATCAAGCTCCTCTCTTGTGGAACCAGCTCCCAGTTCAGATTCGGGAAGCAGACACCCTCTCTACTTTTAAGTCTAGGCTTAAAACCTTCCTTTTTAATAAAGCATATAGTTAGTTAAAGTTACGCTGCCATAGGCTTAGACTGCTGGGGGACCCACCCCCCAATGCACTGAGCTCCTTTCCTCCTCTTGACCATCTCTCCTCTCCTCTCACCCCGCAATTGTCACCACTGTATGTCATTATCTCTGTGTGTTCTCTCCCGTAGTTGTCTTTGTCCTCCTCTGCCCCCCTCTCTCTGTCCCTTTCTGCAGTGGTCCCCTGGCTTTGAAGCTGTGTGTCTACCAGCGTGCAGCTACTGGTCCTACCAATCTGCCCAATGTTTTGTTGTTGCTTTTTGTTGCTCTGTTCTTTTCTCTCTCCCCTTTCCACTCAACCCAACCGGTCAAGGCAGATGGCCGTCCACCCTGAGCCTGGTTCTGCTGGAGGTTTCTTCCGTTAAAGGGAGTTTTTCCTCTCCAATGTTGCCTATGGCTTGCTCCAGGGGGAATTGTTGGGTTCTCTTTATATATCTTTATAATCTTGACTTTATTCTGTAAAGTGCCCTGAGATGACTTTGTTGTGAATTGGCGCTATATAAATAAAGTTGAATTGAATTGAATTGAAAAATTGTATTAAATTCAAAGCTGATTGGGAAGAGGGTCTACCCTGGCTTTTGTTGCCCACAAAAGAAGTTGCGCCGAGACACAAGTTTTAGGCCCTGTACAGACTGTGGCAAAGTTAATGCAGTTACAAAACCAGACTCCTATCTCCTTTCCAGGATGGAAGATTGTAGTATGTAAGTAAAGTCGTCCCAATTAAGGTTATTGGCAGGTGCCACCTTCTAAAAGGGCAAGGGAGATTTGTATTTGCATATCTCAATAAATGCAGTGGTTTATACAATGTCACGTATTTCTGAAAACCGTTTATGAGACTTTAAAACCATTAGACCAGCCCATCACAGTTAGCTTGTGTTGCCTAATTGAAAAGAATGAAAATTATTGCATGGGACAAAAAATAATCTCAATAACAAATGCTTTGAATTACATTAAATATGATTGAATGCCACTTAAACACCTTTGGGTTTATACGGTTTTGTGTTTGAGTTGCACAATGCACGTGCAACATTTTAATGGTTGATGAATAAATTTGTTTCAGGTTTATAGGGCTGTGCTGTTTATTTGGATGATGTAGTGATTTATTGTGACACTTATAGTGCTTCTTGTGAGGCCAAATGCATTTTCTTGGCATGGCAGGGTACTACTTTCGCCCTAGTTTTTCTTCTGTTGTGGCTCCACTCACAAACCTTCTAAAAGCTGACCTAAGTACCTTTGGTCCCCTGAATGTCAAAAGGCTTTTGTCAAGGTGAAAAATCTGTTGTCCTCAATTTCCATAATGGCTGCTCCATCGCTGGAGGATCTCTGTTGCTAAGAGATGTGTTGTTGCTTGGCAAGTCACATTACTTTCAAGAAAGTTTAAGCCATATCAGCTAAACTATTCTGTCATAGAGAAGGAGGCTTTTTCTCTTATCTGGGCTCTTCAGCATTTTGATGTTTATCTCGGTTCAGATTCTCCTATTGTTGTTTATACAGATCACAATCCACTGACATTGCTACGATTGATGAAGAATCCAAATTGAAGGTTAATGAGATGGGCATTATTTTTGCAACCATATCACTCAGATATACAACACATCAAAGGCACAGAAAATCTGGTTGGTGATGCTCTTTGTCATGCCTCACTACCATAACCAGTTCAAGATCTAGCTTTATTCAGCAATTATGTGTTTTACAGTTTCTATGCTCTTGAATTGATCTAGGTCCTTATAGGTGGTAGAGGCATTGAGAGTGAGTGTTGCCTATAAGTATTTTGACTGACAGGATTTTATACTCAAATATTAATCTTCAAGGTTGAACTGGACTGTTTTTCCTTTTGGTCTCTCTTCCTGGGTTTGTGATTTGGCCTAAGTAACTTTTGTTTGTTTTATTCTATATTTTAATTCATTCCCTATGCTACTGATGTATCAGACTAAAATATTGTAGAGTTTTTTTATTTGATTTGTGTTAGATATTTAAGTTAAAATATCATACGTGGTCCTCTTCAATTTGTCCTTCCTCAGAGCCCCGTTGTAACAGAAGCAAAAGATAGTCGCCTTCTTTAACATCAAACAATTACCAAAATTGGCATTAAGACAAAACATTCTGGTCGTCTTTTTAAACCTTATTTATGAAATACACCAGCAGTCAAACATTAGTTATACTTTTGTTTTAATGTCATATCATTACAGTAGTATTTGCATTGAGACACTTCTAAAAATAAAACCTAAATTGTTGAAATGCAGTTGGAAAGCAATGTGGTCCTTCTGGTACAGTATTACAGGCAGCATATAGCGTTTAGTCCTAACAGACATGTTTGACACGTAGAGGTGTGTGTGGTTATCTTGTAGCAAGCCGCTGTCATTTAACATGATTTAATATTGTGCATATGACACCTAGTGGCTCAATGGGTAGAACATCAGACTGTGAGGTGGAAGACTCCACAATCAAATCCCAGCCAGACACAAGCTGTGTTTGAGTAAAACACGTTCCTGTACCACGTGTGGTTTTCATTTGCTTCCCGAGGGGGAAGTTAAATGCAAACAACAAATCTCATTGTAACATGTAATGATAATGACAATAAAGCCTCTATTCTATGAACAACAGTTGATTTCTACCCAATTCGTAGTTACTATATTGTGTTTACTTGGAGATAATTCGCTTTTCTTTATCTTGTTTGAAATCACTCAGCCTCTCACTGTTCACTTCTGTGCAGACCATATGATGATATGATACGAGTGCTGAGCTGGTTGTATATGTCTGAAATGTGATGTAATTTCTAGTAAGTGAGTTGCAATTACACAAACTTGAATATTTTGTATTATTCTTCAGTTTAAAGATATTTAAAAAATCATAATAAAAAACAATACTAACCTTGTTTGTAATTTGATGTGGCTCTTACTCTTTTGGTCTATAGGGAATATACTGTTTGGGCATTTTGGGCAATTTTCTGTTGCAGCACTGTATCCAGCTCTCATAAAGAATGCCTTGGTCACCTTTATTAACGAGTATAGCAACAACGCTCCCTCTGGCCGCTGGGAGGATGTATACAGTCTATTGCAATGTTTACTTCAATCTGATGAATACAGTGGTTCTTTATTGTACTTGTCCATCAGCTAAAAGGTGAGCCTTTATTGTCTCTACCTTTTTGGATTTGTGGGACAGACAGACAATTTAAATCCAAAGTACAGAGAATCATTATGTCTTTACCCTTTATTCTCTCAACCATTGCCTCTCTCCTGTGTTTTGCCTTCTGCAGCTGTTCTTCATTCACTTTCATTTGGGTTTGACTATATATTTTCAGAATAACCCAGGACCTACTCTGCTGACTCGTCAGTGCTGTATTACTTGTGGCCAGTGTATTGATATTTTCAAAATGACTCCAAAGTGATTGATGGCTGTGATTCCCTGTGGACAGAATAAAGCAACATTTATCAACATAAATCCATCTTTTGAATTGCAAATAAAGTCACCTGCCCAAAAATACATGATAAGTTATTTCATTTTCTCTCTGTTTTTGCCACCACAGTAAATAATATGAGAATCTATTTCAGAAGGTGCAAGGATTTGTGAATAATACAGATGCGTAAATGATAAAACACTGTCTAGGGTCTAGACAAATAGGAAACATAACTAATATGCAGTCATTCCTGAAAAGCCATTTGTACATTAGCTTGATGTTTTGGGAACTTGATGTTTCCCACTAGGTGTTTTTTTTTTTTAATTAATTGTTGTTTAGCTTCGTCCATTTTTGACATGCGTCAAATCGTGAGAGAATAAAGGAAAAACATTTTGTGTATAATTCTCCTCTTTCTACTTGATCCTTCCTGTGGTCCTGCAGGCGATGAGGAAGTTCCAGCTGAGCTTTCACCCCACAGGAGAGCTGCTACCAGGGGATGATAGATTGTGAAGAGGCTGCTCTAACTAGGGGGTTCCTGGATTAACCCTGCAGCTCCATCCCATCCTTCCACTCCCTGCTGTTGTGCCAGGACATAGACTGACTCCCGGCTCACTTCCTACTTTGATCATCCCTGCAGCTCCATCACCCCCTGCTGTTACTGTGAAGAAAAAAAGCCTCTCCAAGGGTTTTGGTCAGGAAAGTGATTTTATGATATTAATGATGTCTTTGATTTTATTTAAGGAAAACCTGTTAAATAACCCAGACTGATTCTTTAGATGTTCTTATATTGCATGTTTATATTTTAACACTTCATACAATCTTAAAGAAGTCTCTTCAGCATATGCTCACATGTGGAGCCATGTTGGTTCTTATTTTAATCTTAATTCTTTTTGTTGTTGTTGTTGATGGCAATGTTTACTGATTGTGTGTATTGCAGTAGTCAAATATACTTGTTGGTGCTCACTGGTAGAGTCTAAACTACTAGTATTATCTAACTCTACTCTTTTTCTTTTCTATTACATTACTTATATTAGCCGAAGCCAAGTAGAGAGTAGATTAACAGCCTTTTGCTTGTCCCTTCAGGGGTAGCCACAGCGGAATTTGTTCCACACGTTGATTTGGCATACGTTTTTACATCAGATGCCCTTCCTGAAACCCTTGTGAACTGAAACCCTCCCATTTAACTGAGCTGAGGACCAACACCAGGGTGGTCCTTAGTAACTGGGCGGTGCCACAGCTGGTGGGGTGGAAATTGATATTGCAGCCGTCATCCTAACCCAATGCTCTACCCGTTGAACCGCCAGGGCTCTTTTATTTGCGGATAATAGAAATGTATTTAATACAAGAAAGCCTTTGGATAATTTATTAAATAAAGTGAAAGAGAAATGCAAACCAAAAAAAAGGTGGTTTAATATAAATACATTATTCTTGAATCTTGCAAAAATTAAATTTATAATAGTAACAAAATGATCAGTAACAATGTGAATGTAGAGATAAATCATGCAGACACTGAAAGAGAAATTGGAGCTCTTGGCTGTCACCATAGATAAGAAGTTGTGTTAGATATCAAATATACATATACAATTGGGTGCAAAAGTTTTTATCTTCTAATTTTGAAATGCCAAAAAGAGAAAATGCAAATACAGTCCACTTTTTTCAACATTAGATTTAAATCACATTGTACAATTGTTCCTTAATCAGAAATTAAAGTTAATGTTTAAATATCTTATCAAGGGGGACGCAAACTTTCACATCAATGTTATTTTCATTATTATAAAAGAACATTAGTACCAGCAAATTATTATAATTTTTTCTATGCCCCATAATTTCAAAAACGCCATAGTGGATCATTGGTCCACATCATGATTTGACATTTTTTTATGCCGGACACCCTGCCTGCTGGGGATGAGGATAGGTGGTTTGGGGTTCAGTGTCTTTCCCAGGGACATTTTGACATGTGGTTGAGAAGAGTTGGGCACAAACCTCTAATCCTTTGGTCAGTGGGTAGCCACTCTACCAACTGACCTACTACTGCCCCTTAGTACTAGGGAAATATGTGTTATTATTATGTTAGGTTTGGGATTAAGTTTGTATCCCCTTACAATTACATTGCACAAGGGATACAAACTAATGTTTTAGCCATCCTATTTAAAATGAATGAGCGGGCCAGAGCATTAGAACCACCTTTTCATACAATGCACTCCAGTACGACTCTACCAGCAACTATGACCTCAATAAGAAAAACACAGTAGAATTATCAGCTTTCTCAACCAAAAAACTGAGAAATTATAACCTTGGGAAAGTAGGATTTATGGCTGAGCTGCTGTAATTGATTGCATTAGATTGTACAGATGGCCCTAATAAACTGGCCAGTTAGTGTATATTATCCCAACCAAGATACAGGACACGAAATAGCATGAAATGGTTTCTTTGTATTTGAATTCAAATTGAAGAGGCAAATCAATCACATTTTATGACACCATTTAAAACTAGGAGACGAACATAACTGTTGTTATCTGTGTCAGGAACTCATACATTTATGTTTTTCATGTAGTTAATTTGGGAATATTTCTGTTTTACATTAACATAGTTACCTATTTTTCTTGTGCTTAAGGAAGTTTGATAACAATCCTGAAAGCTGATGCTGACAGCTGTGAGCAATGACTCTGAGTGCAGTATGACAGCTTCTTCAGTTCTGCTGTGTTCCTGTCACAACTGACAGATCTCTGGATCAAATACTCTCCTCAGCATTTGCACTCTAAGTTCCTGATGTCATCTTAAGGAGCATGTTAATTGATCAACCTTGGCATCATCTTGGACCACTGGGACAAGGAGATGTGAATAATAAAACCACCTCATTAAGCAAACCAAAAGTGTAGGTGAAATGGGATATGAGGCTACAGCTGATTAATGAAATAGCCTGACACATAAACCCTGCACCGAGGTGACTGTGTGCTCTGACCAGAGAGAACATTTCTTCTTATCAAAGAGAGAGAAAAGTGTAAAATCGAGCTCTCAGATCTAAAAAGTATGATGCTTTGGCTGGGGGATAATGGACCATACCAGTTCATAACTTCTAATAGGGGTCTTATACCAAGAAACAAGCCATGAGCACTGCAAATCACCTGTTATATTTTACTGCTATTCTCAGTGACTGTGAATCATTTCATGTCCCACTCATCCAGATGGCGAGGATGATAATTGGTGCTTCAAACTTAATGCAGGCTTTCTGCAGTTGTTATTTCACTCTTGTATCTGTGGGTGTTTCTCTCTCTCTCTCAGTGTGTGTGTGTGTGTGTGTGTGTGTGTGTGTGCGCGCACGCAAGGTAATGCTCCATTCACCCTAACAACAAAGGCAAAGCCATAAGATGTACGCTGAAACTTGCCACTGTCCTGGGAATCAGGGGAAAATGTTTTAAGAGCACTGCAGTTCCGAACAAACACACATTATTCATCCCAACACAGAATAATGACTTTAATCCACCTCCTATACACAAGGGTGCTCATTAACTCCCATTTGCACACAGACTATTTGAGTGACTAAAACACATTACCACCACAAACAGCAATCAAAACATCCCATTTATCTTTTTCTCCCTGTCACCCGTCCCACAATGCAATCTGATAAACATGCCAGCAAACAGTAGAACAAAGAATACACAAGAGAAAGCAGGACATCACTCCCAAACAACCCGCCAAGAAGAGATAAACAAAACCTGTTCTTTTGTTTTTTTACAGGATTATCTGGGTTATTAGTTTTTCTTCACGGTTAAATCACTGCTGGCTCATCTGACAGACAGTGAATGCAAGGAAGTGGCCTGGAGCTTGCAGAAAGAAAACTTATATTGATGTGACAGAATGCAGCCTGATGCCATGTTATGGGATTATGACCTGACACAACTACTAATAATGCTGCTGCTGCTGCTGCTATAACCCCCTAAAGCAAAGAAATTGAAGCCAGTGCACAAATGTCTTACTCCAAATCATTCATGTGGAAATGTGTACTCACATTCAGCCCGAGGGCCCGATTTTTTGTGGCACTGCAACAACCAGCACAAGCATCACTCTGACCAGTTGGTATTTTCCCCATCTGTGTGGTATTTCAATGTCCAGAGCAGTGCCCACAGTGCACAGGTGGGAGGAGAGGAATAAAAGCAAGTCGTTGGTATTTTGGTGGATTTTGTTAGGTGGAAATTGTCTCTTTGACATTGTTCCAGAGATGGATGTGGTTCTGACTGCTGCCCATTGAGTGATTTCATTAGAAGCAGAATTAATACCTGCAAAAGAGAAAACAAAAGCAACCTCAGTAAATAAGTACATCTTCAAACCAGATATTTAGAAACTTTGCAACATTCTTTAAAGTGCAAATAAAGAGAATACAAAGATTTGCAAATCATTTGATTGACAACAAATCAAATGTTAAAACTGAGAAATGTGATTGCTGTGCGTAATATAGATTGAATTTAAGGGCAACAACATAAAAAAAAAGAAACAAGCTTTGTATGAATGAATATGTTTGATTCTGCTAGTGTCTTCGGCATCTCTACATTACCAGAGCACAGTGCCCTAAGACATAACCTTCCATTGGGTTTACATTTATTCAATCACAAAGCAATAACTCACAAATACAACTCTACACACATCAGAGGTCCTTTAGAACCCAGAGAGAAATCAGTCTAGTTTATTATTCTAGAGCATTATAGCCTCAATTTCAGTTAAAATAAAAAAATATATATAAAATAAAATAATCACATGTTCACATTTTAGCTTTGAAATACATTTATGAAGCAAACGTTGTATGACATGAACCCAAATAGCAAGTGAGCTTGGTGACTCCCTCACACCCAAGAGGTTTGTCTCTTGTGTTGACTCATTTACTCTGAGATCTGTGCACTGTTTTTTCAATGACATTTACTTGGTAAATAAATCATAACGTATATGAAACATATGAGGAAAAGTCCACTAAAGAGAACAATAAGATATGTAGAGTTTGTTACAGATTCCATATGTCCACATGATTCCCCATCACCTGAGCTTTGACTGAAGCTCTTTTAAAGTTGTGTCCTCTTCTATGCACAAGTTAAATAGCATTAACTGCAAATTAGTTTATCTTGACCCACCGGCCTCACTTTATTAAATAACAGTAGTAGATGGAAATGTTTTTGGCTCATTTTTGGAGAAATGAAAGTGCCAAAAAGCCACTGCTATATTTTTTTTTCGCTTTTGCATATTTTTTGGTCCTCTGTCTTCTAGTTTGTCTATATGATGTGGTCTGTGCAGATCCCACAGAGCTGTTAAAGTGTAACCAGGGAAAAGAGAAGGACGAGGGATGTTTTACTTCATACAGTTGGGACATAGTGTAAAATATAAATAGAGAGGAAACAAAGTATTCAAATGTTTATTATGATAAAGATAATGTATTTGCTCATACTGAATTTGATGCCAGCAACACAAAATCAAGTTGGGACAGGTGAAACAGCTTATGGGATTTACTAATAACAGGTCAGAATCATGATTGGGTATAAAGCGAGCATCCTGGAGAAGCGATCTTACAGATTTAAGGATGGGTCGAGGTTCACCACTCTGTTTAACACCTTGACAATAACGCTTACGTTTCTCAACGTAAGCAGAATTAATCATCTACAGTTTATGATGTCATTAAATTTTTAAGAGATTCAAACAAAATCTAAAAAAATACTGCTCCCTTCTCTGTTTTGGATGAGCTTAGTCAGACTAAGTTGAAGTGCACTGTGGTCTGATGTAAATTTAGGTTTGGGTGGTTAATATCTAAACTAATTTATATTTAAACCACACAGCATCTCATCTTTTTTTGGAATCAGGTTTGTACTTGTTAATCCTTGTCTGTTCCTCAATTATGATTTATAACTAATGTATTCAATTCAAGTCTTTATTTATTCAGCAGCCAAATATTCATTTTTCATTAATAGGGATTAAATCATGTTTGTGTTTCTGCAGAGTTTACAACTCTTTATATACTGTCTGTGATTGCTCTGCTGTGTCATTCTTCACAGCCCCTCCTCAAATAGCAAAGAACAGCAAACACTCACTCGGTGAGTGAGAGGAGAGATTCTCTTTCTGTTGTACTCACAGATACATGACAGGAGTCATCTATTTCTCTCCTGTCAGTGACGCCTTTCAATCAGGCCCTGTCACTTCTCGCACTGTCTTTCCTTTTTCCAGCATTTTCCTCTGTCTTGCTGTCTTTTATCTACTGTACGAGACACAGTACTTTCTTCAAGCACACTACTTCTGTGCAAAACATGCACTTCTTTCAACTTTCTAAGTGGTGGGGCTGTCAATCAATTAAAATGTTTAATAGTAATTTCCTGTAAATTAAAACTTTAAATGAACACTAGAAGTTATAATCCTCTTATCGACATCAGATCGGACACATAGTATTGATGGTAACGCATTTGTAAAGATAATCAACTGAACGGTCAGTGAAAATTCATTATTTAATTTGTACAACAGAAGTCACATAGATTATTCCTGATAAGAATCACATTTATGCTTGTTATACAGGTTTAATTGAACTACTTTTAATGGCCTTTTTTCTATGTAATGATACAGTAAAAGAGTTAGACAGAGAAAAAAACAGCATCAGAAATACTTCAACTATAACTTTGGCTAATGTCACTCAATGCAAATAAAATGCAGTTTGTGGCATTAAAAAGTCTTTGCATTAACGCATTATTGTTGCCTTAAAAATGACAGCCCTGCTAAGTGGTGTTGTTTAATATGTTAATTGTGTTTGGTTTATGTTCCCTGACATTTCAGTAGTCATATGGATGTGATGGAGGCAGATGGGTGAACAGTGATTTGACATTTATTCCCTGTGTCCCTCTTGTGGTTAGGTTTAGGCCACTGAATGTTAATATATTGTTTGCCGGAAAAAAAATCACTATTATCCACAAAATATTAACAGTTTGGAGGAAAAAAAATTGTATATATATATATATATATTATATTATATATATATATATATATATATATATATATATATATTGACTTTACAATATAGTTAGATTAGAAGAGCTCGAGGAATATTTTCTTTCATCCCCACAGCCACAAATAGCTTGTTGTGTGGGCAGCAGTAATTAGAATCCTTACAGGTTCCCACCACCCACTGTGTCCTTCATTATAAATTATCACCTTTCTGGCAGTTTCAACTTAAAAACTGAGAAATTATAACATTGTGAAAATAGAATTTGTAGCAGCGCTGCTATAATGGATTGAATTACATTGTACAGGTGGACCTAATGAGTGGTCAGTGTGTCTATAAATTAGTTAACACAGAGGCTGATGTAATGTGCCATATGCGCCACCAAGAGGAGCTCTATCCTAGTTTGCATTGAAGCATGAGCATCATTTGGAGGCTGGAACCTAAAACAAGTAGGCTTTTGTGTTGTTGGGCCATGCACTTCTGAGTAATTGTTGCAGCAATAAAAGGATGTCATGTTTGGAACTGGTATTCAGTTTTCATCATGCATCTATAGTGTGGACAGGTGAGATTACTTGTTTAATATGTAGCCACAACTGTTCAGCTTCAAGTTAAGTTTTTTTTATATCCAAATTTTGATGTACCTTAACCAAATCATCAGGTCCATGGTGTTAATAGCTAAGATACGTAATACCTTAGTATCGTATAAAAAAAAAAAAAAAACTCATGGTTTTGTTGTTGTATATCTCTGTGTGTATGTGTCCATACAACTTATAAACTGAGAATAATGAAGCTCAGGTGTTTGTGTGGTTATTTTGTAGACACCTTCTTCTTGCTTATGAAGGTCTGAGATAAAGTACTGTGCTAACGCTATAAATGTATTGCATAAATACACAACCAGTTCAGTTTGGTTGGATGTTGTAAACCATAGTGTCGGGGACTGTGACTTTGTCTTACATAGTTCACTGTGTCAGGAAGAATCATCTCTTCTGTCTAAACCACTGAATGTCCTGAAGGAACCATACATTCCCACTAATCCCATTGTCTCCTTCCAACATTAGTATAATTTAATATTATTCGGCAGACTTCTGACTAATTGATAAATTATTCACTTAATCCAATAAAACTGACTACGGTGAGTCTACACAATGTCCACATTATAAAAGTTAGTCCCTGGTTCTAATCTACCTACTGTGTGAGTTTCCTCCATGTACTCCTGTTTCCAGTGACAGCTGGCCTCCCAGCCCCCAGTCACCCTAAATGGGATAAGTGGTTACAGATAATGGATGGATGGGTTTGTATGGGATGGTGGGACGTTTAAGTCTGTTGGTTTTAGAGGCAAATAGGCTGAATAATTTGGATATGAATATCTGTGCTTTAAATCATTTATCTCAACAATTACAAGTCACAATACCAGTGATCCAGTCTGAACTGTGTTTCCTCACCTTATTTACTGAAAAGGTTTGTGCATGAAAAAGCTCCTATCTCTGTCACATGGTTTCATGAAAGACTTAATAATTTCTTTAAAGTATGTGTGTATGTGCTATATGTATGGTGTATTTTTTCCTAAAGATAGTTTTGTTCATGATTAAGTCATCATATCACTTGTCCATAATGGAACCGATTAAGGCAACTCACTACATATAACCAATTTTTGATGTAAAAGGTACAGGTACTGCAAAAGGTCCAAATTGAAAAATGGAATTTTGTGATGGTTGCATGCTGCATATCTGGGGCCTGTGTTTTCTGCTGTGATGATGTGCTAAAGTGTTTGCTGGGATCTGAATCAGGATCTAAAGAGGAGTCAGTACACTTTTCTGTACTCACCCTGTTATTTAAGTGAATGAAATGAAATGGTTATTTTAGAATATATACTCTGATTGTAGGGTTGTTGTGTCTGTGTTCTCATGCATGCAGTTGGAGAAATGTCATGTTAGCCCTTTATACTACAACACACCAGGGTCAAGGGTTGTTTAGAGGGTGGTTTTCCAGAGTTGCCAAAGCAAAGAAACCTGTATAATATACCACACACACACAGACACATTTACCTAACCTGATATGTAAATTGCTAAGTGTTATTAATTTAGAATGCTACTTTCAATCCAGTATAATTTTATAATTCCCTATTAAATAATTATATTTGTAGTCAGAATTGTCCAGACATCCTTGTTGCTCATTATCACCAATGACCAAATGAGCTACTGATAATTTGTCATCCATCTCTTAAGCTTGCTGATTTGCCCTCTTTAACAAATATAGACCCTCTTACCATTATGAATATGTTATCCAACTCCTATTGCAGTTTTATTTTATCCTAGGTTGACTATTCCAATGCCTCACTGACAGGGCTACTAGCAGAACAATCCAACCCTTCCAGATGGTCCTAACTGCAGCAACATGTCTTATTTTGGATCAGCCATAATGGACACGTCACACCACTTTTCATTTTTATTCATCACTCTGGCCTCTGGGTGGGTCTTTTATTCTTCTTCAGCTTCTTATATTTTGTATTTCTACATAATATAATAGGAACAGACTTTGTTTGCTAGAGGTATTTTATTAAAAAGCACCAGCTCTGCTGCTTCTTGTGTGAGGGACACCATCCTATCGCTGCACAGTTCTTCCATAGAAAATCTAATACAGCTTCAATGGGAAACAGAGGAAGCCTCAGGCTTGTTAAGCTGCTCTGAAGTATCTCATCTGCTTTAGCACAATGATAAGCAAAGACAATGAAAGTGGTATTTGCTCTCTGCTGTTGTAGGATAAAAGATTTAAAAACAAAAACTTTGCAATACAGCAATTGAGCAATTTTAACAAATCAGAGTCAGATCGACCCAATCAGAGGCCCTTTGGCAAAAATGAGTTGTGGGTCATTCTAAATCCCCCAGGGTGCCCTTGTGTTGTGGCTGAAGGATTCACTGTGACACACTATTTGAGCAGAACTCTATAATATATGATAATAATAATAATTATCTGTGTATCTAAACGTTCTTATCCCACTCCGTGTCAGCAGCTGAAAGGAAAGTTGTCGATGGGGCCTCTCATTTGTCAAACTCACATGACCTCTTTTTGATGACATACTATATTAGTATCATCTGAGGCCCAAACTGTCATACAATTTTACTCATACTGAAACGTTTTTTTAAAATTACACTACAAAGTAAGTCACACCAGCAGTTTACTATAACTGCACAGTTCCTTGTCATAGCTGTACAGCTGGTGCAGCCAGTTGTCTGGAATGTAGAGAACAAGGTCAAAGTCTTGACTTTTCTGAGAATGGCATGTTAATGAAATGAAGTCTTAAAATTCAATTGCCCTATTTTACAGCTCAACAAAGTTATGCCCATAATCAGAGCCACTGAGTGCAAGGCCCTAATTACCACTCATTACTTCTTCCTCATATCATCCTATGTTACACCTTTGTTCTGCTTTTTCGAGTCCTAACATTCTGAACATTCTAACACACTTTTATATTATAGAAAATGAAAGCCAGTGAATAACGCCTCCATGGCTGCATCCCATTGTTTTATAGAATAAATAAATAATGGTGTCCCACTGTCCCAGCTGATAATGAAGAGCCTGGTAGCAGTTGCCTTTTTTGCGCTTGCTATCCTGGTACTTTCTACCATTTACAAATGTTATGATGTTCATGTCATCATAAAAGACATGACCCCTTCTTCTTTAATGTGCAAGACGCCCCTCCTGTGCTTCAAATGGAGCTCATTGACTTGCAGTGCAACTCTGACCTCAAAGCCAAGTTCAGGGAGGTGAGTGGAAAAGCAGACAAGCTTGGGGAATTTTTGAGAGAATTGACCCCCGGCTCCCCTGAGCCTGTGCCTTTTTGGGGAGAACATATATGTGCAAAATTTTTTCTCTAACTTGAACTTCAATAAGTCCAGGTACAGTCAGCTATGTTCAGAAGAACTGTTCATGTTCATGTTCAGAAAAACCCATTGAAGTTAAAGAACTGTAAGTAGTGATGTTTGAAAAGATTAGATTTTTTTAACAAAGCATTTTTTGTGGAATACCTGATGCGGCCCAGCCTCACCCAGACTCTGCCTCCTGCAGCCCCCGGGTAATTTGAGTTTGAGACCCCTGGTCTATAGCAATAACAATGATAGCTTCTGTGTATCTAAACACTTCACAATAAGCACACACACCTACTCTGACCCCACCACATCTTCCTTTCTTTGAGAAGGTGTAAGAAATAATTACTTTGCACTATTATGGACTATCACTAAAACTAGTACCTAACCTTTCACAATATATAACATAATATTATTTTAGTATGAATTTTATCGGAAGACCAAACAGTTAATCTTTCAGATGCTGAATTTGTACTATTTTTTAAATAGAGTACAAAGTAAACCAATAATATAAATATTGAAAAAATATCTCACTTTCCTTTCAGCTTATCCTGTGAGTTCAGGGTCACAACAGCAGATCCTTGTCCACATGTTGATTTGGCACAGTTTTTACCCCGGATGCCCTTCCTGACGCAACCCTCCCCAATTTCTACAGGGTTTGAACCGGCACTGCACAGCTGGGTAGGGGAATGGGCTGTTAGGGGTTCAGTGTCTTGCCCAGGGATACTTTGACATATAGCTAAGGCCGGGGATCAAACCACTCACCCTGTGGTCCGTAAGCAACTGCTTTTACCAACTGAGCTATAGCCACCCCAAATATTGAATAAATATAAAAATGAATAAAAACTAAACAAATTTATCGTAACTGTACAGTTGGTGCTTTCAGTTGTGTGGAATGTAGAGTACCAAGTGTAATTAAGATCATCATGGCTTTTACACGGGCATTCACTAAGTTACATGACTGCTGTCTAAAATTATTTTTAAAAATTACCCAACTTATAGTTTGTTTTAAATTTTTTATTTTCAATCCTTTCTTTTCTAAATGTGTTTTTTAATGTATATATTTTTACTTATTATTTCTACTAATTTATAATTTTTTTCCCTGGGTTGTGCAGAACATCGCAGATGGTAGAAAAAAGGGAGGGAGAGGGTTGGAGGGAGCAATATAGACAGACAGACAGACTGATTGATTGATTTCTCATGGTGGTTTATGCTACTGCTGACCTAAGTTGCAAATTGTGGTCTTGATAGTGTTTTGTGTCAACTATTTGCTTTGGAAAACCACCAGTTTAAAATCAGTTTGATCGCACACTGAATTACAATAAACTGAACGGCATCTCTGTTTTTCCAACAACCAGCTTAGATTGCCAACTACTCTACTATGTAACTTTCTCGAGACCTCTCACAAAAACTACAGGGCTTTGCAGCAGCGTGTAGTAAGATGTTTTATTGGTACACAGCCACATGGGCTTTTTGTTCAATTAGTTCTTATCCGACTCCGTGTCAGCAGCTGAAAGGAAAGTTGTCGATGGGGCCTCTCATTTGTCAAAATCACATGACCTCTTTTTGATGACATACTATATTAGTATCATCTGAGGCCCAAACTGTCATACAATCTTACTCATACTGAAACGTTTTTAAAATTAGACTACAAAGTAAGTCACACCAGCAGTTTACTATAACTGCACAGTTCCTTGTCATAGCTGTACAGCTGGTGCAGCCAGTTGTCTGGAATGTAGAGAACAAGGTCAAAGTCTTGACTTTTCTGAGAATGGCATGTTAATGAAATGAAGTCTTAAAATTACATTGCCCTATTTTACAGCTCAACAAAGTTATGCCCATAATCAGAGCCACTGAGTGCAAGGCCCTAATTACCACTCATTACTTTTTCCTCATATCATCCTATGTTACACCTTTTTCGAGTCCTAACACACGTGCTGAACATTCTAACACACTTTAGGATAAAGACATTGTGTGAGAAAGACATGACAGTGATGGTAAGTATATTTGACTTTCAGCAAAATTGACAAGTTAACAATTTAAACTTCATCAGAATCCCAAAAAGTCTGGCATCTGATTCATCATGTCAAACCATCGGTCATATCAAGTCAATATTGCAATATATATATTTCATTGCTTATCATAAGGGTTTATTTGAAGTCTTGACAATTAGATGAACATTCCTCACACGCATCGGAACAACTTGCTGCCTCCAGATACAAAGTCATATTATACTACTTTCTTGTAATCATTCGACACATTAATTTTAAACATGTTAAAACCAATGAGGGTTTTGCATCTTTTTAATTCACCCTCAGGTTTGTTCCATGTATTTACCCCTCTGAGTGAAACACGTGCATTTCAGATTTGTTCTGGCTCCAAGTTTCTTGAACATAAAAGCCCTGTGTTCTCTTTAGAAGCAATTGTTTACTTGCTTTATATAACATCTGAACAATTGTAAAGTCTACTAGATCATCAAATTTTATTATCTGTGATTTGAGAAATAGATGGTTTGAGGGTTCTCGATAAAAACATCTATTGATAATTCTTACTGCTATCTTTTGTAAAATGAAAAAATTAGTTTTACAAGCATTTCCCCAATCTACAAAATAGGTGATATATGGAACAATAATTGAACATTACAGTATGTACAAAGCTCTCATTTAGGAGATCTTTGAATCTGTATAATATTGCAATTGATTTTAACAACTTTGATTTCACTGGATTTATATGTGGTTTCCAACTTATCTTATTGTCACCAATGACATTCAAGACATTGTTTTATTTACCCCTTACATTTAGTCATTTAGACGCTTTTATCCAAAGCAACTTACAAGTGAGGTACAATGCAGTAAAAATCTAAGTCAAGGAGAAACCATTAAAGCAAAGTCCTATCAGAAAAGTCTTTACATTTCACGAGATCCAAGTGCAAGAAGGGCAGGAAGGATGTTTATTTGTTGTTGTTTTTTTTTTTTGTTTTTTTTAGATAGAATAGTTTTAAATGCATAGGAATGTGTGAAAGAGTTCTGTTTTCTGAATAATGGGTGTGAGTTTGCTGAGCGTTCAGAGTTTGGTAGCTTCTTCCACCATCATGGGAACATTGTACTGAAGAGTTTTGCTTGGTGTCTTCTGTGCTGTGCTGGGACCACCAGACATCGTTCGTTGGCAGAAGCAGTGGACATGAAGGAATGTAGACCTGAATGAGGGAGTTGAGATACGCAGGAGCTGTTGAGGTGCTTACAAGAGACAGAGCTTTGAACCTGATGCGAGCAGCTACAGGAAGCCAGTGTAGAGATCTGAAGACTGCTGTGACAATAGGTTATTTTTGGTTGATTAAAAATTAGGCGTGCTGCCACATTTTGGATCATCTGCAAGGGTTTGATTGTGGATTCCAGTAACCCCATTAACAAAGAGTTGCAGTAATCAAGGTCTAAACGGTCTAATCTTCCTGATGTTGTTGAGGGCAAATCTGCAACCCTAGAGACTAAGGAGATGTGGTCTTTAAACCTCAGTTGGTCGTCCCTGAGATTTCTGGCCGACTTAGCGGAGACAATCACTGTAGATCCAAAGTTGATGCTAATGTTGTGTTGCATCGAAGGTTTGGCTGGGAAGACAAGGACTTTGGTCTTGGAGAAGTTGAGCTGTAGATGTCTCCCTCTCATCCAGGCAGAGATTTCTGAGAAACAGGCAGAAATGCATTTTGAGACAGTGGAGTCATCTAAACCTCGTCCTTACGTATGGAATTGAAGCGGATAATTTAACCATATTTCCTCACAACTCTCTTCTGTCTGACCATTTTTTAATAACATTTGAATTTACAATAACAGACTATATAGCAGGTAGGGAAAAATTCCACTATAGCAGATGCTTAAGTGAAAAAGCTGTCAACACATTTAAAGAAATTATTTCTTCATCATTTGTTTCACATATGTTAATAGAACGGAAAGTAGTCTCCTTAATGTTACTCCTGCACAAGTAGATTATCTTGTTGACAATTCTGCAGCCCCACTACGTACAATACTCGATAGTGTTGCCCCTCTGAAAAAGAAGGCAGTAAACCAGAAGAGGTGATCTCCATGGTATAGTTCACAAACATGCAACTTAAAACAAGCAAAACGAAAGTTAGAAAGGAAGTGGTGTTCCAGAAAGTTAGAAGAATGTCATTTAGCCTCGAAAAATATTTTAAAAATGTACAAAAAAAAAACCACAACAGAACAGCCAGAACAGCATATTATTCATCATTAATAGAAGAAAACAAGAACAGCCCCCGGTTTCTGTTCAGCACCGTAGCCAGGCTGACTAAGAGCCATAGTTCTGTTGAGCCTAGTTTTCCCTTAACTTTGAGCAGCAATGACTTCATGACCTTCTTTATGAATAAATTGTAGCTATTAGAGAACGAATTCACCAGATCCTCCCCCCAAAAATTACAGATAGATCTTCATGTACAGCAGTGCTAGAATCATGGATAAGGCCCCAATCCCTGTTAGACTGCTTTTTACCCATAGATCTCTCTGAGCTAACTTCAATTATTACCTCATCTAAACCAACAACTTGTCTGCTAGACCCTATTCCAACTAAGCTGCTCAAGGAAGCTTTACCCTTAATAGATACGTTCATATTAGATATCATCAATCTATCTATCTAAAAGTTCAATTTGTTAAGGACAAAAATGGTGAGATCATCCACAAAAAATATAAAACACAAATAAAGTGTAAAATAAATTCAATTTCTTTCTACATTTTAACATTGTTTATTTGTTTTTGTTTTTTTGCATCTGCTACGTAAATAACTTTGAATTGAATATGGTACATTGCAGATTCAGATTGACAATATGATGTATAATTAGGAAACAAAATAAATTTTCATAATACAAACCAGAGATGATGAACACTCCAAATTCTTGCAGTTCAACATTGAGAAACATTAGGACATCCCGAAGCTGAACATGCTTTTTTGGGTGGGTCTTACTTCTGAAAGTCTCCCCTTCACCGGGAAAGTCTTTTCATAGCAATTCATGAAGCTAACCTGTTGAGAATGAAGCTTATGACCCGGACAAGGATGGGCAGCAAACAGCAGTACAGTGGTTTGTTTTGCGATATGTTCACCTGGTGTTTGATTTCTTTTTTTAAATAACATTACACAACTTTTCCAGTCCCAACTTATTTTAAATGTGTTGCTAGCATGACAAATAGGTTTTTTATAATTTGCAAATTATTGCATTTTATTTTTATTTACATTTTACAAACCATCTCTACTTTTCTGGAAGTGGGTTTGTATTTTCTATAATTCTTGTATTTTAATAGGCTAGTATCAGTTAAAGAGAGAAATCTTTCCCGTTTTCTGGTTGTTAACACTGGATATATTTTGCACAGATACAAATTCTTACATTTATTGGTTTGTATTATGAAATATGGTCAGTAAACTATAAAGAAAAAGTTAATGCTTGCACACTAACTCCATCATAAAGCCTATAAACCCATTGGTAGTTAGGGACACAGTACTGTGCAAAGTGGCCAGTATTGTCAGGATCAATAACTTCACTTCCCCCTTCACAGGCTTTTATTTTGCAGACACTTCCTGGTCATGCTCCCTTCACCTTCACTGTGCTTCACTAATCACCGTAATCAGTTTCACCTGCTCTCACTCTTCTTTCTTTATAAATCCTCAGTTCCCTCCCCAAGCTGCCAGATTGTCATTCTACTTTTTCAATCCTATTAAAAATATGGACCACTCCACATTTATTGACCTGACTCTGCTTGCTACCCTGGTTTTTTAATTAACCACTTTCTATTGATTCTCTCTGTTGCTGACCACACGAATGACGTTAAGGATTATGAGTACTGCTATCTGCCCACGAAGAGTTAAGATTATCATGGATGCTCGTAACCATGTTTTTGTAAGGAGCATATTTAACACGCTATGTCCATCCTTTAATCACGGCATGCATGTTTTTACCAAGCCACGTGATGGCCTGTTTACTTCTTCATACGGAGCTTGAACGAGTATTTACCACTTATTCATGAATTTAACTGTTGATTGTAACAAGTGACATAGACTTCTCCAGTAGTAACCAAGTAAATATATTCACTGAAGGGATTTTCATGTTTGCCAATGTTGACAGAGATACCACAGAAGGATTTTAATGTCTGCCAGTATTGTGAACTATGTTAAAGTCACGAAAGGAGATATGGGAGCCAAGAACAAGGGACTATTGCTTTATATGGTTTATGCACCTTGTGTCACTAAAGGGTTTTTGGAGTTCTTTTTCACGTCAGCGACTGGAGATTCACCACTGCTACGCTCCACACGTTCACTACCAGGCCTGCCTCTGTGTTATGGATCCAGACCACTACATCTTCCCCATCTTCCTCCCTCATCCTTGCTGCATTTAAGGCTCTACCTCCACTGCCTGGACCACTGCACTCTTCCCCATAAGACCCCTGCCTCTGTTCCAGACTTCACTCGTCTCCCCACTCACTAAGTGCAGGACAACAACATTCAGTGAGTCTGATGACATACTACATCTGCATCCTGCTTTGCCGGCTATCATCTTGTTTTTTAAATAAACTTAACTTAAACTGAGTTGTTGTGTTTAGCACTGTATTGGGTTCAGCGTCAAAACCAACCATTTACAACTATAAGGTTTATTGTTTAAGTGAAAAATTGTTATATATCAAAGTTGAATACCAGGGGATATGGGGCTCACATGAAGCATATTTGTTTAGAAGTGGTAAAGATACATTAATGAAGTACAGGTCTTCATTAATGGATTAGGACTTACTAGAATGGTGACTAACAATGTTGAGAAATTGTACTGTTAAGTGTTTGTATTTTCCTTCTTCTGTTATAATTGAAATAAAAATGTAGCGGAATGAAAGTACTATGTTTTGTTCTGAATTTTAGTCAAACTTCCATAAAATAGAAATACCCCATGTTAGTACACCTACTTCAAAATTATACTTTTGAGCAATACCTCAGAATACATGCTTTACCTACAACATCTGGCTTTAGTAAACCTGCTTTCAAACTAAAAATGAGGGTTTTGTGAGACAACTATAAATAAGAATTTCCTGTTGATTCCCAACAAGTGTTTGTAAATGCTTACGGTTAAAAGGAAATACTGTTTCCTTTAATTTCCTTGTCCATGTGTCTTTGAAGTATGAAGAAGAGAGCTGGTCTTTGAGGGAGGCAGAACAAAGTCTACATTTGATTTTTCTGGGACAACCTGACACGAGTTATAACTTAGAATTAACCTCAAGTACGAATCCTGGTAGGTTTTAGTAAATCAAAAGGACATTTTGAGCACTGCAAAAAAGTGTGTCTTCATTTTTATGTTGGTCTCATAATGATGGTAATATTATTATTTCAACAGTAAAGTATTATTTCTAAAGCAGTGTCATCAACATAATGCCAGATACCCACCAAGACACTTGCACAGTTGGATTTTCTCGCTCTCAGTTTTTGCTGATTGAATTTATTTTTTCATTTGATATAAAAGTTGGTGCTATGTAATGTGCTTTTTAACATTAACAATATATAAAATCAAACACTGTGAACAAATTTTCCTGTTGTTAACCCAACAGTGCCTCTGCATAATGTTCTGGCTTCAAAGACACACTACATGCTCTTTAATATTAGTTTAGTTACAAATGTCATTGTGAGTTTAAAGTGTTTGTCTTGATTTTGGAAGTGGACCTGGAAGGTTTGTTTCTGCCTGTCCATAACCAACAGAGCTCCCCATGTTTTTCCAGCAAGTCACTTACTCTGAACATGCACTGAGGCTTTGCCAGGTCCGTCTGTATTCTAGAAAAACACAAACATTGTTCACACAGGTTAGTTACGGAGTTCCACAGAAATCTGTATTAGGACCAATGCCTTTTACTTTATGTATTGTGCCTCGATGCAACATACCAGAAATTACAATTGCTATGCTGATGACGCCCAGTTATAGATATCTGTGAAACCAAAATGAATAAATAAATTAGTCAAACCTGAAGCCTGCCTAAAAGACAAAAAAGGTCTGGATGTCCTATAATTTCCTAGTTCTAAATTTACACAAAACTGATGGTATTGTATTTGGGTCTAAAAACTCAAAGAAATATGCTTTTTAAAAATTTTGTTACTTTTTATTACTGTGAGGAAATTTGGAGACTAGATGCTATGACTGGTAAAAACCGGGCAACGGTTGATCATTAGTTGTTCCTTTCCTTCTCAGTAACAGAAGCTTGTCACAAAATTCAAATTAATCAACATTGATTAAATGTTATATTCAATGTAATAAAAACAAAAATCCAAAGGAGATGAAAACTTTCTATAGAAACTGTATCAACAGTGTAGAACCTAATGAGGAATAAGGAAGTGACATAATTAGGGTATGCCCTAATTAACACCCAGTCAGCTAGAGCATTTCCTCATGTAGTCCTTTGCTGCTTTTTTCATCCGCCTTTTCTTGGCAAACTACATTCAGCACACTTTTAGCAAAGGGAAACTGTGTCAGAAAGCAATTACATTAATAGTAGGTTTGCTTTAAAAGTTTGGGTTGGGCTTCAAAAACCTGCCATCTCAGAGCTACAAGGTTTCTGATGTAAATCCTAACTGGTACGACTTTTTTCTGTTCGGAGCCTGATTACATACAGTGTATCTGAAAAGTATTCACAGCACTTAAATTTTTCAACATTTTGTTATGTTACAGCCTTATTCCAAAATAGATCACATTTATTCAAAGTTCTGCAAACAATGGTAAATGGTCTGCACTTATATAGAGCTTTTCTAACTATTGGCACTCAAAGCGCTTTACACTGTTTCTTATTCACCCATTCACACTCACACCGATGGGGGAGCTGCCATGCATCTGGCCAACACTCACTGGGAGCAACTAAGTTGGGCTTCAGCGTCTTGCTCAAGGACACTTTGAAATGTGACCGGAGGAGCCGGGGATTGAACCAACAACTGTGATATTGGTGGACAACCGCTCTACCTTCTTGCGCCACAGTCGCTCAGTGTTGGCAGCTGCATAGCAGCTCCCCCATCGATGTATGAGTGTGTCTTTAATTGTGAGTGTGAATGGGTGAATAAGTAGCAGTGTGCTTTTAGTGCCAATAGGTAGAAAAGCGGTATATAAGTGCAGAACATTTACCATTTACCATTTAAGAGTGCAGAGCACAAACCACGTTGTGATCTCCAAAACAGTATTGTATTGAGGAACAGATATGGGGAAGGGTACAGAAAACCTTCTGCTGCATTTTAGGTCCCAATGAGCAAAGTGGCCTTCATCATCTGTAAATGGAAAATGTTTGAAACCACTAGGACTCCTCCAAACAGAGCGATGGAGGGAGAAGGGCCTTATTCAGGGAAGTGACCAAGAACCCGATGGTCACTTTGAATGAGCTCCACCATTTCTGGACCCTTACAGAAGAAAAACCATCTCTGCAGCACTCCAACAATCAGGCCTGTATGGTTAAGTGGCCATATTGAACCCGATTGAACATCTCTGGAGAGATCACAAAATGGCTGTTCACAGACGCTCCCCATACAATCTGATGAAGCTTGAGAGGTACTGCAGAGAAGAATGGGAGAAACTGCCCAAAAATAGGTTTGCCAAGCTTGTAGCTTCATAAAGGTTTCTTCAGTAGAAAATCCCTCCTCATCCATCATTTGTAAACAACTTCTGTTTCTCTCGCTCTCTGGTGTTTACATTTATTAAAAATGTCCCTAAATAGATGTGGACGGAACCTGGTCTGTCATTACTCAGAGGAAACTGTTTTAAAAGCCAAAATATCCTGGCATGAGACAACTTCCTTGTTTCCATCCACGTGTATTTTCTTTTGGAAATTCCAGAATTAACCCCACCCAGTGCTACACCCTTTCAGCTGCACCAATATTAAGGCCAGACATTCTGTCAGTCATCCATCAGTTGCAGTAGAGAGACAGTATCTGCTTCATTCACCTTTATCTGTGTAAGTATCTGATGTTATCTGCATATCATTTTCACCGACATTATACGTGTTTTGCTGTATACTGCTGTACCCACTCTGTATAACACAAGTTAAGACATTTTAGGGCTGTAAAGATTTCATTATTTTTCTAGAATTGTGTTGTAATGTCATGGTATTGATTTTTGTATTGGTGAATGTTGTGATGATTGTATGTTATAGAAGCATGTTGTGATCCTTGTCAGGCTTAAAGTAACTTTCTTGCACAGAACAGTCAGTGAATAGATTTAACTGGATTAACGTTTGAGTGCTCTTCATGTAAAATTTGTTTCACTTCTCATTTTTTCCTCTTTCTCCACATAGTAACAACATGGGCAGGCTAATTCTGACTCCAGGTAAGACACAAGTACATGTATATTATCAAAACCACTAAAGCTGTAATTACAAATATCTTTAGTGTTCTCATTTCTACTTTCTACTATGTTTTTTTTGTCCCCACCTCGATACAAAGAAGATAACTTGAATTTTGTTGACTGCTAACCTGGACAAGTTGACTTTACTTAATAACTTGTGGATGTTGATTACCTTGAAAAAGTTTAAGGAAGGAAAATGGAGAAACTAACATGTTTAAGTTAAATGGACATAAATTCCGACTACGTACATTTTACATAAATATTTAAGCTAGATATTTTAAGTTACCAAGAATGTTATTGTATTAAACTTAAAGTTGTTTTAATATTTATGATGCAGAAACTTAAAATCTGTTGTTTGCTAATTAACAATGTCAACAAGGCTAGAAGAAAGTTTCATCTTTTTTAATAAAACCTTAATGACTGAAACAGGACAAAGTGTGGAGAGGAGAACCTCTATTATAAGTGTGTGTGGAAGGACAAACACTGTCTGTAATGTCCTGCACTTTATAGACAAAGATATTAAAATTTGTTACAGTCAGCTGATGAGTACACAGACACTTGTGGAGCTGAGGTTGAAACAATATGTTTAATGGTAGCAAACAGCACTTTATGATTTTTCTTATTTGAATTGGTAAAATAATCTGATCTGGCTTGTTAGTTATAATTATAATATTATCAAAGATATTTTCTCTAATGTTTAGGTAGAAAGAAACTCAAAGAGTGTGTTGAATGTGTTAAAACACATTACAAAAAAACTAATGAAAGTGCAATGTCTTTAATCGGTGTTTGGAGACAGAAAGTGTCCCTATTTCTCTGGAAAATCTCCACATCACAGTGAAGTCTGTGGATTATAAAAAACTGTTTCTATAAAGACATTCTGCTGCTGTTAAATATAAAACATGTTAAACTAAATTATCAGTTTTCATGTAATTTGTTTTCAATGTACTGACCACGTCTGTCAATTTGAAGGTCTCTGTTTGATCATCGCTATCTCGGGTAAGTTTTTAACAAGTGTTATTTAATCCTAGTAAATGTCCTTAATAGCAAATAAATAGTGTTGTAAAGTCAGCAATGATTGGGTTCAAGAATCTGATCACATTCAAAAGCAAATAACAGCAAATAAAAACTGCTTTTCTATTTTGCAGCTTCTGCTGGATCCATAAATGAGTTCTGTAAAGGAAAGGGAAGTGGAAATTACGCCAACCCAGACAACCCCAATTCTTATATTACCTGTTCCAATGGGCTGACCTACGTCAGAGACTGCCCAGCAGGTTTGATCTTCAGAGAAAGCCTCAAAATCTGTGACTGGCCCACAGCCCCAGCTCCCGTAGGTTGCAATTCCACACCCAAAACAACAAGGAAAACCACACCTGCTGGTCCCGTTGACCAGTTCTGTCAAGGAAAGAGAGATGGGGACTACACCAACCCAAACAACCAGTATACTTTTTACACCTGTTCCAATGGGCTGACCTACCTCAGAGACTGCCCAGCAGGTTTGATCTTCAGACAATGCCTCGACCGCTGTGACGGGCCCACAACCCCATGTTTTACAACACCCAAAACAACTACCAAAACCACAACACCTGGACCCATTGATGAGTTCTGCAAAGGAAAGAGAGATGGGGACTACACCAACCCAAACAACCATTATACTTTTTACACCTGTTCCAATGGACGGACCTACCTCAGAGACTGCCCAGCAGGTTTGATCTTCAGAGAAAGCCTCAAAATCTGTGACTGGCCCACAAACCCAGCTCCCACAAGTTGCAATTCCACACCCAAAACAAGCACCTCAACCACAACTCCCACTACAACAACCCATTCTTGCATTACCTCAACCACACCTCCCACAACCACAACCCATTCTTGCATTACCTCAACCACTACTCCCACTACAACAACCACACCTCCCACAACCACAACCCATTCTTGCATTACCTCAACCACTACTCCCACTACAACAACCACACCTCCCACAACCACAACCCATTCTTGCATTACCTCAACCACACCTCGGACTACCACAACCACTACAACAACCACACCTCCCACTACAACAACCACACCTCGGACTACCACAACCACTACAACAACCACACCTCCCACTACAACAACCACACCTCGCACTACCACAACCACTACAACAACCACACCTCCCACAACCACAACTCATTCTTGCATTACCTCAACTACACCTCACACTACCACAACAACTACAACAACCATTCCTCCCACTACAACTACCACACCTCCCACAACCACAACCCATTCTTGTATTACCTCAACCACACCTTCCACAACCCAAAAAGTGTGTGACCACCACTAAATATCTTTAAGCTAGCAACTTTTCACTTTTATAGCCTCAAATTCTGCTACTACATCCATTACAATGGTAATTCCTACTAGCACAACCATGCTTAAAAAAGGACAATATTGTTAAAAGCTGTTGTATGTATTTATATAGCACCATCTACTCATTTGGACAACAGATTTCTGTAACTTTTCTTTCACTATTGTATTTATACATAACACAAATAACTTGTACTATGTATGCACAGTTGATGGCTTTTTGGAGTCTGTTAAATGTATATGTTTTAAATCTATCTGAATTATTTTGGATGTATAGATCCTTGTTCTATGTTCAGCTATATTTTAATTTGGCGTGCTTTATCTGCTCAGAGCGTTGTTGCAAAGTATTACATACAATTGGTGGGGGACCTATTGTCTTGGTGTTTCCTAATCACTCGGTTTTACTTATATGATGATGCAGCTTTTGTATTTTCTGCATATATACATATATTCTAAGCTTGTCTTTAATCAGTACTAATGCATACTGTCATGGCAAAATTAAACAATTACTGGCAACAGACACCTTGAGTGTAATCACTAAAGAAGCTTCCACCCTCCTTGTCACTGGGTGAACCTTAAGTGTGAGTGAATTAGTGAATGTTATCCTCCAACTGGCCGCCTGACTCCCTCGAGGCTCCTGCCGTCCAGTGAGCAACGTGGGGAGAGGTCATCCACAGACTCTGGCACCTTCTTACCGTGGGTGGCGTGTATAAATGTTTTTTACTGCTGTGTGGTTTGTGTGCATCATTTGGACGGGTCCGTTCCACCTCCTAGACATCATCTTTCAGATCATAGGAAGAATGTCCTTCACCTGCTAAAGTACTTGAAACAAAGCAGAACACAACCTCTGGCAATACTGCAAGATGTCATTTCCACGGTAGTGGATGTCAGAAATTTGCTATATGTCCTATTCCCAAAATTGGGATATTTCCCAAATTGAATTTTTAGTGTTATTGTCATATTACTTAAAACAACTTAATAAACTACAGTCCAAGGGAGACCTGTTTCTGCCTGTCAGTCATGACAGAAGACCATATCTCAGGATTGAGAATATTTCTGTTTACGTCTGATCAACGTGTGTGAGTGTGTGTGTGTGTGTGTGTGTGTGTGTGTGTGTGTGTGTGTGTGTGTCACTTCCTGGTGTGCAGTTTTCTTAGCTACAGCATCCACTTTTAGGTCTAAGTCAGTGTTGTTAGATAAACATTTTTATCAAGTCAAGTCAAGTCAAGTCAAGCTTTATTGTCAGTTCTTCCACATGTACATACATACAGGGATCTGAAATTGCATTTCTCTCGGATCCATGGTGCTTACAGGTAGTTCTAACAGTGGAGCCTAAGATCTAGATCACATAAATATAAAAATATAAAATACACTATACAATTCAACTATACAATAAGGGCATTGGTGAGTATACTACTAAAAGTACAATACAAAGAAGATTAATGTAAAAGTAAAAGCAGCACAAGGCACATGGCAGATGGAGTGCAAACCAGTAAAGTGTTCATCAGTGCAGGTAACAGAATTAGTGCAAAAAAAATGGCTTATTCAGACTGTTAAAAGTGGCAGAGGGCAGAGGGCTCAAGGGCAGTTCTTTGAATTAAGTTTACATAAGAGGTAGTAGGGGGTTATAGTTCTGCGCCTGTACAGTACAGTACTGAGGCCGAAGAGGGAAGGGGGGGCAAGTTCGGCAGCGAGTTCAGCTTCCTGAGAGCCTGATGAATGAAGCTGACCTTCGACCTGCTGGTGATGGCCTGTAAGCTCCGCAGTCTCCTCCCTGATGGCAGCAGGCTGAAGAAGCTGTGTGACGGGTAAGTGGGATCATCCGCAATGCAGAGGGCTTTGCAGGTGAGACGGGTTCCATAAATGTCCTGGAGGGAGGGGAGAGAGACACCAATGATCTTCTCAGCTGCTCTCACTATGCGTTGTAGAGTCTTCCGTCAGGAGGCGTTGCAGGTCCCATACCACACAGTGATGCAGCTCGTTAGAATGCTCTCGATGGTGCCTCTGTAGAAGGTGTACATGATGGGGGCCGGGGCTCTGGCTCTTCTCCGTTTGCGGAGGAAGTAGAGACGCTGCTGTGATTTTTTGGCTAGTGCTGCAGTGTTGTCGGTCCAGGAGAGGTCCTCTGTGATGTGCACACCCAGGAACTTGGTGCTGCTCACCCTCTCCACATTAGCACTGTTGATGGTTAGAAGAGTGTGCTGGGTGAGCGCTCTCCAGAAGTCAACAACAATCTCTTTCGTCTTCTCCACGTTCAGAGAGAGATTGTTGTCACTGCACCACCCGGCCAGGCGTCTCAATTCGCTCCTGTAGTTTGTTTCATCGTTGTTACTAATGAAACCCACAACAGTTGTGTCATCCGCAAACTTAATGAAGAGGTTGGAGTTGTGTGATGGTGTGCATTCATGGGTAAGCAGAGTGAAGAGAAGGGGGCTCAGCACACATCCTTGGGGGGCCGGAGTGTTCAGTGTGATGCTGCTGGATGTGTTACTGCCAACCCGCACTGTGTGAGGTTTTCCAGTTAGAAAGTCCAACAGCCAGTTGCACAACGAAGTGTTGAGCCCCAGCTGGACCAGTTTGTGAATGAGCTGTTGAGGGATGATAGTGTTGAATGCTGAACTGAAGTCTATGAACAGCATTCTGACGTATGAGTCCTTTTTATCTAGATATGTGAGTGCTGAGTGGACAGCCGTTGCAACAGCATCGTCGGTCGAGCGGTTGGACCGATATGCAAACTGGAAAAGTCCAGGGAGGGGCGGAGGGGAGACTTGATGTGGTGCATGACTAGCCGTTCAAAGCACTTCATGATAATCAGAGTAAGTGCAACTGGATGGTAGTCACTGAAGCAGGATGGAGACGGCTTCTTCTGGACTGGAATGATAGTGGTGGCTTTGAAGCATGTGGGTACAACAGCCTGACCGAGAGAGATGTTGAAAATGTCTGTGAAGACCTTGGTGAGTTCTGCTGCACAGTCTCTCAGTACACGCCCAGGAATGTTGTCAGCACTCGGAGCTTTCCGTGCATTGATCCTGCTGAAGGATCTCCTCACGCTGTCTGGGGTCAGCATCAACACCTGGTCGCCGGGAGGAAGTTTTGCTTTTCGAAGCGAGCAAAGGAGGCGTTCACCTCGTTCAACACAGAGATGTTACTGTCACACGTCTGGGCCTGTAGTCTGGAATGGTCTGTATTCCCTGCCACAGGTTCCGAATGTCTCTGCTGTTGCTGACCTGATGGGCTATCCTCCTTGAGTACTGTCTCTTAGCCTCTCTGATGCCACGGGACAAGCTATGCAACAACATTATTATGTTAAAGAATATGATCATTATCAGATTCCTTGAAATTCTTTACTGTTTCCATCTTCAGCTTACTTTGTTCTTCCATGAGCTAAAAATCTGCACCTTGAGCTAAACAATAAGATGGAATAACACAAAACCTCAAACATCACATTTTATAACTGCAACACCTTCTTGATTCTCTCCAGTGGTGGGATTCGAGAATGTAAAAGTATAACTGGATTAAAAACATTACATCCATTAACAGTTACATTAGGCATGTCAAGTAACACTGCATCGTAGCCATCTCACTGTAGAAGGGCATGAGAATTTTTGCTCCTGGAACATGAGAGACTACATAAAGAAGAGGTTACATCAGCTTAACCAACACTTTCTCTAGATGCCATGACATCTTTCTCTGCAACTATCACATTTTATAGGTATAGAGGTAATCCAGCATCTACAGGCTCCAGTTTAGCTGAAAAGTAAGTGATAGGTTGTTAACTGTCATCATGGTCGTGTAACACAACAGATGTCATACAGCTGCTTCTCAGGTTAACAAACTTAACCCAAACATAGGTAGACACCAATGTGAAATCGCTTATGGTGCTCAAATTATTTTATCATAAGTTGATGAAGACACATTTTTGAATTTGAAACTGATCTTGTCCTTTTCTGCTAAATCTTGGGTAGGTGGACCTCATCTAACATGCAGGCTTCCTCCGACAATGTACAGCAGCAGAGCTGATCCTGCTGATAAATGCAATATCTCAAATTTCAGCTGATGAAAACAGCCAGACTTCCCAAAAAGTCACCTAAAAAGCCAATTCTAATCCAGATATAGACAATCTCACTACTCAGAAGCAGATCACCACATACCCTAATCAGAAGCCATGGATGAACAAGGAGGTGCACCTCCTGTTGAAGGCACGCAACACTGCCTTCAGATCAGGGGATGCACAGGCCTACAGCACATCCAGAGCTAACCTGAAGAGGGGCATCAAAAAGGCCAAGCACTGCTACACCCTAAAGATAGAGGAGCACTTTTCCAACTCCGACCATCGATGCCTGTGGCAGGTCATCAGTGACTAGAAACCACCCATTTAAACCCTGCAGCCACTGATGTCCTCTTCTTAAACAAGCTTAATGACTTTTATGCATGGTTTGAGAGAAACAACACAGTAACTGCTATCAAGCTCAAACCCTCATCTGACCACCCACCAATCACCCTCTCCACCACAGACGTCTGCAGCAAACTGAGCCGGATCAATGCGCACAAAGCCGCTGGACCACACAACATCCCGGGTCGTGTACTCGAGGCATGTGCTGAGCAGCTCACTGGGGTTTTCACAGCCCAAGCAGCTGTGCCGACATGCTTTAGAAGCACCTCCATCGTGCCTGTGACAAAACATTCCACCCCAAAGTGTCTGAACGACTACCGCCCTGCAGCTCTGACACCTATTGTCATGAAGCGCTTTGAGCGGCTGGTCCTGGCAAACCTGAAAGACTCTCTGCCATCCACACTGGACTCTCACCAGTTTGCCTACCGCAACAATAGGAGCACAGAGGATGCCGTTTCCATGGCACTGCACTCTGTGCCAACACATCTGGACAATAAGAACACTTACGCACGTATGCTGTTTGTTGATTTCAGCTCAGCTTTCAACACGGTCATCCCATCCAAACCAATAGCTAAACTTGTTGACCTGGGCATCAACACCTCCCTCTGCAATTGGATTATGGACTTCCTGACCATCAGACCACAGCAAGTCCGATGCGGCTCCATCTGCTCCAACACCACCACAATCAAAACTGGTGTACCACAGAGGTGTGTACTGAGCCCCTTCCTCTGCTCCCTCTTCACCACTGACTGCAAGCCTGTGAAAGGTTCTAACACCATCATCAAGTTCACAGATGACACTCCGGTGATTGGTCTCATCAGCAACAATGATGAACCTGCCTACAGGGAGGAGATTCAGCACCTGGCCACATAGTGCAATGACAATAACCCGCTCCTTAACACCTCCAAGACAAGGGAGCTCATTGTGGACTTCAGGAAAGAGTCAAGAAATACACTTGATACCATCCACATTAATGGAACGCTTACTAGGGATCCATATATCTGAGGACCTGTCCAGGACTATAAACACCTCCAGTCTAGTCAGGAAGGTCCACCAGTGACTTTTCTTCTTGAGGACACTGAAGAAGAATCGGCTGTCTTCGGATATTCTGGTGAACTTCTATCGCTGTGCAATAGAAAGCATCCTGACCAACTGTGTCACAGTCTGGTATGGGAGCTGCTCTGTTGCAGAACGCAAGGCACTGCAGCGGGTGGTGAAAACCACCCAGCCCATCACAGGGACTACCCTTCCAGCCATGGAGGACGTCCAGAGGAAACACTGCCTGCGTCGAGCTCGCAGCATCTCTAAGGACTCCTCTCATCCCGCCCATAGACTGTTCACTCTCTTGCCCTCCGGCAGGTGTTCAGGTGCCTCAAAACCAGGACTAGCAGACTGAAGAACAGTTTTTTCCCCAGAGCTGTCTCTTTACTGAACTCTGCACCCAACTGATCCCTCTGCCCCTCATGTACTGCCCCCCAATTATAACCCCCCTTGCCGATGTCATTTGCACTAGTGGACTGTTTACACATAACTTTTATGTTACTGAACCACCAAACTGCTCATTTGCACTGCAAACTGTTCATTTACAGTCACTACTGCACCTTACAAAACATGCAATAACTTACACTGCACTACTATCACTTTAAAGCCTCTGTTCATAATGTATTTGCACTATATCAATTGCACTACTGCCCGCCATAGCCTTATTTATCGTTATATTCTTACTTCTGTTTATAGCTCACCACAGCCTTGTATATCATTGTATATATCCATTTTCATACATATCCATCTACAAAATACTGTACAGTACTAACTTATTTATGTATGCAATAACTGGATATCCTGCTTTTGCTGCTATTGCACTCCTGGTTAGATCTAAACTGCATTTCGTTGCATTGTAGTTGTACATGTGTAATTACAAGTTAAATATAATCTAATCTAATTCATCATTATGTTATTATTATCATTATCGAACAAATAATCTCTATTCGCGTAAATAAGGAATGAGAGAAATACATTCTCCAAATCAGCAACCAAGAAAGTAGTGGAATTTGGTCGTATATTTGACCAGAGCTCTTAGATGGATCGATATATTTATTGCTTGCCAATTCTGTACAAATTCTGTGGGTTGGTAAATATCACTTAAATTTTCACTTAAATTTAAAGACACAATTACGTCTGCTTGTCTTAGCAATTCAAAAACTGGTGTTATTCCATCAGTTCTTTTTGTTTTGTGAGTAATTTTTAATTTAAATAATCTTTTGATGATATAAACATGGTTGACATTCAGACTAACACTGTTGAATGACTATTATAATTTGCACTTATCAACAATTACTTTACAATATCTGAACTCCTTTTGCTTCAAAATATTTATCATACAGTCTATGAAAACACACAGGAGGCAAATGTTTTTTCAAATGTTGTTTGGTGTTGTTTGTCGAGGCGACTGTGGCGCAGGAAGGTAGAGCGGTTTTCCACCAATCTCACGGTTGTTGGTTCAATCCCCGGCTCCTCTGGTCACATGTCGAAGTGTCCTTGAGCAAGACACTGAACCCCAACTTAGTTGGTCCCAGTGAGTGTTGGCCAGCTGCATAGCAGCTCCCTCATCAGTGTATGAGTGTGTGAATAAGAACCAGTGTAAAGCACTTTGAGTGCCAATAAGTAGAAAAACACTATATAAGATGCAGAAAGTTTCCCAATTGTTTTTTTTCCCTTAATCAGCATGAAAGCAAAAAAGTCACTGGCTCATCCAATCCTAAACATCTTCTTTCTGCTTGCACCTCTATCACTATGTGTTGTGCCCCACAAGGATTCAGGCACACTTCTAAACTCAAGAGACAGTGTGCGTGCAGAATGCAGTACAGAAATGAAAGACTGTCTGTAAGCACAGGCAGACACTGAAAATATCCCAATTGACTTAACCACAAAATACTTCCAATCATGCAAAGAAGAACATTATTTGATATAATATCTTAACTTTTCCCACTTGTCTTATTCTGATTTTGCTAATTAAAAACATGAGGAGCAGCATTTGATACATAATAGAAACAGTTTTGTTCCTCATTCAGAGAGACAGACAGTGCACATCTGTGATCAGACAAATACAAAGTTCACTAAATCCTATCTTAGCTCACATGGAACATCAGGGCCATGTGAAACATGCACTGTACAATGTAAATCACTTTCTGACATGAAATCTGTACATATTGGGGAAACCAGAGAACGTCCACCTGACACTAACTCTACAGACAAGACAGACTGCTGCAGCTTCCTGTATTTCACCATGGTGTGTTTGTAAATTTAAATTACTTCACACTTTTATTCCTTCTGATGTCGACATCAAACAAATACCAAGTTTAATTATGAAATCATGTCCTAATAAATTGACTGGGCACAATTTTGACAAAATAAATGCATTTAAAAGATTGATCTTAAGAATTAGCACAAGACAATGGCTGAGTAAAAATATTTTGTGGTTTTCTAGAAACACCTACACTATACACATACTTACCACATAGTCGACCACAAATGTCACCTCTTGACCATTTACTTTCAAAGTATATTCAGGAAATTTACCCTTTCCTTCAGCATACTATACGTATGTTTCCACAGGTGATTTATATTAAGCTTCCAGTTATTGAACACAAACAAATGTGTTTGACAAATTCTATATCTATTTCAGCATGTGTGAGCTTAGTCAAGCAGTTTTCATTATAAGTGTATGTATGCGCAAGCATGTCTTTATTGCAGTTAGCGAGC
The DNA here is from genome assembly GCF_033026475.1 of Channa argus. Taxonomy (NCBI): domain Eukaryota; kingdom Metazoa; phylum Chordata; class Actinopteri; order Anabantiformes; family Channidae; genus Channa; species Channa argus. Next base: position 1,673,201 of record NC_090206.1, read on the forward strand.
GATCACTGTATGTGTGTGTAAGCTTGTCTTCGTTGCAATTTATGTAAGTGTACGTTTCACCTACCTTCTTTTGACTGGACCCCTGCAACTGTCCCTGGAACACCTGCTTTTCCTCCTCCCATCAGTTTGCTGCTTGAAATTCAAATTAAATAAACAATAACTTTAGTTTCTATAGGAAGTCAGCAATGTCTGACCTAGTGAGGAATAAGGAATTTACATGAATACTTTAAGGACTTTTTTCCTCTTAGCATCTGGTAATTTACACCTGTGCTGAACATTTGACACACGTTTAGTTCAATGACAGTGAGTGAGAAAGAAATGAACGAGATTGCAGCCAGAACTAGCCCTTCCAAAAAACTATAGAATAAAATTACAGTAAACATCCACAAAATCCACACTATCTGTGACTGGGCCATAACAAATCACTGATGGGTCTCTGCTGGTACTGCAAATGATGTAGACGCCTATTACATTACTGTATGTATGCACCAGGTGAAGCATGCGATTAGTCTTAGTTTACTGCAGAGGCAGAGTCATAATCATTCAGTCAAAGTCTCAAAGACCCAGTTGGTAGCCCTTCCTCAGTGTGCATATAATAAGTTTGCCTTTTAGTTTGTACCTCGCAGACATCTCGTTGGGCTCCCGCACTAGTTTCCTTTTTGCATGTTCACTCAGTTTTTGAAGACAGCTGCTTCAAGCAGATTTATATAGATGCCATATTCTATTTTTGGATTAATTTATCTCTACTCCAAAAGATATTTAATGACTTGTACATGTCCGAGTATTCGTCCCCTGACTTTTGCTTTTCAATAGCTTTTGATAGTTTGGCCAGGATACTAATTCACCTGTGACTGGTCCTTTCAGATAAAGATGTATTTACAATACAATCCGTTAAACACATTCACTACACTTTCTGTGTGTAAATGGTAAATGTTCTGCACTTATATTGCGCTTTTCTACCTATTGGCACTCAAAGTTTTTTACATTGCTTCTTATTCAACCATTCGCACTCACAATCACACACAGACTAGTGGGGGATCTGCTATGCACCTGGCCAACACTCACTGGGAGCAACTAAGTTGGGGTTCAGTGTCTTGCTCAAGGACACTTCGACATGTGACCGGAGGAGCCGGGGATTGAACCAACAACTGTGAGATTGGTGGATAACCGCTCTACCTTCGTGCGCCACAATCGCCACAAACGAGTTTCCTGTGTGACTTGGGAAAACAATTCTTTTGCAACAGCTAGGATTTAAATCGGGTGAATCTTTCTGCAACTGCTTATATTTAGTTATGTTTTTAATTTGATTAGTTTTTTAAATTTACCATAATTCCATGTTTTTAAAAAAAGATAAAATCTTCTAAAGGCAAAGACCTTTGGAAGATTTCAGCCTCCACATAGATGCTGTAGTAAAGAGGCTGTCCTCTTTAGTCAGTTGATCAGAACTAACATAGCCTTCTAGATGGAAGGTGAAATGTTTTTCAAATTCAAAGCACATCCAGTTGCCACAGAAAAACATTTTCTGGGATAACCGTGACCTGAATGACTTATTATCTTTAAATTGTAGTAAAAATGAGAAGGAAACCTCCAAAGGGGGTTAATACTTTTCATAGACACTTGATCATCAATGTATGACCAAGTGAGGAATGAGGAAGTGTGAACTGCTCTAATTTTTCCCCCTGCAAAAGATATGTCCTAATTCACACCCAGTGAGCTTGAAGACCTTAATTAACACTCAGGTTTTTCCTCATGTCATCCTTTGCAGCACCTTTCATCTGTTTTTTCCTGGTAAACTACACACGTGCTGAACCTACAGCACAATTAAAGGTGAAAGTCGGTGAGTGAGAAAGAAATGAGACAGTAAGGAAGCACCTGCCCTTCTGTAGAACTTAATGACAATTACACTAGATATGCATGAAAACCATAAGTATCACTGACATGCATTGTACTATCTACATACATAATCCCTGTTAATCATGTAGATCTGCAAAAGCACATGCTAACATTCCAACATTATTTGTTCTTTCGTTAAGACTGCCCCACAGTGATGACATATCCATGCAGCCATCAAAAACTGTTGGCTGGCCTTAACCGATCCCTGATGGATCTGTGCTCATACCATTGAACCTGTTTTGTTCTTGTTGTTTATTTAATTTGCCAACATATATATTATGATATACATTCTCATTGAAACTGTCTAGTTGTTTGTACAAGAAGAGGAGAACTGGTGTCATTATTCCAGCCAGTGCCACATTAAAAAAGAAGAAAGTGCTACAGAAAGAAATATTTGAATAACTCCCAGTAAATCATCAAAGTGAAAAATCTGTAGAAAACATGTTGGAACTAGATCAGTTGTCACAGCACCTTCTTCTCCACCTCTGTCTTCCTCCTTTTCCTCTTTGTTCCCCTTCATGTGTTTGTGTGTATGGGCGTACCTGGAGCTGCAGCAGAGATCACACATCCACCAACAGCTTGTATACTGGTCTCCTTCACTCAACAAATCAATTTTTCAAACGCCTCAGAGGTGGAAAAACAGTCAAACCTCAAACCAAATCACCCATCTCGGTTACACCTTTGTCAGTTCCTGCCTCAGTTCCCTGGCTAAAGACTCTTGAGGTAACACCATCATCCACACTACTTCCAGTTTCTGGCCCAGCACCAAAGCCCATCGCTAACAAGCACTCTGTCCCTGTTCCCGAACCAGTTTCTGAGTCGTCTGCCATCCTACCTCTTCATGAACCTGTCTCTGTGTCAGCTGTAGCTCCTTTTCTTTCCTGTGTTCCTGGTGTTTGTTCCTCATAATATTGAGAAACCCTCTCATTATCTTGACTTCGTAGCAAATGGAAACCCCTCCTTAGTAAAAGACACATGACAGCCTGCCTGAAGGACTCTCAGATCATGAGAAAGAAAATGTGCTGGTCTAATGAAACAAAGATTGAACAATTGGAATGTGAAGTGTCATTTCTGGAGGAAGCCAGGCACCGCTCGCCACCTGGGCAATACCATCCCTACAGTAAAGACCTCAGACTGGGTCAACAGTTTATCTTTTAACAGGACAACAACTGTAAGCACAAAGCCAAGATAACAAAGAAGTGGCTACAGCTCTATGAATGTCCTTGCGTGGTCCAGCCAGAGTCCAGACTTGAACCCGATTGAACATCTCTGGAAAAATAAAAAAATGGCTGTTCACAGACGCTCCCCAGACAATCTGATGGAGCTTGAGAGGTACTGCAAAAAAGAATGGGAGAGACTGCCCAAAAATAGGTGCATCAAGCTTGTAGCATCATACTCAAAAAGACTTGAGGCTGTAACTGCAGAGAAAGACATTCCGTAATCACTCGGTTTTACTTATATGATGATGCAACTTTTTTTGTATTTTCTGCATATATTCTAAGCTTGTCTTTAATCAGTACTAATGCATACTGTCATGGCAAAATTAAACAATTACTGGCAACAGACACTTCGAGTGTAATCACTAAAGAAGCTTCCACATCCAGGATGTCTTTAAGGGTTTAAGAGAGAAGTGCACCAACAGAGTCTCAAGTCTCCGTCCAGTGCAGTTCTAAAGTCTTAACATCTCTAACCACCCCCCCGGCTGCTACCTCCAGCCTTCTCATTTCATGGTAACTTTGTTAAGCACATAGGAACTTGGTGCAACCTGGAGATGACTCCATGTGGGCAGTCAAACATATAGCTGACCTTTTTCACCTCTACAGGGCCTCCTCAGGTCAAAAACACATATCAAACCAAGTGTCACAACATCCCCATAAAACATCTTGCACATCCTCATACAACATCCTGCATAAGCATAATGAGCACATACCATGAGTACAACTAAACTAACCATAAGCATTAAATGTATATATACACGTGATTTCCCATCACAATTCCCCCCTTTTGATTACAGTTTAATCATAAGAAATACAGCTGCAGTCATCAGTAGTTGCCAATTGATGGAACAGTTCAGAAAATGTCGTTGATTTTTGCCGCTTCCCAAGCTCCTGCATCACGGGCACATCTCACTGACCAGTGTACTGCGGCACACTTAACTGCAGGGCCGTCCACAGGATTATGGTGTACATCAGCAGTATTTATGAATCTGTTCAGTCTTTTCTCCAAGATGTTGTTCTCACTGTTGCTTCACTCTCACCTAGTTGTCTCCTTCTTCACAGCTTGAGGACTCAGAGTGCAGCCACACCAAATCACACACCCTCCTTGTCACTGGTTGAACATTAAGTGTGAGTGAATTAGTGAATGTTATCCTCCAACTGGCTCCCTGACTCCGCCGAGGCTCCTGCCCTCCAGTGAGCATCGTGGGGAGAGGTCATCCACAGACTCTGGTACCATCTTACCGTGGGTGGCGTGTATAAATGTTTTTCACTGCTGTGTGGATTGTGAGCATCATTTGGAAGAGTCCATTCCACCTCATAGACATCAGCTTTCAGATCATAGGAAGAATGTCTTTCACCTGCTAAAGTACTTGAAACAAAGCAGAACACAACCTCTGGCAATACCGCAAGATGTCATTTCCACGGTAGTGGATGTCAGAAATTTGCTATATGTCCTATTCCCAAAATTGGGATATTTCCCAAACTGAATTTTTGGTGTTATTGTCATATTACTTAAAACAACTGAATTAACTTCAGTACAAGGGAGAACTGTTTCTTCAACGTACAAATTTCAAAGTACAAAGTCTGTACATGACTACATGTCAGTCATGACAGAAGACAACATCTCAGGATTGAGAATATTTCTATGCATATAATATACAGTCTTTGGTAAACCATTGTTGATGTATTCAATTGTTCATCCTGTGTGTCAACTTCACATGTTTTTATGAAGACTGACATTCAAACTTCGTTTTGGAATTTGTTACCTCTTTTCCAAAGTTCCCATCTCCTGCAGTAGAAAACCATTGCATAGCAGTAAGCGATGATCAAACTCCTGTGTCTGTTCAACGTGTGTGTGTGTATGTGTGTGTTTGTCACTTCCTGTTGTGCAGCTTTCTTAGCTACAGCATCCACTTTCAGGTTTGCTGGTGAAACTAAGTCAGTGTTGTTAGATAAACATTTTTATCAAGCTATGCAACAACATTATTATGTTAAAGAATATGAACATTATCAGATTCCTTGAAATCTTTACTGTTTCCATCTTCAGCTTACTTTGTTCTTCCATGAGCTAAAAATCAGCACCTTGAGCTAAACAATAAGATGGAAAAACACAAAACCTCAAACATCACATTTTATAACAACTACAACATCTTCTTGATTCTCTCCAGTGGTGGGATTAGAGAATGTGAAACCTTCAGTGAAAAGTAACAGTATAACTAAAACATTAAAAACATTACATCCATTAACAGTTACATTAGGCATGTCAAGTAACACTGCATCGTAGCCATCTCACTGTAGAAGGGCATGAGAATTTTTGCTCCTGGAACATGAGAGACTACATAAAGAAGAGGTTACATCAGCTTAACCAACACTTTCTCTAGATGCCATGACATCTTTCTCTGCAACTATCACATTTTATAGGTATAGAGGTAATCCAGCATCTACAGGGTCCAGTTTAGCTGAAAAGTAAGTGATAGGTTGTTAACTGTCATCATGGTCCTGTAACAAAACAGATGTCATACAGCCGTTTCTCAGGTTAACAACCTTAACCCAAACATAGGTAGACACCAATGTGAAATCGCTTATGGTGCTCTAATTATTTTATCATAAGTTGATGAAGACACATTTTTGAATTTGAAACTGATTTTGTCCTTTTCTGCTAAATCTTGGGTAGGTGGACCTCATCTAACATGCAGGCTTCCTCCGACAATGTACAGCAGCAGAGCTGATCCTGCTGATAAATGCAATGTCTCAAACTTCAGCTGATGAAAACAGCCAGACTTCCCAAAAATTCACCTAAAAAGCCAATTCTAATCCAGATATAGACAATCTCACTACTCGGAAGCAGATCACCACATACCCTAATCAGAAGCCATGGATAAACAAGGACTTGCGCCTCCTGTTGAAGGCACGCAACACTGCCTTCAGATCAGGGGATGCACAGGCCTACAGCACATCCAGAGCTAAACTGAGGAGGGGCATCAAAAAGACCAAGCACTGCTACACGCTAAAGATAGAGGAACACTTTTCCAACTCCGACCCTTGACGCATGTGGCAGGTCATCAGTGACTAGAAACCACCCACCTAAGCCCTGCAGCCACTGATGTCCTCTCCTTAAACAAGCTTAATGACTTTTATGCACACTTTGAGAGAGACATCACAGTAACTGCTATCAAGCTCAAACCCTCATCTGACCACCCACCAATCACCCTCACAGACGTCTGCAGCAAACTGGGCCGGATCAATGCGCACAAAGCTGCTGGACCAGACAACATCCCGGGTCGTGTACTCGAGGCATGTGCTGAGCTGCTCGCTGGGGTTTTCACAACCATTTTCAACCTGTCTCTTGCCCAAGCAGCTGTGCCGACATGCTTTAGAAGCACCTCCATCGTGCCTGTGACAAAACATTCCACCCCAAACTGTCTGAACGACTACCGCCCTGCAGATCTGACACCTATTGTCATGAAGCGCTTTGAGCGGCTGGTCCTAGCACACCTGAAGGACTCTCTGCCATCCACACTGGACTCTCACCAGTTTGCCTACCGCAACAATAGGAGCACAGAGGATGCCGTTTCCATGGCACTGCAGTGTGTGCCAACACATCTGGACAATAAGAACACTTACGCACGTATGTTGTTTGTTGATTTCAGGTCAGCTTTCAACACGGTCATCCCATCCAAGCCAGTAGCTAAACTTGTTGACCTGGGCATTAACACCTCCCTCTGCAATTGGATTATGGACTTCCTGACCATCAGACCACAGCAAATCCGATCCGGCTCCATCTGCTCCAACACCACCACAATCAAAACCGGTGTACCACAGGGGTGTGTACTGAGCCCCTTCCTCTACTCCCTCTTCACCTCTGACTGCAAGCCTGTGAGAGGTTCTATCACCATCATCAAGTTCACAGATGACACTACGGTGATTGGTCTCATCAGCAACAATGATGAACCTGCCTACAGGGAGGAGATTCAGCACCTGGCCACATGGTGCAATGACAATAACCTGATCGTTAACACCTCCAAGACAAAGGACCTTATTGTGGACTTCAGGAAAGAGTCAAGAAATACACATGACACCATCCACATTAATGGAATCGTTCCTAGGGATCCACATATCTGAGGACCTTTCCAGGACTGTAACACCTCCAGTCTAGTCAGGAAGGCCCACCAGTGACTTTTATTCTTGAGGACCTCAGATATTCTGGTGAACTTCTATCGATGTGCAATAGAAAGCATCCTGACCAACTGTGTCACAGTCTGGTATGGGAGCTGTTCTGTTGCAGAGGGCAAGGCACTGCAGCGGGTGGTGAAAACCACCCAGCCCATCAGAGGGACTACCCTTCCAGCCATGGAGGACGTTCAGAGGAAACGCTGCCTGCGTCGAGCTCGCAGCATCTATAAAGACTCCTCTCATCCCGCCCGTAGACTGTTCACTCTCTTTCCCTCCGGCAGGCGCTTCAGGTGCCTCAAAACCAGGACTAGCAGACTAGTCCTTGGGCAAAATAAATGCATTTAGGTCTGCTAGACCCTATTCCAGCTAAGCTGCTCAAGGAAGCTTTACCCTTAATAGATACATTCATATTAGACATCATCAATCTATCTTTAGAAACAGGCTATGTACCACAGGCCTATAAGGTAGCTGTAATTAAACCATTACGTGAAATACCCTGTCTTGACCCAGGTGTTTTAGCCAATTACAGACCAATATCTAATCTCACTTTTATTTCTAAAATAATTGAAAAAGTAGTCGCAAAACAATTATGTGATCACCTTCATAGGAATAATTTGTATGAAGACTTTCAGTCAGGATTTAGAGTTCATCATAGTACAGAAACAGCACTGGTAAAAGTCACCAACGATCTTCTCATGGCCTCAGATAATGGATTCATTTCTATACTTGTTCTGTTAGATCTTAGTGCTGCATTTGATACCATTGATCATAACATTTTATTACAGAGACTGGAACATGAAATTGGGATTAAAGGAACTGCACTAGGTTGGTTTAAATCTTATCTGTCTGATAGATTTCAATTTGTTCATGTTAATGATGAATCCTCCATGCACACAAAGGTTAGCTATGGAGTTCCACAAGGCTCTGTGTTAGGACCAATACTTTTTACTTTATATATGTCTCCTTTAGGCAACATTATTAGAAAGCACTCCATAAATTTCAACTGTTATGCTGATGATACCCAGCTTTATTTATCTATGGAACCAGATGAAAATAATCAGTTAATAAAGCTTCAAGCCTACAAGACAAAGGCCTGGATGTCCCACAATTTTTTACTTTTAAACTCAGACAAAACTGAAGTCATAGTATTTGGGCCCAAAAATCTCAGAGATATGATGTCCAACCATATTGTTACACTAGATGGCATAAGTCTGGCCTCCAGTACTACTGCAAGGAACCTTGGAGTTATTTTTGATCAGGATCTGTCCTTTAACTCACATATAAAACAAATCTCTAGAACAGCCTTCTTCCACCTATGGAACATTGCCAAAATTAGGAGCATACTGTCTCAAAGTGATGCTGAAAAACTGGTCCATGCATTTGTTACCTCTAGGTTGGACTACTGTAATTCCCTACTTTCAGGATGCCCCAGTAACTCCCTAAAGAGCCTGCAATTAATCCAAAATGCTGCAGCAAGAGTGCTGACTGGAACTAGCAAGAGAGATCATATTTCACCTTCACTAGCTTCTCTCCATTGGCTTCCCATTAAATTTAGAATAGAATTTAAAACCCTGCTTCTTACATATAAAGCTCTGAATGGTCAGGCTCCATCATATATAGAAGACCTCATAGCACCATATCATCCCAGTAGACCACTTCGCTCTCAGAATGCAGGCCTACTTGTGGTTCCCAGAATTTCCGAAAGTAGAATGGGAGGTAGAGCCTTTAGCTATCAAGCTCCTCTCTTGTGGAACCAGCTCCCAGTTCACATTCGGAAAGCAGACACCCTCTCTACTTTTAAGTCTAGGCTTAAAACCTTCCTCTTTAATAAAGCATATAGTTAGTTATAGTTATGCTGCCATAGGCTTAGACTGCTGGGGGACCCACCCCCCAATGCACTTAGCTCCTTTCCTCCTCTTGACCCTCTCCTCTCACCCCACAATTGTCACCACTGTATGTCATTAAGTCTGTGTGTTCTCTCCCGTAGTTGTTTTTGTCCTCCTCTGTCCCCTTCTCTCTGTCCCTTTCTGCAGGTGTCCCCCGGCTTTGAAGCTGTGTGTCTACCAGCGTGCAGCTACTGGTCCTACCAATCTGCCCGATGTTTTGTTGTTGCTCTGTTCTTTTCTCTCTCCTCTTTCCACTCACCCCAACCGGTCGAGGCAGATGGCCGTCCACCCTGAGCCTGGTTCTGCTGGAGGTTTCTTCCGTTAAAGGGAGTTTTTCCTCTCCACTGTTGCCTATGGCTTTGCTCCAGGGGGAATTGTTGGGTTCTCTTTATATATCTTTATAATCTTGACTTTATTCTGTAAAGTGCCCTGAGATTACTTTGTTGTGAATTGGCGCTATATAAATAAAGTTGAATTGAATTGAATTTAAAAGATCGATCTTGAGAATTGGCACAAGACAATGGCTGAGTAAAAATATTTTGTGGTTTTCTAGAAACACCTACACTATACACATACTTACCACATAATCGACCACAAATGTCACCTCTTGACCATTTACTTTCAAAGTACATTCAGGAAATTTACCCTTTCCTTCAGCATACTATACGTATGTTTCCACAAGAGATTTATAATAAGCTTCCAGTTATTGAACACAAACAAATGTGTTTGACAAATTCTATATCTATTTCAGCATGTGTGAGCTTTGTCAAGCAGTTTTCATTATAAGTGTATGTATGCGCAAGCATGTCTTTATTGCAGTTAGCGAGCGATCACTGTATGTGTGTGTAAGCTTGTCTTCGTTGCAATTTATGTAAGTGTACGTTTCACCTACCTTCTTTTGACTGGACCCCTGCAACTGTCCCTGGAACACCTGCTTTTCCTCCTCCCATCAGTTTGCTGCTTGAAATTCAAATTAAATAAACAATAACTTTAGTTTCTATAGGAAGTCAGCAATGTATGACCTAGTGAGGAATAAGGAATTTACATGAATACTTTAAGGACTTTTTTCCTTAGTTTAATGACAGTGAGTGAGAAAGAAATGAACGAGATTGCAGCCAGAACTAGCCCTTCCAAAAAACTATAGAATAAAATTACAGTAAACATCCACAAAATCCACACTATCTGTGACTGGGCCATGACAAATCCCTGACAGGTCTCTGCTGGTACTGCAAATGATGTAGAAGCCTATTACAATACTGTTTGTATGCACCAGGTGAAGAATGCGATTAGTCTTAGTTTACTGCAGAGGCAGAGTCATAATAATTCAGTCAAAGTCTCAAAGACCCAGTTGACCCCAAATGTCTGTATTTGGGGTGGTAGCCCTTCCTCAGTGTGCATATAATAAGTTTGCCTCTTAGTTTGTACCTCGCAGACATCTCGTTGGCCTCCCGCACTAGTTTCCTTTTTGCATGTTTACTCAGTTTTTGAAGACAGCTGCTTCACGCAGATTTATATAGATGCCATATTCTATTTTTTGGATTAATTTACCTCTAATCCAAAAGATATTTAATGACTATTAGATTTCCGAGTATTCGTCCCCTGACTTTTGCTTTTCAATACCTTTTCATAGTTTGGCCAGGATACTAATTCACCTGTGACTGGTCCTTTCAGATAAAGATGTATTTACACTACAATCCGTTAAACACATTCACTACACTTTCTGTGTGTAAATGGTAAATGAACTTCACTTATATTGCGCTTTTCTACCTATTGGCACTCAGAGCTTTACACTGCTTCTTATTCAACCATTCGCACTCACAATCACACACAGACTAGTGGGGGATCTGCTATGCACCTGGCCAACACTCACTGGGAGCAACTAAGTTGGGGTTCAGTGTCTTGCTCAAGGACACTTCGACATGTAGCCGGGGGGATTGAACCAACAACAGTGAGATTGGTGGATAACCGCTCTACCTTTGTGCACCAAAATCGCCCCAAACGAGTTTCCGGTGTGACTTGGGAAAACAATTCTTTTGCAACAGCTAGGATTTAAATCGGGTGAATCTTTCTGCAACTGCTTTTATTTTTAGTTATGTTTTTAATTTGATTAGTTTTTTAAATTTAAATTTAAATTCCATGTTTTTAAAAATAGATAAAATCTTCCAAAGGCAAAGACCTTTGGAAGATTTCAGCCTCCACATAGATGCTGTAGTAAAGAGCCTGGCCTCTTTAGTCAGTTGATCAGAACTAACATAGCCTTCTAGATGGAAGGTGAAATGTTTTTCAAATTAAAAGCACATCCAGTTGCCACAGAAACATTTTCTGGTATAACCGTGACCTGAATGACTGATTATCTTTAAATAGCAAAAATAAGAAGGAAACCTCCAAAGGGGGTTAATACTTTTCATAGACACTTAATCATCAATTTATGACCAAGTGTGGAATGAGGAAGTGTGAACTGCTCTAATTTTTCCCCCTGCAATAGGTATGTCCTAATTAACACCCAGTGAGCTTGAAGACCTTAATTAACACTCAGGTTTTTCCTCATGTCATCCTTTGCTGCACCTTTCATCTGGTTTTTCCTGGTAAACTACACACATGCTGAACCTACAGCACAATTAAAGGTGAAAGTCGGTGAGAAAGAAATGAGACAGTAAGGAAGCACCTGCCCTTCTCTAGAACTTAATGACAATTACAGTAGATATGCATGAAAACCACAAATATCACTGACATGCATTGCAAATAAAAATCACACCACAGGAGGAGGGTAAAGCACTTACTGAACTAAAGGTAACAAAACAACAAACTAAACACATACAGGGTAAACAACAGACTATGACAGCTACACAACATACAAGACTGACTCAAGGTAGGGTACATTCAGGGACCAGGCTAGACCATAACTAATTGTAATACACAGGTAGAAGGTAACTTAACAGGGACTAATGAACTAAACTGAAATAGACAGATGAGAATAAAACATAAACAAACTAAACTCGAGGCAGTGGGAAATTAACAGGGATAACTAATACAGGGAACAGGGGAAGATAAACTAATGCAAAATCTAACAAAGGAGAACCAAACCATATAACAAGAAATAAACGAACCACATAACAAGGAATACAAAACCACATAAGGAAAGACCAAACCATAGACCAAAAACCTTGACAGTCCAGACAGGGATCAGGCAGGATACAAACGAAGGCAGACAGCGTACTAACACGTACTGACACAAACCAGCAGAGAACACTGGGGAGAGCAGGGTATAAAAGGGGAACAGGTGAAACAAATCAGGACAAAACGAGGAAGGTAAAGACAACAAACAGACTCACAGGAAGAGACAATAAAATCAAGAGATCAATAAAATAAAAGCCAAAACAGGAAATAAAACTAGATAACTTAAACACGGGGACAGGACTGTGACAAGAACAGGCAACCGAGTCCAATAACAAGAGGCAAAAGTCCAGATAACAAGAGTTAGGGAAACAGGAGGCAGAATGTTTCATCAGGAAGAGACGACGAGAATCTGGCAACGACTGCTTGGAGAGCTGGGTCTAAATAAGCAGGGGAACAGGTGTAAACAGTTAGTGGTGAAGCAGATGGAATAAACTAAAACTAAAGTGGGAAAAGGGGTACAATAAAAGTCCACAACAGGAAGTGAATCTGAAGGGGCAGATCATGACATGGGCTGAAAGGATGCTGACAAGAAGGGTGGGAAACAAAGAATGAAGAAGACAAGTACATCAGTAAAGCACTCAGAACCTGTGGATACCCAAACTGGACCTTCATCAAATCAAACCACACCAATGCATCACCAAAGAACGGCACAACACATGGCCCAAGACTGTTACTTTGAACAAGGTGTAATGGTTAACATTTATACCAGACTGGCAGGAGGAGGTGCCTTACAACATCACTTATCCAACATTTGAGTGTTGTTCTTTCATCACTTTTCCACTTTTGTTCACAGAAGCGAAGGTCATGGTCTACAACAACACACATGAAATAGGCGGCAGGACAAAAATCCCTCATAATGACCATTGTACAGACAATGACTTAATGAATCGACTTTCCTGTAGTAAAGAGGCTGGCCTCTTTAGACAGTTGATCAGAACTGACAAAGCCTTCTGGATGGAAGGTGAAATGTTTTTCAAATTAAAAGCACATCCAGTTGCCACAAAAAAACATTTTCTGGGATAACCGTGACCTGAATGTCTGATTATCTTTAAATTGTAGTAAAAATGAGAAGGAAACCTCCAAAGGGGGTTAATACTTTTCATAGACACTTAATCATCAATGTATGACCAAGTGTGGAATGAGGAAGTTTGAACTGCTCTAATTTTTCCCCCTGCAAAAGATATGTCCTAATTCACACCCAGTGAGCTTGAAGACCTTAATTAACACTCAGGTTTTTCCTCATGTCATCCTTTGCTGCACCCTTCATCTGTTTTTTCCTGGTAAACTACACACGTGCTGAACCTACAGCACAATTATAGGTGAAAGTCGGTGAGTGAGAAAGAAATGAGACAGTAGGGAAGCACCTGCCCTTCTCTAGAACTTAATGACAATTACAGTAGATATGCATGAAAACCACAAATATCACTGACATGCATTGTAGTATCTACATACATAATCCCTGTTAATCATGTAGATCTGCAAAAGCACATGCTAACATTCCAACATTATTTGTTCTTTTGTTAAGACTGCCCCACAGTGATGACATATCCATGCAGCCATCAAAAACTGTTGGCTGGTCTGTGACAGGGCCTTAACCGATCCCTGATGGATCTGTGCTCATACCATTGAACCTGTTTTGTTCTTGTTGTTTATTTAATTTGCCAACATATATATTATGATATACATTCTCATTGAAACTGTCTAGTTGTTCGTACAAGAAGAGGAGAACTGGTGTTGGTCATTATTCCAGCCAGTGTCACATTAAAAAAGAAGAAAGTGCTAAAGAATGAAATATTTGAATAAGTCCCAGTAAAACATCAAAGTGAAAAATTTGTAGAAAACATGTTGGAACTAGATCAGTTGTCACAGCACCCTCTCTTCCAACTCTGTCTTCCTCCTTTCCCTCTTTGTTCCCCTTCATGTGTTTGTGTGTATGGGCGTACCTGGAGCTGCAGCAGAGATCACACTTGTGCTCAATCATCCACCAACAGCTTGTATACTGGTCTCCTTCACTCAACAAATCAATTTTTCAAACGCCTCAGACGTGGAAAAACAGTCAAACCTCAAACCAAATCACCCATCTCGGTTACACCTTTGTCAGTTCCTGCCTCAGTTCCCTGGCTCAAGACTCTTGAGGTAACACCATCATCCACACTACTTCCAGTTTCTGGCCCAGCACCAAAGCCCATGGGTGACAAGCACTCTGTCCCTGTTCCCGAACCAGTTTCTGAGTCGTCTGCCATCCTACCTCTTCATGAACCTGTCTCTGTGTCAGCTGTAGCTCCTTTTCTTTCCTGTGTTCCTGGTGTTTGTTCCTCATAATATTGAGAAACCCTCTCATTATCTTGACTTCGTAGCAAATGGAAACCCCTCCTTAGTAAAAGACACATGACAGCCTGCCTGAAGGACTCTCAGATCATGAGAAAGAAAATGTGCTGGTCTAATGAAACAAAGATTGAACAATTGGAATGTGAAGTGTCATTTCTGGAGGAAGCCAGGCACCGCTCGCCACCTGGGCAATACCATCCCTACAGTAAAGACCTCAGACTGGGTCAACAGTTTATCTTTTAACAGGACAACAACTGTAAGCACAAAGCCAAGATAACAAAGAAGTGGCTACAGCTCTATGAATGTCTTTGCGTGGTCCAGCCAGAGTCCAGACTTGAACCCGATTGAACATCTCTGGAGAAATCAAAAAATGGCTGTTCACAGACTCTCCCCAGACAATCTGATGGAGCTTGAGAGGTACTGCAAAAAAGAATGGGAGAGACTGCCCAAAAATAGGTGAATCAGGCTTGTAGCATCATACTCAAAAAGACTTGAGGCTGTAACTGGTGCCAAAGGTGCTTTAACAAAGTATTAAGCAAAGGCCATGAATATTTATGTCTATGTGTAGGCAGCTGGCCACTCAGCAGCAGCAACTACTCATCTCTCTATACATAAAGGTTTCTTCAGTGGAAAATCCCACCTCATCCATCATTTTTAACCTTCCTCTTGTGTTAGGGTCGGCACCGACCCATTTTCAGTTTTAAATGCATAAAAAAACCATATACATTTGTTTGTTACATCAAGGCTTTTTGACTTGGTCAGTAACCTCTATTTCAACAAAATAAAAAACATTTAAAACTTTTAACTAAATTATGAAATGCTCTTATTGAAATTATGAAATTTGTGATGTTAGGGTCGGTTTTGACCCACTTCTAAAAATAAGGTTATAAAGCAATATTTAGAGCAAAAACTCAGAGGAAACTGATTTAAAAGCCAAAAGATCCTTGCATGAGACAACTTCCTTGTTTCCATCCACGTGTATTTCCTTTAGACATTCCAGAATCAACCCCACCCAGTGCTACACCCTTTCAGCTGCACCAATATTAAGGGCAGACATTCTGTCAGTCATCCATCAGTTGCAGGAGAGAGACAGTATCTGCTTCGTTCACCTTTATCTGTGTAAGTATCTGATGTTATCTGCATATCATTTTCACCGACATTATACGTGTTTTGCTGTATACTGCTGTACCCACTCTGTATAACACAAGTTAAGACATTTTAGGGCTGTAAAGATTTCATTATTTTTCTAGAATTGTGTTGTAATGTCATGGTATTGATTTTTGTATTGGTGAATGTTGTGATGATTGTATGTTATAGAAGCATGTTGTGATCCTTGTCAGGCTTAAAGTAACTTTCTTGCACAGAACAGTCAGTGAATAGATTTAACTGGATTAACGTTTGAGTGCTCTTCATGTAAAATTTGTTTCACTTCTCATTTTTTCCTCTTTCTCCACATAGTAACAACATGGGCAGGCTAATTCTGACTCCAGGTAAGACACAAGTACATGTATATTATCAAAACCACTAAAGCTGTAATTACAAATATCTTTAGTGTTCTCATTTCTACTTTCTACTATGTTTTTTTTGTCCCCACCTCGATACAAAGAAGATAACTTGAATTTTGTTGACTGCTAACCTGGACAAGTTGACTTTACTTAATAACTTGTGGATGTTGATAACCTTGAAAAAGTTTAAGGAAGGAAAATGGAGAAACTAACATGTTTAAGTTAAATGGACATAAATTCCGACTACGTACATTTTACATAAATATTTAAGCTAGATATTTTAAGTTACCAAGAATGTTATTGTATTAAACTTAAAGTTGTTTTAATATTTATGATGCAGAAACTTAAAATCTGTTGTTTGCTAATTAACAATGTCAACAAGGCTAGAAGAAAGTTTCATCTTTTTTAATAAAACCTTAATGACTGAAACAGGACAAAGTGTGGAGAGGAGAACCTCTATTATAAGTGTGTGTGGAAGGACAAACACTGTCTGTAATGTCCTGCACTTTATAGACAAAGATATTAAAATTTGTTACAGTCAGCTGATGAGTACACAGACACTTGTGGAGCTGAGGTTGAAACAATATGTTTAATGGTAGCAAACAGCACTTTATGATTTTTCTTATTTGTAAATATAAGATTGGTAAAATAATCTGATCTGGCTTGTTGGTTATAGTTATAATATTATCAAAGATATTCTCTCTAATGTTTAGGTAGAAAGAAACTCAAAGAGTGTGTTGAATATGTTAAAACACATTACAAAAAAACTAATGAAAGTGCAATGTCTTTAATCGGTGTTTGGAGACAGAAAGTGTCCGTATTTCTCTGGAAAATCTCCACATCACAGTGAAGTCTGTGGATTATGAAAAACTGTTTCTATAAAGACTTTCTGCTGTTGTTAAATATAAAACACGTTAAACTAAATTATCAGTTTTCATGTAATTTGTTTTCAATGTACTGACCACGTCTGTCACTTTGAAGGTCTCTGTTTGATCATCGCTATCTCGGGTAAGTTTTTAACAAGTGTTATTTAATCCTAGTAAATGTCCTTAATAGCAAATAAATAGTGTTGTAAAGTCAGCAATGATTGGGTTCAAGAATCTGATCACATTCAAAAGCAAATAACAGCAAATAAAAACTGCTTTTCTATTTTGCAGCTTCTGCTGGATCAATAAATGAGTTCTGTAAAGGAAAGGGAAATGGAAATTACGCCAACCCAGACAACCCCAATTCTTATATCACCTGTTCCAATGGACTGACCTACGTCAGAGACTGTCCAGCAGGTTTGATCTTCAGAGAAAGCCTCAAAATCTGTGACTGGCCCACAGCCCCAGCTCCCGTAGGTTGCAATTCCACACCCAAAACAACAAGGAAAACCACACCTGCTGGTCCCGTTGACCAGTTCTGTCAAGGAAAGAGAGATGGGGACTACACCAACCCAAACAACCAGTATACTTTTTACACCTGTTCCAATGGGCTGACCTACCTCAGAGACTGCCCAGCAGGTTTGATCTTCAGAGAATGCCTCGACCGCTGTGACTGGCCCACAACCCCATGTTTCACAACACCCAAAACAACTAACAAACCCACAACTCCTGGTCCCGTTGACCAGTTCTGCAAAGGAAAGAGAGATGGGGACTACACCAACCCAAAGAACCAGTACACTTTTTACACCTGTTCCAATGGGCTGACCTACCTCAGAAACTGCCCAGCAGGTTTGATCTTCAGAGAAAGCCTCAAAATCTGTGACTGGCCCACAAACCCAGCTCCCACAAGTTGCAATTCCACACCCAAAATAAGCACCTCAACCCCAACTCCCACTACAACAACCAAACCTCCCACAACCACAACCCATTCTTGCATTACCTCAACCACACCTCGACCTACACCAACCACAACCCATTCTTGCATTACCTCAACCACTCCTCCCACTACAACAACCACACCTCCCACAACCACAACCCATTCTTGCATTACCTCAACCACTACTCCCACTACAACAACCACACCTCCCACAACCACAACCCATTCTTGCATTACCTCAACCACACCTTCCACAACCCAAAAAGTGTGTGACCACCACTAAATATCTTTGAGCTAGCAACTTTTCACTTCTATAGCTTCAAATTCTGCTACTACATCCACCACAATGGTAATTCCTACTAGCACAACCATGCTTAAAAAAGGACAATATTGTTAAAAGCTGTTGTATGTATTTATATAGCACCATCTACACATTTGGACAACAGATTTTATGTAACTTCTCTTTCACTGTTGTATTGATACATAACACAAAGAACTTGTACTATGTATGCACAGTTGATGGCTTTTTGGAGTCTGTTAAATGTATATGTTGTAAATCTATCTGAATTATTTTGGATGTATAGACCCTTGTTCTATGTTCAGCTCTATTTTAATTTGGCGTGCTTTATCTGCTCAGAGCGTTGTTGCAAAGTATTACATACAATTGGTGGTGGACCTATTGTCTTGGTGTTTCCTAATCACTCGGTTTTACTTATATGATGATGCAGCTTTTGTATTTTCTGCATATATACATATATTCTAAGCTTGTCTTTAATCAGTACTAATGCATACTGTCATGGCAAAATTAAACAATTACTGGCAACAGACACCTCGAGTGTAATCACTAAAGAAGCTTCCACATCCAGGATGTCTTTAAGGGTTTAAGAGAGAAGTGCACCAACAGAGTCTCAAGTCTCCGTCCAGTGCAGTTCTAAAGTCTTAACATGTCTAAACCCCCCTCAGGCTGGTACCTCCAGCCTTCTCATTTCATGGTAACTTTGTTAAGCACATAGGAACTTGGTGCAACCTGGAGATGACTCCATGTGGGCAGTCAAACATATAGCTGACCTTTTTCACCTCTACAGGGCCTCCTCAGGTCAAAAACACATATAATGAGCACATACCATGAGTACAACTAAACTAACCATAAGCATTAAATGTATACATACGTGATTTCCCATCACAATTCCCACCTTTTTGATTACAGTTTAATCATAACAAATACAACTGCAGTCATCAGGAGTTGCCAAGTGATGGAACAGTTTGGAAAATGTCCCCATGCTCCCGCATCACGGGCACATCTCACTGACCAGTGTACTGCGGCACACTTAACTGCAGGGCCGTCCACAGGATTATGGTGTACATCAGCAGTATTTATGAATCTGTTCAGTCTTTTCTCCAAGATGTTGTTCTCACTGTTGCTTCACTCTCACCTAGTTGTCTCCTTCTTCACAGCTTGAGGACTCAGAGTGCAGCCACACCAAATCACACACCCTCCTTGTCACTGGTTGAACATTAAGTGTGAGTGAATTAGTGAATGTTATCCTCCAACTGGCTCCCTGACTCCCTCGAGGCTCCTGCCCTCCAGTGAGCATCGTGGGGAGAGGTCATCCACAGACTCTGGTACCATCTTACCGTGGGTGGCGTGTATAAATGTTTTTCACTGCTGTGTGGATTGTGAGCATCATTTGGAAGAGTCCATTCCACCTCATAGACATCAGCTTTCAGATCATAGGAAGAATGTCTTTCACCTGCTAAAGTACTTGAAACAAAGCAGAACACAACCTCTGGCAATACCGCAAGATGTCATTTCCACGGTAGTGGATGTCAGAAATTTGCTATATGTCCTATTCCCAAAATTGGGATATTTCCCAAACTGAATTTTTGGTGTTATTGTCATATTACTTAAAACAACTGAATTAACTTCAGTACAAGGGAGACCTGTTTCATCAACGTACAAATTTCAGTCTGTACATGACTACATGTCAGTCATGACAGAAGACAACATCTCAGGATTGAGAATATTTCTATGCATATAATATACAGTCTTTGGTAAACCATTGTTGATGTATTCAATTGTTCATCCTGTGTGTCAACTTCACATGTTTTTATGAAGACTGACATTCAAACTTCGTTTTGGAATTTGTTACCTCTTTTCCAAAGTTCCCATCTCCTGCAGTAGAAAACCATTGCATAGCAGTAAGCGATGATCAAACTCCTGTGTCTGTTCAACGTGTGTGTGTGTGTGTATGTGTTTGTGTGTCACTTCCTGTTGTGCAGCTTTCTTAGCTACAGCATCCACTTTCAGGTTTGCTGGTGAAACTAAGTCAATGTTGTTAGATAAACATTTTTATCAAGCTATGCAACAACATTATTATGTTAAAGAATATGAACATTATCAGATTCCTTGAAATCTTTACTGTTTCCATCTTCAGCTTACTTTGTTCTTCCATGAGCTAAAAATCCACACCTTGAGCTAAACAATAAGATGGAAAAACATAAAACCACAAACAACACATTTTATAACAACTGCAACATCTTCTTGATTTTCTCCAGTGGTGGGATTGGAGAATGTAAAACCTTCAGTGAAAAGTAAAAGTATAACTGGATTAAGAACATTACATCCATTAACAGTTACATTAGGCATGTCAAGTAACACTGCATCGTAGCCATCTCACTGTAGAAGGGCATGAGAATTTTTGCTCCTGGAACATGAGAGACTACATAAAGAAGAGGTTACATCAGCTTAACCAACACTTTCTCTAGATGCCATGACATCTTTCTCTGCAACTATCACATTTTATAGGTATAGAGGTAATCCAGCATCTACAGGGTCCAGTTTAGCTGAAAAGTAAGTGATAGGTTGTTAACTGTCATCATGGTCCTGTAACAAAACAGATGTCATACAGCCGTTTCTCAGGTTAACAACCTTAACCCAAACATAGGTAGACACCAATGTGAAATCGCTTATGGTGCTCTAATTATTTTATCATAAGTTGATGAAGACACATTTTTGAATTTGAAACTGATTTTGTCCTTTTCTGCTAAATCTTGGGTAGGTGGACCTCATCTAACATGCAGGCTTCCTCCGACAATGTACTGCAGCAGAGCTGATCCTGCTGATAAATGCAATATCTCAAACTTCAGCTGATGAAAACAGCCAGACTTCCCAAAAATTCACCTAAAAAGCCAATTCTAATCCAAATATAGACAATCTCACTAGAAGCAGATCACCACATACCCTAATCAGAAGCCATGGATAAACAAGGACTTGCGCCTCCTGTTGAAGGCACGCAACACTGCCTTCAGATCAGGGGATGCACAGGCCTACAGCACATCCAGAGCTAAACTGAGGAGGGGCATCAAAAAGGCCAAGCACTGCTACACGCTAAAGATATAGGAACACTTTTCCAACTCCGACCCTCGACGCATGTGGCAGGTCATCAGTGACTAGAAACCACCCACCTAAGACCTGCAGCCACTGATGTCCTCTCCTTAAACAAGCTTAATGACTTTTATGCACACTTTGAGAGAGACATCACAGTAACTGCTATCAAGCTCAAACCCTCATCTGACCACCCACCAATCACCCTCTCCACCACAGACGTCTGCAGCAAACTGGGCCGGATCAATGCGCACAAAGCCGCTGGACCAGACAACATCCCGGGTCGTGTACTCGAGGCATGTGCTGAGCTGCTCGCTGGGGTTTTCACAACCATTTTCAACCTGTCTCTTGCCCAAGCAGCTGTGCCGACATGCTTTAGAAGCACCTCCATCGTGCCTGTGACAAAACATTCCACCCCAAACTGTCTGAACGACTACCGCCCTGCAGATCTGACACCTATTGTCATGAAGCGCTTTGAGCGGCTGGTCCTAGCACACCTGAAGGACTCTCTGCCATCCACACTGGACTCTCACCAGTTTGCCTACCGCAACAATAGGAGCACAGAGGATGCCGTTTCCATGGCACTGCAGTGTGTGCCAACACATCTGGACAATAAGAACACTTACGCACGTATGTTGTTTGTTGATTTCAGGTCAGCTTTCAACACGGTCATCCCATCCAAGCCAGTAGCTAAACTTGTTGACCTGGGCATTAACACCTCCCTCTGCAATTGGATTATGGACTTCCTGACCATCAGACCACAGCAAATCCGATCCGGCTCCATCTGCTCCAACACCACCACAATCAAAACCGGTGTACCACAGGGGTGTGTACTGAGCCCCTTCCTCTACTCCCTCTTCACCTCTGACTGCAAGCCTGTGAGAGGTTCTATCACCATCATCAAGTTCACAGATGACACTACGGTGATTGGTCTCATCAGCAACAATGATGAACCTGCCTACAGGGAGGAGATTCAGCACCTGGCCACATGGTGCAATGACAATAACCTGATCGTTAACACCTCCAAGACAAAGGACCTTATTGTGGACTTCAGGAAAGAGTCAAGAAATACACATGACACCATCCACATTAATGGAATCGTTCCTAGGGATCCACATATCTGAGGACCTTTCCAGGACTGTAACACCTCCAGTCTAGTCAGGAAGGCCCACCAGTGACTTTTATTCTTGAGGACCTCAGATATTCTGGTGAACTTCTATCGATGTGCAATAGAAAGCATCCTGACCAACTGTGTCACAGTCTGGTATGGGAGCTGTTCTGTTGCAGAGGGCAAGGCACTGCAGCGGGTGGTGAAAACCACCCAGCCCATCAGAGGGACTACCCTTCCAGCCATGGAGGACGTTCAGAGGAAACGCTGCCTGCGTCGAGCTCGCAGCATCTATAAAGACTCCTCTCATCCCGCCCGTAGACTGTTCACTCTCTTTCCCTCCGGCAGGCGCTTCAGGTGCCTCAAAACCAGGACTAGCAGACTAGTCCTTGGGCAAAATAAATGCATTTAGGTCTGCTAGACCCTATTCCAGCTAAGCTGCTCAAGGAAGCTTTACCCTTAATAGATACATTCATATTAGACATCATCAATCTATCTTTAGAAACAGGCTATGTACCACAGGCCTATAAGGTAGCTGTAATTAAACCATTACTTGAAATACCCTGTCTTGACCCAGGTGTTTTAGCCAATTACACACCAATATCTAATCTCACTTTTATTTCTAAAATAATTGAAAAAGTAGTCGCAAAACAATTATGTGATCACCTTCATAGGAATAATTTGTATGAAGACTTTCAGTCAGGATTTAGAGTTCATCATAGTACAGAAACAGCACTGGTAAAAGTCACCAACGATCTTCTCATGGCCTCAGATAATGGACTCATTTCTATACTTGTTCTGTTAGATCTTAGTGCTGCATTTGATACCATTGATCATAACATTTTATTACAGAGACTGGAACATGAAATTGGGATTAAAGGAACTGCACTAGGTTGGTTTAAATCTCATCTGTCTGATAGATTTCAATTTGTTCATGTTAATGATGAATCCTCCATGCACACAAAGGTTAGCTATGGAGTTCCACAAGGCTCTGTGTTAGGACCAATACTTTTTACTTTATATATGTCTCCTTTAGGCAACATTATTAGAAAGCACTCCATAAATTTCAACTGTTATGCTGATGATACCCAGCTTTATTTATCTATGGAACCAGATGAAAATAATCAGTTAATAAAGCTTCAAGCCTACAAGACAAAGGCCTGGATGTCCCACAATTTTTTACTTTTAAACTCAGACAAAACTGAAGTCATAGTATTTGGGCCCAAAAATCTCAGAGATATGATGTCCAACCATATTGTTACACTAGATGGCATAAGTCTGGCCTCCAGTACTACTGCAAGGAACCTTGGAGTTATTTTTGATCAGGATCTGTCCTTTAACTCACATATAAAACAAATCTCTAGAACAGCCTTCTTCCACCTATGGAACATTGCCAAAATTAGGAGCATACTGTCTCAAAGTGATGCTGAAAAACTGGTCCATGCATTTGTTACCTCTAGGTTGGACTACTGTAATTCCCTACTTTCAGGATGCCCCAGTAACTCCCTAAAGAGCCTGCAATTAATCCAAAATGCTGCAGCAAGAGTGCTGACAGGAACTAGCAAGAGAGATCATATTTCACCTTCACTAGCTTCTCTCCATTGGCTTCCCATTAAATTTAGAATAGAATTTAAAACCCTGCTTCTTACATATAAAGCTCTGAATGGTCAGGCTCCATCATATATAGAAGACCTCATAGCACCACATCATCCCAGTAGACCACTTCACTCTCAGAATGCAGGCCTACTTGTGGTTCCCAGAATTTCCAAAAGTAGAATGGGAGGTAGAGCCTTTAGCTATCAAGCTCCTCTCTTGTGGAACCAGCTCCCAGTTCACATTCGGAAAGCAGACACCCTCTCTACTTTTAAGTCTAGGCTTAAAACCTTCCTCTTTAATAAAGCATATAGTTAGTTATAGTTATGCTGCCATAGGCTTAGACTGCTGGGGGACCCACCCCCCAATGCACTTAGCTCCTTTCCTCCTCTTGACCCTCTCCTCTCACCCCACAATTGTCACCACTGTATGTCATTAAGTCTGTGTGTTCTCTCCCGTAGTTGTTTTTGTCCTCCTCTGTCCCCCTCTCTCTGTCCCTTTCTGCAGGTGTCCCCCGGCTTTGAAGCTGTGTGTCTACCAGCGTGCAGCTACTGGTCCTACCAATCTGCCCGATGTTTTGTTGTTGCTCTGTTCTTTTCTCTCTCCTCTTTCCACTCACCCCAACCGGTCAAGGCAGATGGCCGTCCACCCTGAGCCTGGTTCTGCTGGAGGTTTCTTCCGTTAAAGGGAGTTTTTCCTCTCCACTGTTGCCTATGGCTTTGCTCCAGGGGGAATTGTTGGGTTCTCTTTATATATCTTTATAATCTTGACTTTATTCTGTAAAGTGCCCTGAGATTACTTTGTTGTGAATTGGCGCTATATAAATAAAGTTGAATTGAATTGAATTTAAAAGATCGATCTTGAGAATTGGCACAAGACAATGGCTGAGTAAAAATATTTTTTGGTTTTCTAGAAACACCTACACCATACACATACTTACCACATAATCGACCACAAATGTCACCTCTTGACCATTTACTTTCAAAGTACATTCAGGAAATTTACCCTTTCCTTCAGCATACTATACGTATGTTTCCACAAGAGATTTATATTAAGCTTCCAGTTATTGAACACAAACAAATGTGTTCAACAAATTCTTTATCTATTTCAGCATGTGTGAGCTTTGTCAAGCAGTTTTCATTATAAGTGTATGTATGCGCAAGCATGTCTTTATTGCAGTTAGCGAGCGATCACTGTATGTGTGTGTAAGCTTGTCTTCGTTGCAATTTATGTAAGTGTACGTTTCACCTACCTTCTTTTGACTGGACCCCTGCAACTGTCCCTGGAACACCTGCTTTTCCTCCTCCCATCAGTTTGCTGCTTGAAATTCAAATTAAATAAACAATAACTTTAGTTTCTATAGGAAGTCAGCAATGTCTGACCTAGTGAGGAATAAGGAATTTACATGAATACTTTAAGGACTTTTTTCCTTAGTTTAATGACAGTGAGTGAGAAAGAAATGAACGAGATTGCAGCCAGAACTAGCCCTTCCAAAAAACTATAGAATAAAATTACAGTAAACATCCACAAAATCCACACTATCTGTGACTGGGCCATGACAAATCCCTGACAGGTCTCTGCTGGTACTGCAAATGATGTAGAAGCCTATTACAATACTGTTTGTATGCACCAGGTGAAGAATGCGATTAGTCTTAGTTTACTGCAGAGGCAGAGTCATAATAATTCAGTCAAAGTCTCAAAGACCCAGTTGACCCCAAATGTCTGTATTTGGGGTGGTAGCCCTTCCTCAGTGTGCATATAATAAGTTTGCCTCTTAGTTTGTACCTCGCAGACATCTCGTTGGCCTCCCGCACTAGTTTCCTTTTTGCATGTTTACTCAGTTTTTGAAGACAGCTGCTTCACGCAGATTTATATAGATGCCATATTCTATTTTTTGGATTAATTTACCTCTACTCCAAAAGATATTTAATGACTATTAGATTTCCGAGTATTCGTCCCCTGACTTTTGCTTTTCAATACCTTTTGATAGTTTGGCCAGGATACTAATTCACCTGTGACTGGTCCTTTCAGATAAAGATGTATTTACACTACAATCCGTTAAACACATTCACTGCACTTTCTGTGTGTAAATGGTAAATGAACTTCACTTATATTGCGCTTTTCTACCTATTGGCACTCAGAGCTTTACACTGCTTCTTATTCAACCATTCGCACTCACAA
Organism: Channa argus; assembly: GCF_033026475.1. Classification (NCBI taxonomy): domain Eukaryota; kingdom Metazoa; phylum Chordata; class Actinopteri; order Anabantiformes; family Channidae; genus Channa; species Channa argus. Next base: position 1,699,450 of record NC_090206.1, read on the forward strand.
TCACACACAGACTAGTGGGGGATCTGCTATGCACCTGGCCAACACTCACTGGGAGCAACTAAGTTGGGGTTCAGTGTCTTGCTCAAGGACACTTCGACATGTAGCCGGGGGGATTGAACCAACAACAGTGAGATTGGTGGATAACCGCTCTACCTTTGTGCACCAAAATCGCCCCAAACGAGTTTCCGGTGTGACTTGGGAAAACAATTCTTTTGCAACAGCTAGGATTTAAATCGGGTGAATCTTTCTGCAACTGCTTTTATTTTTAGTTATGTTTTTAATTTGATTAGTTTTTTAAATTTAAATTTAAATTCCATGTTTTTAAAAATAGATAAAATCTTCCAAAGGCAAAGACCTTTGGAAGATTTCAGCCTCCACATAGATGCTGTAGTAAAGAGCCTGGCCTCTTTAGTCAGTTGATCAGAACTAACATAGCCTTCTAGATGGAAGGTGAAATGTTTTTCAAATTAAAAGCACATCCAGTTGCCACAGAAAAACATTTTCTGGTATAACCGTGACCTGAATGACTGATTATCTTTAAATAGCAAAAATAAGAAGGAAACCTCCAAAGGGGGTTATTACTTTTCATAGACACTTAATCATCAATGTATGACCAAGTGAGGAATGAGGAAGTTTGAACTGCTCTAATTTTTCCCCCTGCAAAAGATATGTCCTAATTAACACCCAGTGAGCTTGAAGACCTTAATTAACACTCAGGTTTTTCCTCATGTCATCCTTTGCTGCACCTTTCATCTGGTTTTTCCTGGTAAACTACACACATGCTGAACCTACAGCACAATTAAAGGTGAAAGTCGGTGAGAAAGAAATGAGACAATAAGGAAGCACCTGCCCTTCTCTAGAACTTAATGACAATTACAGTAGATATGCATGAAAACCACAAATATCACTGACATGCATTGCAAATAAAAATCACACCACAGGAGGAGGGTAAAGCACTTACTGAACTAAAGGTAACAAAACAACAAACTAAACACATACAGGGTAAACAACAGACTATGACAGCTACACAACATACAAGACTGACTCAAGGTAGGGTACATTCAGGGACCAGGCTAGACCATAACTAATTGTAATACACAGGTAGAAGGTAACTTAACAGGGACTAATGAACTAAACTGAAATAGACAGATGAGAATAAAACATAAACAAACTAAACTCAAGGCAGTGGGAAATTAACAGGGATAACTAATACAGGGAACAGGGGAAGATAAACTAATGCAAAATCTAACAAAGGAGAACCAAACCATATAACAAGAAATAAACGAACCACATAACAAGGAATACAAAACCACATAAGGAAAGACCAAACCATAGACCAAAAACCTTGACAGTCCAGACAGGGATCAGGCAGGATACAAACGAAGGCAGACAGCGTACTAACACGTACTAACACAAACCAGCAGAGAACACTGGGGAGAGCAGGGTATAAAAGGGGAACAGGTGAAACAAATCAGCACAAAACGAGGAAGGTAAAGACAACAAACAGACTCACAGGAAGAGACAATAAAATCAAGAGATCAATAAAATAAAAGCCAAAACAGGAAATAAAACTAGATAACTTAAACACGGGGACAGGACTGTGACAAGAACAGGCAACCGAGTCCAATAACAAGAGGCAAAAGTCCAGATAACAAGAGTTAGGGAAACAGGAGGCAGAATGTTTCATCAGGAAGAGACGACGAGAATCTGGCAACGACTGCTTGGAGAGCTGGGTCTAAATAAGCAGGGGAACAGGTGTAAACAGTTAGTGGTGAAGCAGATGGAATAAACTAAAACTAAAGTGGGAAAAGGGGTACAATAAAAGTCCACAACAGGAAGTGAATCTGAAGGGGCAGATCATGACATGGGCTGAAAGGATGCTGACAAGAAGGGTGGGAAACAAAGAATGAAGAAGACAAGTACATCAGTAAAGCACTCAGAACCTGTGGATACCCAAACTGGACCTTCATCAAATCAAACCACACCAATGCATCACCAAAGAACGGCACAACACATGGCCCAAGACTGTTACTTTGAACAAGGTGTAATGGTTAACATTTATACCAGACTGGCAGGAGGAGGTGCCTTACAACATCACTTATCCAACATTTGAGTGTTGTTCTTTCATCACTTTTCCACTTTTGTTCACAGAAGCGAAGGTCATGGTCTACAACAACACACATGAAATAGGCGGCAGGACAAAAATCCCTCATAATGTCCATTGTACAGACAATGACTTAATGAATCGACTTTCCTGTAGTAAAGAGGCTGGCCTCTTTAGACAGTTGATCAGAACTGACAAAGCCTTCTGGATGGAAGGTGAAATGTTTTTCAAATTAAAAGCACATCCAGTTGCCACAAAAAAACATTTTCTGGGATAACCGTGACCTGAATGTCTGATTATCTTTAAATTGTAGTAAAAATGAGAAGGAAACCTCCAAAGGGGGTTAATACTTTTCATAGACACTTAATCATCAATGTATGACCAAGTGAGGAATGAGGAAGTGTGAACTGCTCTAATTTTTCCCCCTGCAAAAGATATGTCCTAATTCACACCCAGTGAGCTTGAAGACCTTAATTAACATTTTTCCTGTTAAACTACACACGTGCTAAGCCTACAGCACAATTATAGGTGAAAGTCGGTGAGTGAGAAAGAAATGAGACAGTAGGGAAGCACCTGCCCTTCTCTAGAACTTAATGACAATTACAGTAGATATGCATGAAAACCACAAATATCACTGACATGCATTGTACTATCTACATACATAATCCCTGTTAATCATGTAGATCTGCAAAAGCACATGCTAACATTCCAACATTATTTGTTCTTTCGTTAAGACTGCCCCACAGTGATGACATATCCATGCAGCCATCAAAAACTGTTGGCTGGTCTGTGACAGGGCCTTAACCGATCCCTGATGGATCTGTGCTCATACCATTGAACCTGTTTTGTTCTTGTTGTTTATTTAATTTGCCAACATATATATTATGATATACATTCTCATTGAAACTGTCTAGTTGTTCGTACAAGAAGAGGAGAACTGGTGTTGGTCATTATTCCAGCCAGTGTCACATTAAAAAAGAAGAAAGTGCTACAGAATGAAATATTTGAATAAGTCCCAGTAAAACATCAAATTGAAAAATGTGTAGAAAACATATTGGAACTAGATCAGTTGTCACAGCACCTTTTTCTCAAGACTCTTGAGGTAACACCATCATCCACACTACTTCCAGTTTCTGGCCCAGCACCAAAGCCCATCGCTGACAAGCACTCTGTCCCTGTTCCCGAACCAGTTTCTGAGTCGTCTGCCATCCTACCTCTTCATGAACCTGTCTCTGTGTCAGCTGTAGCTCCTTTTCTTTCCTGTGTTCCTGGTGTTTGTTCCTCATAATATTGAGAAACCCTCTCATTATCTTGACTTCGTAGCAAATGGAAACCCCTCCTTAGTAAAAGACACATGACAGCCTGCCTGAAGGACTCTCAGATCATAAGAAACAAAATGTGCTGGTCTAATGAAACAAAGATTGAACAATTGGAATGTGAAGTGTCATTTCAGGAGGAAGCCAGGCACCGCTCGCCACCTGGGCAATACCATCCCTACAGTAAAGACCTCAGACTGGGTCAACAGTTTATCTTTTAACAGGACAAAACTCTAAGCACAAAGCCAAGATAACAAAGAAGTGGCTACAGCTCTATGAATGTCCTTGCGTGGTCCAGCCAGAGTCCAGACTTGAACCCGATTGAACATCTCTGGAGAAATCAAAAAATGGCTGTTCACAGACTCTCCCCAGACAATCTGATGGAGCTTGAGAGGTACTGCAAAAAAGAATGGGAGAGACTGCCCAAAAATAGGTGAATCAGGCTTGTAGCATCATACTCAAAAAGACTTGAGGCTGTAACTGGTGCCAAAGGTGCTTTAACAAAGTATTAAGCAAAGGCCATGAATATTTATGTCTATGTGTAGGCAGCTGGCCACTCAGCAGCAGCAACTACTCATCTCTCTATACATAAAGGTTTCTTCAGTGGAAAATCCCACCTCATCCATCATTTTTAACCTTCCTCTTGTGTTAGGGTCGGCACCGACCCATTTTCAGTTTTAAATGCATAAAAAAACCATATACATTTGTTTGTTACATCAAGGCTTTTTGACTTGGTCAGTAACCTCTATTTCAACAAAATAAAAAACATTTAAAACTTTTAACTAAATTATGAAATGCTCTTATTGAAATTATGAAATTTGTGATGTTAGGGTCGGTTTTGACCCACTTCTAAAAATAAGGTTATAAAGCAATATTTAGAGCAAAAACTCAGAGGAAACTGATTTAAAAGCCAAAAGATCCTTGCATGAGACAACTTCCTTGTTTCCATCCACGTGTATTTCCTTTAGACATTCCAGAATCAACCCCACCCAGTGCTACACCCTTTCAGCTGCACCAATATTAAGGGCAGACATTCTGTCAGTCATCCATCAGTTGCAGGAGAGAGACAGTATCTGCTTCGTTCACCTTTATCTGTGTAAGTATCTGATGTTATCTGCATATCATTTTCACCGACATTATACGTGTTTTGCTGTATACTGCTGTACCCACTCTGTATAACACAAGTTAAGACATTTTAGGGCTGTAAAGATTTCATTATTTTTCTAGAATTGTGTTGTAATGTCATGGTATTGATTTTTGTATTGGTGAATGTTGTGATGATTGTATGTTATAGAAGCATGTTGTGATCCTTGTCAGGCTTAAAGTAACTTTCTTGCACAGAACAGTCAGTGAATAGATTTAACTGGATTAATGTTTGAGTGCTCTTCATGTAAAATTTGTTTCACTTCTCATTTTTTCCTCTTTCTCCACATAGTAACAACATGGGCAGGCTAATTCTGACTCCAGGTAAGACACAAGTACATGTATATTATCAAAACCACTAAAGCTGTAATTACAAGTATCTTTAGTGTTCTCATTTCTACTTTCTGCTATGGTTTTTTTGTCCCCACCTCGATACAAAGAAGATAACTTAAATTTCGTTGACTGCTAACCTGGATAAGTTGACTTTACTTAATAACTTGTGGATGTTGATTACCCTGAAAAAGTTTAAGGAAGGATAATGGAGAAACTAACATGTTTAAGTTAAATGGACATAAATTCCGACTACGTACATTTTACATAAATATTTAAGCTAGATATTTTAAGTTACCAAAAATGTTATTGTATTAAACTTAAAGTTGTTTTAATATTTATGATGCAGAAACTTAAAATCTGTTGTTTGCTAATTAACAATGTCAACAAGGCTAGAAGAAAGTTTCATCATTTTAATAAAACCTTAATGACTGACACAGGACAAAGTGTGGAGAGGAGAACCTCTATTATAAGTGTGTTTGGAAGGACAAACACTGTCTGTAATGTCCAGCACTTTGTAGACAAAGATTTTAAAATTTGTTCCAGTCAGCTGATGAGTACACAGACACTTGTGGAGCTGAGGTTGAAACAATATGTTTAATGGTATCAAACAGCACTTTATGATTTTTCTTATTTGTACATATAAGATTGGTAAAATAATCTGATCTGGCTTGTTATAGTTATAATGTTATCAAAGATATTTTCTCTAATGTTTAGGTAGAAAGAAACTCAAAGAGTGTGTTGAATGTGTTAAAACACATTGCAAAAAAACTAATGAAAGTGCAATGTCTTTAATCGGTGTTTGGAGACAGAAAGTGTCCCTATTTCTCTGGAAAATCTCCACATCACAGTGAAGTCTGTGGATTATGAAAAACTGTTTCTATAAAGACATTCTGCTGTTGTTAAATATAAAACATGTTTCACTAAATTATCTGTTTTCATGTAATTTGTTTTCAATGTACTGACCACGTCTGTCACTTTGAAGGTCTTTGTTTGATCATCGCTATCTCGGGTAAGTTTTTAACAAGTGTTATTTAATCCTAGTAAATGTCCTTACTAGCAAATAAATAGTGTTGTAAAGTCAGCAATGATTGGGTTCAAGAATCTGATCACATTCAAAAGCAAATAATAGCAAATAAAAACTGCTTTTCTATTTTGCAGCTTCTGCTGGATCCATAAATGAGTTCTGTAAAGGAAAGGGAAGTGGAAATTACGCCAACCCAGACAACCCCAATTCTTATATTACCTGTTCCAATGGGCTGACCTACCTCAGAGACTGTCCAGCAGGTTTGATCTTCAGAGAAAGCCTCAAAATCTGTGACTGGCCCACAGCCCCAGCTCCCGTAGGTTGCAATTCCACACCCAAAATAAGCACCTCAACCCCAACTCCCACTACAACAACCACACCTCCCACAACCACAACCCATTCTTGCATTACCTCAACCACACCTCGACCTACACCAACTACTACCACAACCACACCTCCCACTACCACAACCCATTCTTGCATTACCTCAACCACACCTCCCACTACCACTACAACAACCACACCTCCCACTACCACAAAAACCACACCTCCCACTACAACAACCCATTCTTGCATTACCTCAACCACACCTCGACCTACACCAACTACTACCACAACCACACCTCCCACTACCACAACCCATTCTTGCATTACCTCAACCACACCTCCCACTACCACTACAACAACCACACCTCCAACTACCACTACAACAACCACACCTCCCACTACCACTACAACAACCACACCTCCAACTACCACTACAACAACCACACCTCCCACTACCACTACAACAACCACACCTCCCACTACCACTACAACAACCACACCTCCCACTACCACAACAACCACACCTCCCACTACCACAACAACCACACCTCCCACTACCACAACAACCACACCTCCAACTACCACTACAACAACCACACCTCCCACTACCACTACAACAACCACACCTCCAACTACCACTACAACAACCACACCTCCCACTACCACAACAACCACACCTCCCACAACCACAACCCATTCTTGCATTACCTCAACCACACCTCGACCTACACCAACTACTACCACAACCACACCTCCCACTACCACAACCCATTCTTGCATTACCTCAACCACACCTCCCACTACGACTACAACAACCACACCTCCCACTACCACAACAACCACACCTCCCACTACAACAACCCATTCTTGCATTACCTCAACCACACCTCCCACTACCACTACAACAACCACACCTCCAACTACCACTACAACAACCACACCTCCCACTACCACTACAACAACCACACCTCCAACTACCACTACAACAACCACACCTCCCACTACCACTACAACAACCACACCTCCCACTACCACTACAACAACCACACCTCCCACTACCACAACAACCACACCTCCCACTACCACAACAACCACACCTCCAACTACCACTACAACAACCACACCTCCCACTACCACTACAACAACCACACCTCCAACTACCACTACAACAACCACACCTCCCACTACCACTACAACAACCACACCTCCCACTACCACAACAACCACACCTCCCACAACCACAACAACCACACCTCCTACAACCACAACACATTCTTGCATTATCTCAACCACACCTCCCACTATCACAACCACACCTCCCACTACCACAACCACACCTCCCACTACCACTACCACAACCACACCTACCACTACCACTACCACAACCACACCTCCCACTACCACAACAACCACACATCCCACTACCACAACAACCACAACAACCACACCTCCCACAACCACAACGCATTCTTGCATTACCTCAACCACACCTCCCACTACCACAACCACACCTCCCACTACCACTACCACACCTCCCACTACCACTACCACAACCACAACTCCCACTACCACTACCACAACCACACCTCCCACTACCACAACAACCACACCTCGGACTACCACAACAACCACACCTCCCACAACCACAACCCATTCTTGCATTACCTCAACCACACCTCGGACTACCACAACAACCACACCTCGGACTACCGCAACAACCACACCTCGGACTACCGCAACAACCAGACCTCGGACTACCGCAACAACCACACCTCGGACTACCGCAACAACCACACCTCGGACTACCGCAACAACCACACCTCGGACTACCGCAACAACCACACCTCGGACTACCGCAACAACCACACCTCGGACTACCACAACAACCACACCTCGGACTACCGCAACAACCACACCTCGGACTACCACAACCACACCTCCCACAACCACAACCCATTCTTGCATTACCTCAACCACACCTCGGACTACCACAACAACCACACCTTCCACAACCCAAAAAGTGTGTGACCACCACTAAATATCTTTGAGCTAGCAACTTTTCACTTTTATAGCCTCAAATTCTGCTACTACATCCACTACAATGGTAATTCCTACTAGCACAACCATGCTTAAAAAAGGACAATATTGTTAAAAGCTGTTGTATGTATTTATATAGCACCATCTATACATTTGGACAACAGATTTCTGTAACTTCTCTTTCACTATTGTATTGATACATAACACAAAGAACTTGTACTATGTATGCACAGTTGATGGCTTTTTGGAGTCTGTTAAATGTATATGTTGTAAATCTATCTGAATTATTTTGGATGTATAGACCCTTGTTCTATGTTCAGCTCTATTTTAATTTGGCGTGCTTTATCTGCTCAGAGCGTTGTTGCAAAGTATTACATACAATTGCTGGTGGACCTATTGTCTTGGTGTTTCCTAGTCACTCGGTTTTACTTATATGATGATGCAGCTTTTGTATTTTCTGCATATATACATAAATTCTAAGCTTGTCTTTAATCAGTACTAATGCATACTGTCATGGCAAAATTAAACAATTACTGGCAACAGACACCTCGAGTGTAATCACTAAAGAAGCTTCCACATCCAGGATGTCTTTAAGGGTTTAAGAGAAAAGTGCACCAACAAAGTCTCAAGTCTCCATCCAGTGCAGTTCTAAAGTCTTAACATCTCTAACCACCCCCCAGGATGCTACCTCCAGCCTTCTCATTTAATGGTAACTTTGTTAAGCACATAGGAACTTGGTGCAACCTGGAGATGACTCCATGTGGGCAGTCAAACTGTCAGGGACCTAGCAGGTAGACACAGGACACAGGAGTAACGTTACAAAAGAAAATGGGTTTTATTTACCCAAATGTCACATTTACTAAGAAATTTCAATTAACAGAATGTGGGCCCTAAAAGAGGTCAACAAAAGATAGCTGAACTTAAACTATCAAACTGAAATTACAACATAAGTTCTAATCACAACAGAGACAAAACAGACCTAACCTGAGTGACACACAAGGGGCAACATATATACTGGCTGGCCAAACCAATATGACACACAAGGAGTAGACATAACTAGAACTGGACAAATTATAAATAAACTCTAGACAAACAGTTTACCAACATCATCCCATTACTCAAATATGAAAAAGCAATAACAAAATAATGAACCAAACAACATTTAATAACCTATAACTTCTAAAGAAACATATTCCCCATATTTTCCCCTCCCTGCATCAAACGGGGTACTTGGTACAATCCAGGCCCAGTAGGAAGTATTTAAAGTTGACAAAGGCCTCAATCCAATCTTTTATCTGGATGGCCAACACGCCCGGACCAGCAAAATGATAACTCAAGTAAAAGAGAAATTAAATTAATACAACTTAAACTTAATAACAAGAAACTAAACTTAAGGAAAAAGGTAAGTGAAAACATTACCAAACAAACTTGGGGTGTGTCCGAGGCTGTGGCCATCACACAAACACATAGCTGACCTCTACAGGGCCTCCTCAGGTCAAAAACACATATCAAACCAAGTGTCACAACATCCCCATAAAACATCTTGCACATCCTCATACAACATCCTGCATAAGCATAATGAGCACATACCATGAGTACAACTAAACTAACCATAAGCATTAAATGTATATATACGTGATTTCCCATCACAATTCCCCCCTTTTGATTACAGTTTAATCATAAGAAATACAGCTGCAGTCATCAGTAGTTGCCAATTGATGGAACAGTTCAGAAAATGTCCCCAAGCTCCCGCATCACAGGCACATCTCACTGACCAGTGTACTGCAGCACACTTAACTGCAGGGCCGTCCACAGGATTATGGTGTACATCAGCAGTATTTATGAATCTGTTCAGTCTTTTCTCCAAGATGTTGTTCTCACTGTTGCTTCACTCTCACTCACTTGTCTCTTTCTTCACAGAGAGGTCATCCACAGACTCTGGTACCTTCTTACCGTGGGTGGCGTGTATAAATGTGTTTTACTGCTGTGTGGTTTGTGTACATCATTTGGAAGAGTCTGTTCCACCTCCTAGACATCAGCTTTCAGATCATAGGAAGAATGTCCTTCACCTGCTAAAGTACTTGAAACAAAGCAGAACACAACGTCTGGCAATACCGCAAGCTGTCATCATTTCTACGGTAGTGGATGTCAGAAATTTTCTATATGTCCTATTACCAAAATTGATATATTTCCCAAACTGAATTTTTGGTATTATTGTCATATTACTTAAAACAACTGAATAAACTTCAGTCCAAGGGAGACCTGTTTCTTCAACGTACAAATTTCAGTCTGTACATGACTACGTGTGTGTGTGTGTGTGTGTGTGTGTGTGTGTGTGTGTGTGTGTGTGTGTGTGTCTCACTTCATGGTGTGCAGTTTTCTTAGCTACAGCATCCACTTTTAGGTTTGCTGCTGAAACTAAGTCAGTGTTGTTGGATAAACATTTTTATCAAGTCAAGCTTTATTATCAGTTCTTCCACATGTAAAGTACATACATACAGGGAACTGAAATTGCATTTCTCTCAGATCCATGATGCTTACAGGTAGTTCTAACAGTGGAGCCTAAGATCTAGATCACATAAAAATATAAAAATATTGCAGAAAATATAAAATAAAAATATAAAATACACTATACAATTCAACTATACAATAAGGGCATTGGTGAGTATACTAATAAAAGTATAATATAAAGCACAATAAAGTAAAAGTAAAAGCAGCACAAGGCACATGGCAGATGGAGTGCAAACCAGTACAGTGTTCATCAGTGCAGGTAACAGAATTAGTGCAAAAAAAATGGCTTATTCAGACTGTTAAAAGTGGCAGAGGGCAGAGGGCTCAAGGGCAGTTCTTTGAATTAAGTTTACATGAGAGGTAGTAGGGGGTTATAGTTCTGCGCCTGTACAGTACAGTACTGAGGCCGAAGAGGGAAGGGGGGGCAAGTTCGGGAGCGAGTTCAGCTTCCTGAGAGCCTGATGAATGAAGCTGTCCTTCGACCTGCTGATCCTGGCCTGTAGGCTCCGCAGTCTCCTCCCTGATGGCAGCAGGCTGAAGAAGCTGTGTGACAGGAAAGTAGGATCATCTGCAATGCAGAGAGAGATTGTTGTCACTGCACCACCCGGCCAGGCGTCTCAATTCGCTCCTGTAGTTTGTCTCATCGTTGTTACTAATGAGACCCACGACAGTTGTGTCATCCGCAAACTTAATGAAGAGGTTGGAGTTGTGTGATGGTGTGCATTCATGGGTAAGCAGGGTGAAGAGAAGGGGGCTCAGCACACATCCTTGGGGGACCACAGTGTTCAGTGTGATGCTGCTGGATGTGTTACTGCCAACCCGTACTGTGTGAGGTTTTCCAGTTAGAAAGTCCAACAGCCAGTTGCACAACGAAGTTTTGAGCCGCAGCTGGACCAGTTTGTGAATGAGCTGTTGAGGGATGATAGTGTTGAATGCTGAACTGAAGTCTATAAACAGCATTCTGACGTATGAGTCCTTTTTATCTAGATATGTGAGTGCTGAGTGGACAGCCGTTGCAACAGCATCGTCGGTCGAGCGGTTGGACCGATATGCAAACTGGAAGGGTTCCAGGGAGGGGCGGAGGGGAGACTTGATGTGGTGCATGACTAGCCGTTCAAAGCACTTCATGATAATCAGAGTAAGTGCAACTGGACGGTAGTCACTGAAGCAGGATGGAGACGGCTTCTTCTGGACTGGAATGATGGTGGTGGCTTTGAAGCATGTGGGTACAACAGCCTGACCGAGAGAGATGTTGAAAATGTCTGTGAAGACATTGGTGAGTTCTGCTGCACAGTCTCTCAGTACACGCCCAGGAATGTTGTCAGGACTCGGAGCTTTCCGTGCATTGATCCTGCTGAAGGATCTCCTCACGCTGTCTGGGGTCAGCATCAACACCTGGTCGCCGGGAGGAAGTGGAGTCTTCTGTGCAGTGGAGCAGTTTTGCTTTTCGAAGTGAGCAAAGAAGGCGTTCACCTCGTTCAACACAGAGATGTTACTGTCACACGTCCGGGCCTGTAGTCTGGAATGGTCTGTATTCCCTGCCACAGGCTCCGAGTGTCTCTGCTGTTGCTGACCTGATGGGCTATCCTCCTTGAGTACTGTCTCTTAGCCTCTCTGATGCCACGGGACAAGCTATGCAACAACATTATTATATGGAATGTAGAATATGATCATTATCAGATTCCTTGAAATCTTTACTGTTTCCATCTTCAGCTTACTTTGTTCTTCCATGAGCTAAAAATCAGCACCTTGAGCTAAACAATAAGATGGAAAAACACAAAACCTCAAACATCACATTTTATAACCACTGCAACATCTTCTTGATTCTCTCCAGTGGTGGGATTAGAGAATGTGAAACCTTCAGTGAAAAGTAAAAGTATAACTGGATTAAGAACATTACATCCATTAACAGTTACATTAGGCATGTCAAGTAACACTGCATCGTAGCCATCTCACTGTAGAAGGGCATGAGAATTTTTGCTCCTGGAACATGAGAGACTACATAAAGAAGAGGTTACATCAGCTTAACCAACACTTTCTCTAGATGCCATGACATCTTTCTCTGCAACTGTCACATTTTATAGGTATAGAGGTAATCCAGCATCTACAGGGTCCAGTTTAGCTGAAAAGTAAGTGATAGGTTGTTAACTGTCATCATGGTCGTGTAACAAAACAGATGTCATACAGCCGTTTCTCAGGTTAACAACCTTAACCCAAACATAGGTAGACACCAATGTGAAATCGCTTATGGTGCTCTAATTATTTTATCATAAGTTGATGAAGACACATTTTTGAATTTGAAACTGATCTTGTCCTTTTCTGCTAAATCTTGGGTAGGTGGACCTCATCTAACATGCAGGCTTCCTCCGACAATGTACAGCAGCAGAGCTGATCCTGCTGATAAATGCAATGTATCAAACTTCAGCTGATGAAAATAGCCAGACTTCCCAAAAAGTCACCTAAAAAGCCAATTCTAAAACCAAAAGAAACCACCCACTTAAGCCCTGCAGCCACTGATGTCCTCTTCTTAAACAAGCTTAATGACTTGTATGCACACTTTGAGAGAAACAACACAGTAACTGCATCAACACCTCCCTCTGCAATTGGATTATGGACTTCCTGACCATCAGACCACAGCAAGTCCAATCCGGCTCCATCTGCTCCAACACCACCACAATCAAAACTGGTGTACCACAGAGGTGTGTACTGAGCCCCTTCCTCTACTCCCTTTTCACCTCTGACTGCAAGCATGTGAAAGGTTCTAACACCATCATCAAGTTCACAGATGACACTACGGTGATTGGTCTCATCAGCAACAATGATGAACCTGCCTACAGGGAGGATATTCAGCACCTGGCCACATAGTGCAATGACAATAACCCGCTCCTTAACACCTCCAAGACAAGGGAGCTCATTGTGGACTTCAGGAAAGAGTCAAGAAATACACTTGACACCATCCACATTAATGGAACGCTTACTAGGGATCCATATATCTGAGGACCTGTCCAGGACTATAAACACCTCCAGTCTAGTCAGGAAGGTCCACCAGTGACTTTTCTTCTTGAGGACACTGAAGAAGAATCGGCTGTCTTCGGATATTCTGGTGAACTTCTATCGCTGTGCAATAGAAAGCATCCTGACCAACTGTGTCACAGTCTGGTATGGGAGCTGCTCTGTTGCAGAACGCAAGGCACTGCAGCGGGTGGTGAAAACCACCCAGCCCATCACAGGGACTACCCTTCCAGCCATGGAGGACGTCCAGAGGAAACACTGCCTGCGTCGAGCTCGCAGCATCTCTAAGGACTCCTCTCATCCCGCCCATAGACTGTTCACTCTCTTGCCCTCCGGCAGGTGCTTCAGGTGCCTCAAAACCAGGACTAGCAGACTGAAGAACAGTTTTTTCCCCAGAGCTGTCTCTTTACTGAACTCTGCACCCAACTGATCCCTCTGCCCCTCATGTACTGCCCCCCAATTATAACCCCCCTTGCCGATGTCATTTGCACTAGTGGACTGTTTACACATAACTTTTATGTTACTGAACCACCAAACTGCTCATTTGCACTGTGTAGAGGTGATCTTACTCGAATCTAACGCTCCTGACTCTTCAGATTATACTTCACTCCAGAGATTGTTGTTAGACAAACATTGAACATTTATTGTACTTGCTTCTCAACTTAGCCAATGACAGATCAATTGTACATACAACTTTAAGCACGGTGATCTCACAAGCACGCTCACTAGCTGTTACATCAAACAAGTTTCCCAAAGTATGTCTGAACTCACGGGACTTGCAGGACTCGTAAAACTCGGTAAGAAACCGTGTGCCTCTACAGCTACACACAGAACCCTTTTCTTCCACCTTGTTGCAGTCCACACCTTTCTTGTAGTCAGAGTTCCTATGCTCCAGTTACTGTGTCACGTTTACACCCTTCAGTAGCTGAGCTAAAACTGAATCTCTCCTTAACAAACCCTTAGCATTGCATTGTTTCCTTGACCACTGGTCAACAAACTTAAAGGTAATCTACAAAGGCAATCATCAAAGGCAAACTATCAAAGCCATATGATGTCACTAAAGACATCATCAGTACATAGACACATTATATAAACAATTACATCACACACACAGCAAACATTACATAAAACAAGTAACTAAACTAACCCCCTTGGGTGGCTCATACACACCCGGGCCCTAATTGTGCTCCAATATTAGACATTTAATGTTGGAAACAATTACTAAATTACTTTACACAAAACAAAAACAATACAAACACAAAATAAAAATCCTTAAACATCATGACTATTCTTCTATGGTGTTCTTTCTTCTTTCTTCTGGTGCCAGAGGTTACCAGCACTTAACACACCGTAGGAGATCAGTCTTTACCACTGTCTCACTCTGATTCCTGGAGAAGACAGACCTTGGTTATGGGTCTATCGAACTCGTTGGTCCTCGTTTTGATACGAACCTGGCGGACCAAACCTCGCTCATCCTGTATTGCGTGGATGATCCTGCCAATCACCCAGGAGTTACGAGGCGCTGACTCATCCACAATCAACACAATGTCCCCAGGAACAAAATTACGCTTTGCATGTGTCCATTTTTGCCGCCTTTGAAGCTCAGGTAGATATTCTTTAACCCAACGTTTCCAAAAGAGATCTGCCATATACTGGACTTGTCTCCATCTACGGCGGCTGTAAAGATCATCTTCTTGGAAAACTCCCTGGGGTATCGAAGGCTGGGTTTTTAGGAGGAGAAGGTGATTTGGCGTCAAAGCCTCCAAGTCATTCGGATCATCCGAAGGTGTAGTTATTGGCCGACTATTTAAAATGGCTTCCACCTCGCAGAGTAATGTCTGCAGACCCTCTTCATCCAAACTCTGATCCTTCAATGTAGCGCTGAGTACCTTTCTAACAGATCGAATTAGACGTTCCCATACCCCTCCAAAATGTGAAGCAGATGGAGGATTAAACATCCATTTGATACCACTCTGAGTCAGCCTATTTTCAATTTTTGACATGTTCCACTCTTCTAGAGACCTTTTGAGCTCTCTCTCAGCACCAACAAAGTTTGTTCCATTATCTGAGTGAATTTCTAAAACTTGACCTCTTCTTGCAATAAAACGTCGAAGTGCATTTATGAATGAATCCGTGTCCAATGACGCTGCCACCTCTATGTGAACAGCTCTGGTAGCCATACATGTGAATATGACACCATACCTTTTTGCAATTGTTCTTCCTCGTTTTATAGTAAAGGGACCAAAGCAATCGACACCTGTTCTAGTAAACGGTGGTTCATCAGGTAAGACCCTACTAAGAGGGAGGTCTGCCATTTGTTGCCGCCCAGTTGCTCCATGTAATCTTCGACAGGTGCGACAACTGGATAAAATCTTTCTGATGGCTGAGATTGCATTTGGTATCCAGTATCTTTGACGCAAAGTAGACAAGACATGGTTGCGACCACCATGGCCTATTCGTTCATGGATGTCCTGCAGTATAAGCTGAGATACTCGATGATTTTTAGCCAGAATAGCGGGATGCTTGGACTCTTCAGGCATGGCAGCTCTGCTGAGCCGTCCACCTACGCGAAGAATTCCATCCTGAAGCACCGGATTTAGTCTATGTATGTGACTGCTCCTTTTTACTGCTTCCCCTTTTAGCAGAGATGAGATTTCATCCGGAAAGCTCTTTCGCTGGCAATGACGAATTATGTCTACCTCTGCTTCTTTGAGCTCATCCACAGTTAGGTTCTTTTTCCTTGTCTTGTAGTTCAGCTTTTTCCTTCGAAGCTGGATATTTTGGACGGTATTTTGTAACAGCCCCTTTCTTCTTCTGGATGATGTTAGAAGCATATCTTTCAATCTCAGAAACCACACCACGGCCCTTTTTAAGCGTGTCCATGATGAGTAGTACTCCATCAACCTTTGCACTATGTCAGTGCTTTCTTCAACTGCAAGAACATTCACCGTGACATTTCTCTTCACTTCAGGATCGGCTACATCCAGATCAATCTCTTGAGAGTCTGGGTTCCGTGGCCAATTCCCGACTGCCTGTGTAAGAAAGTCAGGTCCGGACACCCACAGCTTGTTTCGCAGAAAGGCTTTCACTTTCTGTCCCCTTGATGCGCCATCTGCCGGATTAAGATGAGAGTTTACGTAGTGCCACTGAGAGACTGTTGAGGTCTGCTGAATCGCTGACACCCTGTTAGCTACAAACGTGCGAAACCTTGATGTTTCGTTGCTGATGTACTTTAGCACCGCTGTACTGTCAGTCCAGTACACAGAGTCTTCCAATGGTAGTTCCAACTCCTTCCTTAGCATTTTGTCTATACGAACTGCTAAGGTTGCTGCAGTAAGCTCCAGACGAGGGATAGTCATGGGTTTTAAGGGGGCAACCCTTGCCTTTCCCAACACAAAGGCGCTGTGAGCTTGGTTACTGATGTTACGCTGGACTAAGTATGTTACTGTCCCATAGCCATTCTCACTAGCGTCTGCAAAATGATGCAGTTGAGCGGACACAGTTTGACCAAAGTCTTTTGGCTTGAAACATCTCTCAATTCCAAAGTCAGTTAGCTGCTCAAGACCTTGCACCCACTGAGACCACATTTGGGCGAGATGTTCAGGCACTATTTCATCCCATCCCAACTTCATTCTGCAAAGCTCCTGCATAATGTTCCTAGCATATAAATTCACAGGTGCAAGCATTCCCAATGGATCGTACACTGAGCTCAACATGGATAAAATTCCTCTTCTTGTGGGGGGCTTACTTTGAATAACAACCCTGAACTTGAACTGATCAGACTGAATGCACCATTGCACGCCCAATACCCTTTCTACTGGAAGTGCATTTTTGTCCAAGTCTAGGTCCATTATTTCTGTCGCTTTCTCCTCCTCTGGAATGGCTGCTAACACCCTGCTATCATTGCTGATCCATTTGTTTAGCCTAAAGCCACCCATCTGACACATAGTTTTCAAACTGTGGTAAAGAGACTCAGCCTTTTCAACAGTCTCCACCGACTTTAGACAGTCGTCTACATAGAAGTTTCGTAGCACTGTGTTTACTGTGCAGTCATCGAACAGATGTGTATTGTCCTCCGCGCATCGGCGGAGCGCATAATTAGCACAACTGGGTGATGAAGTGGCTCCGAACAGATGTACCTCCATCCTGTATTCTGCCATTGGTCGACTAACATCACCGTCTGGCCACCATAGGAATCTGAGTAGATCAGCGTCGGCCGACGAGACCTTTACCTGGTGGAACATGGCTTCCACATCTGCTACTATTGTTACTGGTTCCTGACGAAACCTGGTTAGAACTCCAATTATTGTGCTGGTAAGATTAGGTCCTTGAAGGAGTTGCTCATTCAAAGAGGTTCCCTGATATGACGCGCCACAGTCAAACACCACACGAAGCTTAAGCTTTTTAGGGTGGTACACCCCATGATGTGGAATATACCAAACTTTCCCATCACAACGGCCAAGGTCTTCAATTGGAACCTTTACCGCATATTTCTTGGTGATTGTATCATTCATGAAGGTAATATAATCTGCCCTGAATGACGGATTCCTGAGAAACTTCCTCTTCAGAGTTGTAGCACGTTGTTCTGCTACGGCCCGGTTGTTTGGCATTTTAATGTTCAACTCCTTTAATGGGAGATCAAGGCAGTAATGACCGTCTACCAACCTAGCAGATTGTCTCACCCTCTCCATGAACAGACGATCCGCCTTAGACATCTCATACCTTTCCTCTTGCCCATCCTCAGGAAAGTCATATTTAAACTGTTGTTTCCACAGGTCTTCCAGCCTGGCCACAGATACACGATTTGACATGGCTTGCATTATTTCATTCCTGCTTGTATTGCAACCATCCACCTTTAGTGGCCCATTGACTGTCCAACCCAGTATGGTTCTGACTGCAAAGGGCCCATCATCGACACTAGGAATAACTTCCTTTGGTTCCATCATCTTGGCAGCATCAGTTCCAATCAACAGACCTATGGCTGCATCAATGAGAGGTACTTGTACTCCTTTAAGATGTGGCCATTTATCTATATCTTCCTGTCGCGGGATGTTATTCCTGCTTACCGGAATAGCCTTTTGTGAAAACACTTCCTTTAGCTCTATGAAGGTATTTGAGTTCAGGTGGCCTACCTCCAACTCTGTCACCATAGTACTTGTCACAACTTTGCTTTCTGTCATGGTTGTAACAATAAGGCTAACCTTTTTCCCACGTAGATTCAGCTCATCAAGAAGTTCATCTGTGCAAAACGTAGCTGTGCTGCCAGGATCCAAGAATGCATATAAAGTGATTACTTTGTTACCCTTTTTGGCTTTTACTCGGACTGGAATGATGGCAAGGATGCACTCGGTGTTCTTGGGCATGTCGTCAAAATTCTGTTTACGTTTGCTGTTCACCAATCCGTTGAACACTGCCAGATTGTCACGATCCACGGACTGCCTTTCCTTTGGCTTCACGTGCAGCAACGTGTTGTGCGTCCCGGAACATAATTGACAGTTTACCACTTCCTGGCAGTGCCTGCTCATATGCCCCGATTTTAAACATCTGAAACATAAACCTTCCTTCCTGAGAAACTCTATCTTCTCTTTGTAAGGCGTATTCTGTAGTTTTTGACAATGGTCGAATGTGTGTCCCTCGTGGCAAAAGAGACAAGACTCTTGTGAGGCCTTGATGGTAGTGATAGGCTTGGGTGATGCTTTGGTGGTATTGAAAGAGCTTGTCTTACTAAAACCAGGCTCTATACTTGCATCCCTTTGAGTAGTAACTTGCTTTGCAGTAGTGGTAAAACTCCTTTTCATTCCACTTACTTTCCCAAAGGCAGCTGCAGGCCCTTTTAAGTGTTCCTTAAGTCTTCCCAAGTCCCCGTAGCAAGGATGCAGTGATTTCTCTGATACATCAGTGATAAACTTAACTACATCTGCAAACGTAGCTCTACGGTTGTGGTTTTCATTCAGGTCATGAGCCACATCCCTCCATTTCTCTCTCAACTTATATGGAAGCTTGGAAATAATTGTTCGTATGCTGATTGTAGTATTAAGCTCTGCCATACAGTCCATGGAACTCACACAATTGGTTAGAAAAAGAGCGAATGAATATAGGGCTTTGCCATCTTCATCCTTAATTGTTTGCCAATTCAAAACCTTTTCCATGTAGGCTGCTGCAACTGTATATTCATTACCAAAGTGCTTCTTTAAAAGAAACCTGGCCCTGTGATATCCTTCGTCTGGTTGCATGCTAAAGCAACTTTGCACAATCTCCTTAGGTTGTCCTCTCGTGTGCTGGTGCAGCAGATAGAGTCGCTGACTGTCATCCCCCCCGCTATTCTTCACTGAGTTTTCAAACGCTTTGATGAAAACATCATAGTCTAAAGGATCTCCACTAAAGATAGGAATCGCTTGAGGAGGGTTAGTATAAACCCTGAGTTGTTTATCCGGAACTTCGGTACGGTCGGTTTGACACTGAGCACCACTAAACATTGATCCTGGAAGCTGTTTAACAGCCCTTGCTTGGGTATCACAGCCGCGAGCCCCAGTCGTTACTTCCCCACTGTAATCTGTACTGTACCCTAATCTGTACCCCTTTACGGCTTCTTCTCTTGCCCTTTCAATCTGAACAGCCACACTACCCACAACAGGTACCTCTTCCCCAGCATACGTCGTCTTTGCCTGACTAAGATGGAAGTCATCAGTGCCAACATTTGGACCACGTGACTCAGTGAGGCCTGCACGTTTACTCATGATCTGACTTCGTGCTTTAGCAGCTGCAAGAGCGGCGTTCATTTCTAATTCTTCCTTTTCTGCCTTAAATTTAGCCTCCTCCTGCACCCTTAATGCCCTAAGCCTAGCTTCTTCCTGCTCTATCGCGTGTCTTTGCTTTAACGCTTCTGCCCTAAGCCTAGCTTCTTCCTGCTTCGGCCTTAAGGCATGCCTTTGTAGCTGAAGATGTGACAGAACTTGTTCTAGATTTCCTAGATCTCCTTGTGGATGCTACAGACACACTGTCCTCGGGAGCAACGCTCTCATTTGCCTTACGTGCTTCCTCACGACGTTGGCGTACCTCTGTTAACCGACATGCGATGTCGTCGCCACGTCCCCTGAGTGCAGACAACCTCGTATCGAACCAATC
Source organism: Channa argus (assembly GCF_033026475.1). Classification (NCBI taxonomy): domain Eukaryota; kingdom Metazoa; phylum Chordata; class Actinopteri; order Anabantiformes; family Channidae; genus Channa; species Channa argus. The sequence continues at coordinate 1,720,382 of NC_090206.1, forward strand.
TTGATCGATCTCCATGTCATCTTCAAGCTTACGCTCTTGGTAAGTTTCCTTGAGTGAGTCATTTATATCACATAACTCTTTAAGCAGCTGGTAGAACGCTGGTAGCATCCTGTCCTCCACTACCGAATAGCAATCTTCATCCATGAACTGGTGGATCTTGCTCCTTTGTCTCAGCAGCTGCTCTAACTTAGCCTTTCTTTTGTTCTTCAGACTCCGCAAAGCATCTTCATGTACCACCTGTGAGGCCTCCTCAGCGGCTTCGCTGCTTGGCCTTGCCTGTTGGTCCATCACGCTGTCCGGATCAACATCTGAAGCAACCCGTCTTTCCATCAGTCTCTTAATAGTGCTTAGTGTAGAGATGGTTTCTTACTAATGTAGAGGTGATCTTACTCGAATCTAACGCTCCTGACTCTTCAGATTATACTTCACTCCAGAGATTGTTGTTAGACAAACATTGAACATTTATTGTACTTGCTTCTCAACTTAGCCAATGACAGATCAATTGTACATACAACTTTAAGCACGGTGATCTCACAAGCACGCTCACTAGCTGTTACATCAAACAAGTTTCCCAAAGTATGTCTGAACTCACGGGACTTGCAGGACTCGTAAAACTCGGTAAGAAACCGTGTGCCTCTACAGCTACACACAGAACCCTTTTCTTCCACCTTGTTGCAGTCCACACCTTTCTTGTAGTCAGAGTTCCTATGCTCCAGTTACTGTGTCACGTTTACACCCTTCAGTAGCTGAGCTAAAACTAAATCTCTCCTTAACAAACCCTTAGCATTGCATTGTTTCCTTGACCACTGGTCAACAACCTTAAAGGTAATCTACAAAGGCAATCATCAAAGGCAAACTATCAAAGCCATATGATGTCACTAAAGACATCATCAGTACATAGACACATTATATAAACAATTACATCACACACACAGCAAACATTACATAAAACAAGTAACTAAACTAACCCCCTTGGGTGGCTCATACACACTGCAAACTGTTCATTTACAGTCACTACTGCACCTTACAAAACATGCAATAACTTACACTGCACTACTATCACTTTAAAGCCTCTGTTCATAATGTATTTGCACTATATCAATTGCACTACTGCCCGCCATAGCCTTATTAATTGTTATATTCTTACTTCTGTTTATAGCTCACCACAGCCTTCTATATCATTGTATATATCCATTTTCATACATATCCATCTACAAAATACTGTACAGTACTAACTTATTTATGTATGCAATAACTGGATATCCTGCTTTTGCTGCTATTGCACTCCTGGTTAGATCTAAACTGCATTTCGTTGCATTGTAGTTGTACATGTGTAATTACAAGTTAAATATAATCTAATCTAATTCATCATTATGTTATTATTATCATTATCGAACAAATAATCTCTATTCGCGTAAATAAGGAATGAGAGAAATACATTCTCCAAATCAGCAACCAAGAAAGCAGTAGAATTTGGTCGTATATTTGACCAGAGCTCTTAGATGGATCGATATATTTATTGCTTGCCAATTCTGTACAAATTCTGTGGGTTGGTAAATATCACTTAAATTTTCACTTAAATTTAAAGACACAATTACTTCTGCTTGTCTTAACAATTCAAAAACTGGTGTTATTCCATTGTTCTTTTTGTTTTGTGAGTAATTTTTAATTTAAATAATCTTTTGATGATATAACATGGTTGACATTCTGCCTAAGACTTTTGAATGACTATTATAATTTGCACTTATCAACAATTACTTTACAATATCTGAACTCCTTTTGCTTCAACATATTTATCATACAGTCTATGAAAACACACACGAAGCAAATGTTTTTCTTTCTTCTTGTCTTTTTTTCAAATGTTGTTTGATGTTTGTCGAGGCGACTGTAGCACAGGAAGGTAGAGCGGTTTTCCACCAATCTCACAGTTGTTGGTTCAATTCCCGGCTACATATCGAAGTGTCCTTGAGCAAGATACTGAACCCCAATTTAGTTGCTCCCAGTGAGTGTTGGCCAGCTGCATAGCTCCCTCATCAGTGTATGAGTGTGTGTGAATAAGAAGCAGTGTAAAGCACTTTGAGTGCCAATATGTAGAAAAACGCTATATAAGGTGCAGAAAATTTCCCATTTGTTTTTTTCCCTTAAATCAGAATGAAAGCAAAAAAAGTCACTGGCTCATCCAATCCTAATCATCTTCTTTCTGCTTGTACCTCTATCACTATGTGTTGTGCCCCACAAGGATTCAGGCACACTTCTAAACTCAAGAGACACTGTGCGTGCAGAATGCAGTACAGAAATGAAAGACTGTCTGTAAGCACAGGCTGACACTGAAAATATCCCAGTTGATTTAACCACAAAATACTTCCAATCATGCAAGAAGAACACTTTTTGATAAAATAGCTTAACTTTTCCGATTTGTCTTATTCTGATTTTGCTAATTAAAAACATGAGGAGCAGAATTTGATACATAATAGAAACAGTTCTGTTCCTCATTCAGAGAAACAGACAGTGCACATCTGTGATCAGACAAATACTAAATCCTATCTTTTCTCACATGGAACATCAGGGCCATGTGAAACATGCACTGTACAATGTAAATCACTTTCTGACATGAAATCTGTACATATTGGGGAAACCAGAGAACGTCCACGTGACACTAACTCTACAGACAAGACAGACTGCTGCAGCTTCCTGTATTTCACCATGGTGTGTTTGTAAATTTCAATTACTACACACTTATTCCTTCTGATGTCGACATCAAACTAATCCCAAGTTTAATCATGAAATCATGTCCTAATAAATTGACTGGGCACAATTTTGACAAAATAAATGCATTTAAAAGATCGATCTTAAGAATTAGCACAAGACAATGGCTGAGTAAAAATATTTTGTGGTTTTCTAGAAACACCTACACTATACACATACTTACCACATAATCGACCACAAATGTCACCTCTTGACCATTTACTTTCAAAGTACATTCAGGAAATTTACCCTTTCCTTCAGCATACTATACGTATGTTTCCACAAGAGATTTATAATAAGCTTCCAGTTATTGAACACAAACAAATGTGTTCAACAAATTCTTTATCTATTTCAGCATGTGTGAGCTTTGTCAAGCAGTTTTCATTATAAGTGTATGTATGCGCAAGCATGTCTTTATTGCAGTTAGCGAGCGATCACTGTATGTGTGTGTAAGCTTGTCTTCGTTGCAATTTATGTAAGTGTACGTTTCACCTACCTTCTTTTGACTGGACCCCTGCAACTGTCCCTGGAACACCTGCTTTTCCTCCTCCCATCAGTTTGCTGCTTGAAATTCAAATTAAATAAACAATAACTTTAGTTTCTATAGGAAGTCAGCAATGTATGACCTAGTGAGGAATAAGGAATTTACATGAATACTTTAAGGACTTTTTTCCTTAGTTTAATGACAGTGAGTGAGAAAGAAATGAACGAGATTGCAGCCAGAACTAGCCCTTCCAAAAAACTATAGAATAAAATTACAGTAAACATCCACAAAATCCACACTATCTGTGACTGGGCCATGACAAATCCCTGACAGGTCTCTGCTGGTACTGCAAATGATGTAGAAGCCTATTACAATACTGTTTGTATGCACCAGGTGAAGCATGCGATTAGTCTTAGTTTAATGCAAAGTCATAATCATTCAGTCAAAGTCTCAAAGACCCAGTTGGTAGCCCTTCCTCAGTGTGCATATAATAAGTTTGTACCTCGCAGACATCTCGTTGGCCTCCCGCACTAGTTTCCTTTTTGCATGTTTACTCAGTTTTTGAAGACAGCTGCTTCATGCATATTTATATAGGTGCCATATTCTATTTTTTGGATTCATTTACCTCTACTCCAAAAGACATTTAATGACTTGTACATTTCCGAGTATTCGTCCCCTGACTTTTGCTTTTCAATACCTTTTGATAGTTTGGCCAGGATACTAATTCACCTGTGACTGGTCCTTTCAGATAAAGATGTATTTACACTACAATCCGTTAAACACATTCACTGCACTTTCTGTGTGTAAATGAACTTCACTTATATTGCGCTTTTCTACCTATTGGCACTCAGAGCTTTACACTGCTTCTTATTCAACCATTCGCACTCACAATCACACACAGACTAGTGGGGGATCTGCTATGCACCTGGCCAACACTCACTGGGAGCAACTAAGTTGGGGTTCAGTGTCTTGCTCAATGACACGTCAAAATGTGGCCGGGGATTGAACCAACAACTGTGAGATTGGTGGATAACCGCTCTACCTTCGTGCGCCACAATCGCCCCAAACGAGTTTCCTGTGTGACTTGGGAAAACAATTCTTTTGCAATAGCTATGATTTAAATCGGGGGAATCTTTCTGCAACTGCTTATATTTAGTTATGTTTTTAATTTGATTAGTTTTTTAGAGATTTGCTCTCAGTTTGATACAAGTCATTTTCTGGTATAACCGTGACCTGAATGACTGATTATCTTTAAATTGTAGTAAAAATGAGAAGGAAACCTCCAAAGGGGGTTAATATTTTTCATAGACACTTAATCATAAATGAATGACCAAGTGAGGAATGAGGAAGTATGAACTGCTCTAATTTTTCCCCCTGCAAAAGATATGTCCTAATTCACACCCAGTGAGCTTGAAGACCTTAATTAACACTCAGAGGTTTTTCCTCATGTCATCCTTTGCTGCACCTTTCATCTGGTTTTTCCTGGTAAACTACACACGTGCTGAACCTACAGCACAATTATAGGTGAAAGTCGGTGAGTGAGAAAGAAATGAGACAGTATGGAAGCACCTGCCCTTCTCTAGAACTTAATGACAATTACAGTAGATATGCATGAAAACCACAAATATCACTGACATGCATTGTACTATCTACATACATAATTTTATCCCTGTTAATCATGTAGATCTGCAAAAGCACATGCTAACATTCCAACATTATTTGTTCTTTTGTTAAGACTGCCCCACAGTGATGACATATCCATGCAGCCATCAAAAACTGTTGGCTGGTCTGTGACAGGGCCTTAACCGATCCCTGATGGATCTGTGCTCATACCATTGAACCTGTTTTGTTCTTGTTGTTTATTTAATTTGCCAACATATATATTATGATATACATTCTCATTGAAACTGTCTAGTTGTTCGTACAAGAAGAGGAGAACTGGTGTTGGTCATTATTCCAGCCAGTGTCACATTAAAAAAGAAGAAAGTGCTAAAGAATGAAATATTTGAATAAGTCCCAGTAAAACATCAAAGTGAAAAATGTGTAGAAAACATGTTGGAACTAGATCAGTTGTCACAGCACCCTCTCTTCCAACTCTGTCTTCCTCCTTTCCCTCTTTGTTCCCCTTCATGTGTTTGTGTGTATGGGCGTACCTGGAGCTGCAGCAGAGATCACACTTGCGCTCAGTCATCCACCAACAGCTTGTATACTGGTCTCCTTCACTCAACAAATCACCAGATCGTCTCAATAACAACACAGTAGCAGTGAAATCTAGCATTTGAACTAAATCCCTTTAAATATACCTTGTTTTTTTACCGCTGTTTCTCCCCATTACAGAATCTCGAGCCACCGTGTTCTGCTCCACTTTCCAGCTCTCCTTCTCCTCAGCTCTCTCCCCTGGTGTCAGCCCGTCTTCTCCTGTATGCCTCCCTGTGACAGATAAGGTAAATAAGCTGCACTTATACAGCGCTGTTCTACCTATTGGTACCCAGAAAACTTTACAGTGCAGTACAGTCATACACCGATTCACACACACAATCACACACACACGGGGAAACTCCTATGCAGCTGGCCTGCACACAACAGGAGCAACTAAGTTGGGCTGTGTGAAGGAAATTTTAAAATCTAGGTAACACTGTTTCACTGTTGTCACACTTCTCACGGACCCACTATCAAATCTGCTTACACCAGTGCTTCCTCACCTTTTGCCCCCCAGCAACACATCATGTCTCTGGCCACACAAAGAAGTGTGTTAGGTAGATATCAACTATAAAACTACCTACACCTGAACATTTGCTTCCCAGAAGGGAGCCCACGGGAACCAGCACAAATCATCAATCTCAAGGACTTAAAAGACAATGAAGACAAAAGGACAAAGTAACATGAACTTGTTAATTAAGACTCCTGACCACATTGTATGAAGGTTTATTTGCATTGACTCATCCCTTTGTTCTTTGTGTGAACCCAGCTGTTGAGTTGTATGTATAAAAGGCTGAACAACCTGCACATCTTGGTCAATCAGTTTGGCCCACTCTAGAGTGTAGTTCTGTTCTGCTCTGCATGTTTCTCTATTTTGCTGATTAAATTCACCGTTATCATTCACTTGTAAGTTGCCTTTTTGCCTCCTAACTTGCCTTACAGATTTTGCCACGACAGGCTGCAGTGTCTTTTTCATGACTTTTCGATATGTGACAGGGAGATCCGGGGATAACCGCTCTACCTCCTGATCCACATTGAACTTGGGCCACTGGGGACCTGTCCAACATAAATTCTGGAGTTCATCAAATGACAGGACCCTGCCATCCTTAACAAGTGAAATGATTAGGATAACAGAAGAATAGATGTTGGGAATATGACATTTTTGTTTCAAGTTTAAATTTGAGGAGCATTACATTCTCCTCATAACTCCTTATCTATCTACACAAATCTGTCCATAAATGTTTATTCGGTGGAAATTTAATTCACACACTTAAGGCCCTTTTCCACCTCATGATATTAACTACAAATGTCCCTAAAAAAGAGGTGGATGGAAACAGGTCTGTCATTTCTCAGAGAAAACTGAAAGCAAAAAGATCCTGAAATGTTTCCATCTACGTGTATTTCCTTTGGACATTCCTGAATTAACCCCACCAGTCATCCATCAGTTGCAGTAGAGAGACAGCATCTGCTTCTTTCACCTTTATCCATATAAGTATCTGATTTTATTTGCTTCTCATTTTCACAGATATTTTATGTGTTTTGATGTATACTGGTGTACCTATTCCACCTGTCAAACACACGTTAATACATTTTAGGGCTGTAAAGATATGTGTCCTTTTGTCTAGAATTGTGTTGTATCTGATGTCAAGATATTGATCATTGTGATGGTGAAAGTTGTGATGATCATGTGTTATAGAAGCATGTTGTGATCCTTGTCAGATTTAAAGTGACTTTCTTGCAAAGAACAGTCAAACTGGTTAAACTGGTTTCATTTTTGAGTGCTCTCCGTTTAAAATTATTTCTTTTCTAATAATTTTCCCTTTCTTCACATAGTAGTCAAAGTAATTGTAAGTATGTGCAGGCTAATTCTGACTCCAGGTAAGGCACAAGTACATGTATATTATCAAAACCACTAAAGCTGTAATTACAAGTATCTATAGTGTTCTCATTTCTACTTTCTTCTATGGTTTTTTGTCCCCACCTCGATACAAAGAAGATAACTTGAATTTTGTTCATAGCTAACCTGGACAAGTTGACTTTACTTAATAACTTGTGGATGTTGATTACCCTGAAAAAGTTTAAGTAAGGATAATGGAGAAACTAACATGTTTAAGTTAAATGGACATAAATTCCGACTAGTTACATTTAAAAAAATATTTAAGCTAGATATTTTACATTCACTATACCAAAAATGTTATTGTATTAAACTTAAAGTTATTTTAGTATTTAGTTTGCAGAAACTCAAAATCTGTTAACACATCATGCAACACATTAAAAGTACCACTTGAAGTAGAATTAATGTAACATCATAACTATATCAACTATATTTGAAGGTGATATGACAAATGTAATATGACGGGGAAAAAAAGTTTAGTTTATTAATTTGCACATAAACAACAGCGTAAAAGTGGAAAAAAGACCAAAAACACAGGACCAATCTGGACCTTTCAAAAACCTATAAACAAAATTCAATCAAATAAAACACAAACATTTATTACAGAATAAACAATAAAACCCCAAATCTACAGTTTATTATTAAAGTACAAACCTTTCATAGAGAAAGAGAAAAAAAACAAGAAAAAATATTATTGATATAAATATTAACCAACTACATATCATAAATCAAAAGCATTCACAGCTATTTACTAAATCTTTATAAAGATAATAAGCTTTTGGCAATATTAACTTTGGTATTATATACCTCTTCCTCACGGTATCTGAAGGACTGGTTTTATAAAAATGAACATAAAGATTGTGTTTGTCTAGTATCATGAAACCAAGAGAATTAGAGCAATATTAACATGAGCTTATAGAACATAATATTAGCAGTTAATATTTTTCAGTAAATAAGTAAGTAAGTAAAATGTAATTATATAGCACCTTTCACAGATAAAATCGCAAAGTGCTTTAGAAAAATGTAAAAAAGAGACAATAATAAAGACAATACAACTTCAAATATAAAATTAAAACACAACTACAACAAAGATGCAACCATAAGAGCCCAGTCAGCTAAAAGCTCATCTGAAGAAGAGTGTCTTCAGTTGCTTTTAAAAAGGATCAGCAGAATCAGCCACATGCAGAGACAGGGGCAGGGCATTCTCTGGGTCTGTGGGAGGCCCAGACTGAAAAGAAAGATCCCCCAGAGTTTCAAAATGGGTTTTAGGGACCAGGAGCAGATCTTGACCTGATGACCTCAGTGCTCTAGAGGAGCCATAAGGGGTCAACATGTCAGACATGTCCTCAGGAACGTTGCTATGGAGAGCTTTTTAAGTGAGCACTGATGTGGGATCTTCTACTGGTTCCAGTTAAAAGTCTTGCTGCTGAGTTCTGAACAATCTGAAGGCCATTTATAACACTTTTGAAAAGACAATTGAAGACTGAATTACAATTGTCCAAATAAGATAAGTTAAAGCATGTATCATCATCTCTAAACTTACATTCGACAAAATTTTCTTCACTTTAGAGATATTCTGCAGATGATAAAAACTGTTTTTGAGCATCTGCCCTGAATGTTGATATAGGGAGATATATTGATCAAATACAACACTGAGGTACCTGAAGCTTTACTGAACAGAGGAGCCCAGAGAACCAAGGTGTTGCCTGATCTGTGGAATTTTCTTATCTGGGGCAACAATAAAGGTTTCTGTCTTTGTTGGATTTATTTGAAGATACTTATTGCCCAACGACTCCTTAATACTAGACAAACCTTCCAACAAGCTAGACAACAAGTGAAACTCAGACACTCTGAAAGAACAATATAACTGAATATAATCAGCATATAAGTGATAAGACACATGTTTAAAACACTGAATTATCAATGCAAGAGACAAATGTATCATATTTACCGGACAAGGACCAAGTAAATCAGTAGCATCTAACAGTAAAGTGGTTGGAACAATGTCAACAAGGGCTAGAAGAAGGTTTCGTCTTTTTTAATAAAACCTTAATGACTGAAACAGGACAAAGTGTGGAGAGGAGAACCTCTATTATAAGTGTGTGGAAGGACAAACACAGTCTCTAATATCATGCACTTTATAGACAAAGACATTTTTAAATGTGTTACAGTCAGCTGATTAGTACACAGACACTTGTGGAGCTGAGACAATATCTTTAATGGTATCAAACAGCACTTTAGGATTTTTCTTATTTGCAGATATATGATTGGTGAAATAATCTGATCTGGCCTGTTTAATCATGATGTTTAGAGATGGGATCAGCTCCTTAAGGTGTAATATGTTTACTTCAAGTTTATAGGTTTTCCACAAACACACTTTACGACATCTTCTCCTAAACCTAAAGATGCTTTAGGTTTTTTTTTTTATTTAGCCAAGGACAATGTTTTTGAGGAGAAATAAGAACATTTTTAAGTGGTGCCACATTTAAAACAGATACAGAATGATTATTCAATGACTGAACTAAACACTCAGCGTCAGTACACTCATTAAAAGGACTGGGATCAAATAAAGAACAAAACTTATCAACAGCAGCTTGATTTATAAAACGTCATTGAGTGATCACCCTAGTTGGTGGAGACTTCATGTAAAAGGACAAATACAAGAAAGAAAATACAACTCAGATATTTAATCCACACACCCAAGCTGGGTGGGCCATGCAATTGCACACAAGGCCCAAATTGAAAACTAAGTCCAATGTATGGCCCTTTGTGTGTGGGACCAGAGACATGCTGTGCGAAGTTACGGGACTCGGTCATAGATATTAATTGTAATGTTGAGTTTCAGGAAGCATCATCAATGTGAATGTTAAAATAATCTAAATGTAAAATAAAGTCCAACTCATCTAAAAGCACACGCACAGGACCAGGAGGTCTGTAGATTGTAGTCTGCAAGGTTTATCATTTACTGCAGAAACAAGTTGCTGACAGGAATAAGATATTAGTTTCTTTGTCTTGAAATGGGCCCTAGTTATACCAAGAAAATTGGAGACTCAGCCGATCAGAAGCTGGCTAATGTTTTGTATTTAAATTTGTTCAACTCAAACATGTCAGTAAACACAGTAACACAGTCTTTATAATAGTAATTATAATAAATAATTATAAACAATAATCATAAAATAATAATAATAATAATTATTATTATTATATTATCAAAGATATTCTCTCTAATGTTTAGGTAGAAAGAAACTCAAAGAGTGTGTTGAATGTGTTAAAACACATTACAAAAAAACTAATGAAAGTGCAATGTCTTTAATCGGTGTTTGGAGACAGAAAGTGTCCCTATTTCTCTGGAAAATCTCCACATCACAGTGAAGTCTGTGGATTATGAAAAACTGTTTCTATAAAGACATTCTGCTGTTGTTAAATATAAAACATGTTTCACTAAATTATCTGTTTTCATGTAATTTGTTTTCAATGTAATACTCACCATGTCTGTCACTTTGAAGGTCTCTGTTTGATCATCGCTATCTCGGGTAAGTTCCTAACAAGTGTTATTTAATACTAATAAATGTCCTTACTAGCAAATAAATAGTGTTGTAAAGTCAGCAATGATTGGGTTCAAGAATCTGATCACATTCAAAAGCAAATAACAGCAAATAAAAACTGCTTTTCTATTTTGCAGCTTCTGCTGGATCCATAACTGAGTTCTGTAAAGGAAAGGGAAGTGGAAATTACGCCAACCCAGACAACCCCAATTCTTATATTACCTGTTCCAATGGGCTGACCTACCTCAGAGACTGTCCAGCAGGTTTGATCTTCAGAGAAAGCCTCAAAATCTGTGACTGCCCACAACCCCAGCTCCCATAGGTTGCAACCCAAAATAAGCACCTCAACCACACCTTCCACTACCACAAATCCCATAACCCAAAAAGTGTGTGACCACCACTAAATATCTTTGATTTAGCAACTTTTAATTTTTATAGGCCCAAATTCTGCTACTACATCCACTACAATGGTAATTCCTACTAGCACAACCATGCTTAAAAAAGGACAATATTGTTAAAAGCTGTTGTATGTATTTATATAGCACCATCTACACATTTGGACGACAGATTTCTGTAACTTCTCTTTCATTATTGTATTGATACGTAACACAAAGAACTTGTACTGTGTATGTACAGTTGATGCCTTTTTGGGTTTGAGAACTCGGTTTCACTTATATAATGATGGAGCTTTTGTATTTTTTGTGTACATACATATATTCTAAGCTTCTCTTAAATCGGCACTTATGCATACTAATTTGAACAATAAAAAAAATTAATAATAAAATGATTGTGCTTAAATTCCTTTAAGTAAAAATACAATATTTTTATATTTTTTTATATCTTTAGTGTACTACATTTGTAAATCTACTTGGCAACCTACAACGTCTGGCTGTAGTGGACCTGATGTCAAACGATTAATGAGGGTTTCATCAGTCAGACTCTGAACATGAGAATTGTCCAGCACGTGTTTGCAGATACACAGTCAAAAGATAGTACTGTACTTGTTAATAGCTCAGTTAAACCTGAAAGTTTAAAGGATCATGATTGAAATTTTTTTTTTTTTTTTTTTTTTATTGTATATGTATCTGAAGTATGAGGAAGAGATTTGATCACTGAGGGAGGAAGAGGTGAGTCATTCTGCAGTTTTCTGGGTCAAACTGCCACTCCAGTTATAAAGAGAAATACCTGTCCATACACAACATAGTTCATTTTGTAATTATTTTTTACCCCCTATTGTAATAAATATATCCTGCTAGGACTAATGCAATTCTGCAATGGATCCTTTTCATCAATGTGCCAAATTTGCTGTGTAGAAAAAGACACAGTTGAGTTTACGAACAATACTTTCAAGAACTGAAAGATTACTTTTTTGTTGTTGTTGTTCTAAGAGAATGGATTAAACTGCATGGGTTAAATCAGCATAACCAACTATGTGTCTTGATGGCATCACAGTTTTCTCAGCAGCTGCTGCAGCAAATGAGCATCTGAGAATTTGAGCAGCTACAGGATCTGACTTTGCTGAATAGTAAGCAACAGGTCTGACTTCCACCACGGTCCTGTAACTAAAATAAATGTCAAGACACCATTTCTTTCGTCAACGCTTTGTGTAAATGATCTGGATGGACGACCCAGTTCCCAAGTAGTTGGCTGTAGTTTGCAATGCTTTTTTTGAACCCTTAAAAGCCTGTTTGACTTCTGGTGTCCACACAACCATGTCAAGTGACTGCAGTACTTTGTCATGCATAATGGAGCTCAATGTGGCTTAGTTTGAAAGAGTTAGAGAGTAGTTAAGAATGAAGGTCCTGCAACAAGATCACATTCCCAGAACTGAGTGCACTTGTTTCTTGGTGATAGATTTGATGATATTTTAAATAGCCTCAGTGTGTTTGGATGAGAGGGATTTTAACCTCAGATGTGATCACATGACTGTATAAATTACTTTTGTTTAGTGCTGATCCTGCTTACATATTCAACGGCTTAAGATTTCAGTCAGTTTCACTATTCAAGTCACTGAAAACAATATGTATCTGCTAGTTAGATGGTTATAAACTTACCCAAGCTGCCGATGATCAAACAAAGACCTTTAAAGTCACAGAAATGGTCAATGTTACATTAAAAAATCAATTTCAAAAATTATAAAAATTTTTAAAAGTTGCAAGTAACACTCTGGACACTCAACACTCTGTTAACACCAAAAAGCTTTAAAAAGCTTCACTGTACATATAACTGGGGCTAAATGTCTAATTTAAGATTTATGGACTACAACACATTATCGTGGTTTTCCTCGTTTTTCTTTTACAGGTCTGACTGGTGCTGTTTATTGATGTTATCTTGTAGCATTTTTTTCTTTAGCAAAGTTTATTTTTCTGATTTTCCATATCATAACCTAATTACTGAAACATGTAGATTTGTTATTGTTATCTCTGTTTATAAGGATCCTGTAGCAGTTTCTGGGTTAAGCAATGGAACCTACTTATGAAAAAGTAGGTCAAGTTTCATATCTTGAAATTCTATTTATCTTGGCAGCTGCTGTTGGCAAACAACCACTATTTAATCTGGGAATCTGCCAAGTATTTTACTCTCCTTGACAGACGGCTCAGGCTACACCCTCTGTAGAGACATAGTGATACTTCCTTAAAATCAAAACCATGTACATCAAAGTGCTTGGCCCTATTACTATATCAGCAGATGAAATATCAAACTTCAAGCATATTTTATTGAATTTCTTAATATGTGGAGACTCTCAGAACTTTGAAGAGAGGACGAGCATTTGTATGAGAGTGAGCCGTGGGTTAGTGGGGGACAGAATATCCATGGTTTTAATGCTCTTTCCTTTTTTAAAAAACACTGAATTATGGTCAATTTAATTTGGCTTTTTTGACAAACCTTAAAAAAAAAACTTTCATGTTGAAGTAAAAACAGATGTCTACAAACTAATGTAAATTAATTAAAAATATAAAAGTAAAATTGGCGCTTACTTAAAGATTCACTTCCTTTTATGTAAATCACCTTAAGCTTCCTTGGTGCAGCCAATTGCTTTCCAAAGTCTCACACACACACACACAAACACAGAGTGCAGTGAATGTGTTTAAAGAATTGTAGTTTAAATACATCTTTATATTAAAGGTCCAGGCACAATCCAGGCCAAACTATAAAACATAAAGACTGAAGGACATGACTAAAATTTAATTTACATACTATTAGATGAGGGCAAGGGGTGAGTACCCAGTAAGGGGAGGAGAGTGACGAGAGCTACAGTGACCAAGGGGCTGGCAGAGGAAATTAACTATGTTAAAACTGAGAGTCGGGTAAATTTACAGTGATAAGCACTAGATGCCAATGAGAACATTTGCTAAACCTAGTATATTAATTACCGCTAAAGTAGACTTGTGTTGGGTGAACATAAACTGGAGAAAAAACAATAATTACCCCTTCATTATCTTAACCCATGATTTTGTTCAGGGCCATGGTGCCTGGAGCTTTTCCCAGTTGTCATTGGGCAAGAGGTGGGGCCAACACTTGGAGACCTACACCAACAGAAAACTATTAACACTCTAGCTATGAGGCAGCAACACTAACCACTTCACCAGGATTCTGCCCAGAATCAACAATACAACACAAAATGAACAACAGAAAAACAAAATACCAAAGGATCCATCAAAAGGTATTGTATGCTAATACAACACGAAGTGGAGGACTTGCTTAAAAATGACCAGAATAAAAAGTCTACTCTATAATATGCTTCATGCTGCTTTAGGCTTAGACTCCTGGGGCACCCACCCTCTCATGCACTGAGGTAATTTCCTCCTCTTGTCCCTCTCTCCTCTCCTCTCGCCCCTCAGTTGTCTCCACTGTATAACACTAACTCTGTGTGTTTTCTCCCGTAGCTGTCTTTCTTCCTCTGTCTTCCTCTCTCTGCCCCTTTCAGCAGGTGTTGCACGAAAAAAGTACGTCGCTTTTGGAGTTAAAGCTAAAACTGCAGGGAGTGCAGGGGTTTGTCTATAATAGTAATAATATTAATGCGGGGGATGTTAAGCTAAGTGTAAAAGACTAGAGGCTTTTTTGTACATCGGCGTGTACCGACCTCAGCCAGCCTAGTCTCCCAGATTTGATGTGTCCAGTGTCTGTCTCTGCCATGAATCATGAAACAAAATACTAAACTAGACTACTAAAAATGTAATGGTTATCATACACGTGTTTTATTGTAAAGTATACAGTGTGTCTGTGTGTTTTTGCATTTACATTTACATTTACATTTAGTCAATTAGCAGATGTTTTTATCCAAAGCGACTTACAAATTAGGTACAAGGCAGCAAGAATCTAATCTATGTTAAAAAGTATTTACCGAAACAGGATGTAAACCCTCTTCACGCCAAGGAAGCCAAACATTTCCCTAAAAACCGGATTTTGGTTAGTGCGACAGAAACATTTTCAAGCAGATTTGGTGGACATGGCTCACTATTCTGAGGAAAATTATAACATGAGCTACATGTTGACATATATTATTGTTTTCTCCAAGTATGCATGGGTGAGGTGTCTTAAAGATTAATCGGGGGTCTCTGTAACATAAGCATTTTGCAACATACTCAGCGAGGGGCGCGTTCCTCAATCTGTGATGACAGATTCTGATACAGAATTATATGTTAAATGTTTCCAAAGCATCTTAAAGTCTTTTAATATTTGTTATTTTTCAAATATAAATGAGACCAAGGCATCTGTTGCAGAGCGGTTTAATAGAACTTTACCAACTAGAATCATCTGCTTCCATCTAACTCTGACTTCTACATCTTCTTTTCTCACACCAACTAACTTCATGTCCTCTCCCTCTACATCCATAAATCTCCTCTTTAGTCTTCCTCTAGACCTCCTGCCTGGCAGCTCCAACCTCAGCATCCTTCTACCGATATTTTCACAGTTTCTCCTCTGAACATGTCCAAACCACCTCAATCTGGCCTCTCTGACTTTATCTCCAATATATCTAAAATGTGCTGTCCCTCTGTAGTCCTCATTCCTGATCCTGTCCATCCTCGTCCCTCCCAAAGAGAACCTCAACATCTTAAGCTCTGCTACCTCCAGCTCTGCCTCCTGTCTTTTCTTCAGTGCCACTGTCTCTAAGCCGAACAACATCGCTCGTCTCACCACTGTCTTGAAAACCTTTCCTTTCATTCTCGCTGATACTCATTTATCACATAACACACCTGACACTTTTCTCCACCCGTTCCAACCTGCTTAAAGTACCTCTTTACCTCTGCTTCCTCTAAAAAGAGTTACACCAGGTTACACAAGATCTTTGAAATTTGGATAGAAAGAAAGTAGGATGTAAAAATTCTGTATTGGTAAAGTGGTTAGGATGGCCTGTAGAATTTAACGCTTTAATAATTGTAAATTAAATAATTGATCTGCATTGAAGGGCTTAACAGATGAATACAGTGTCCTAGGGCCTGGAACAATTTTTCACATAGGGATGCGGTTATAAATATCTACAACACCGAAACAAGGGAAGTGTACAACATTACTCTGTCTTTAGGTTTTTACGAGACCATCCCAAAAATAGTGAAAAAAATAAAATTATAAGCATTAAGCCAGCATTATTGAGAATCCGTCTACAGCGAGGGTATCTATGCAGTATATCAATAATATCAACAAATCTTAAGGATGGGGACAGAAATCTCAGATATGAAAGCCTTATTATGTACAACTGAGAACACTAGAGATACCTGTGATGAGATCACTTTTGTGGGTTTGCATGAACCAACCCCTTTTAGAAAGCATGTACTCGATCAGTGTGTTTTACCTGCAGTCAGAATTAGCCAGCACATGTTTTTACTATGTGGGGAAAATGGAAAGAAAAACATATGAAAAATCAAAAGGCAGATTGATGTTTATCAATTTATTGATGGTGCCAAGCAACAAATCTGCTTTAAGTCTGACAAAGGTCACAACATGGTTCTATAACATATTACTTCACAATAAACATCGCACTAATCATTCTCATTACATAAGATACGACAGAATAAATAAATAAAAAATGACTAATTGAAATAATGACAATACAGTACCTGTTGGTTCAACCAGATCTAAAAGATATATATCAGCTGACATATAAAACAACATATGTTACTTTTTTATTTATTAATTCAACTTTAAAAAAGTTGTTTGTTATTCTGTTATCTTAGAAATCCAACTCCTGCTACTCACATGAGTACATAGTCACAAATGGACAGTTGCGAGAAATACCTTAGAAGAAAGCCTTGGTTAGTGTTATGGATGAAACCAAGTTAAGAGGTGATTGTGCTTCTACACTTATTTGGAGCATCTTCTCTGCTAAACTACTAACTGCTGTTTCACTTTGTTACATTCACAAAGAAAACTGTAAACTCAGGCCTGGATTTACGTTATTTTGTTCTGCAGAACACATCTCCAAAACAGTTTCAGTTTATAGAAAAAAGCTCTCTTACTCTTCTATTCTAGTGCATGAGATCTTATTAAGAACAACACTGCAGATTGGAGAAAATAAAATAGGAGTTTTGGTCAGTTAGGTTTCATAAAACCCAATTAAGCTGTTGTGAGCAATTCTGCCCATCGAGCCAGCTGACCAGAGCTTTCTACTCACAGTGTCTGTGCTCACTGCTTTCTCTGTTGTTTTATCCAAAAATACAGCCAGTTTAGTAGCAGTGAGGTTAGTGTACTTGTGCTGTCAACTGCATCTTTTGTCCTGATTGGATACAGTTGCAGCATGTCTCTGGAGACTATAGTGTACAGATTTGTGTTTTAAACATGGACGGGCATTAATGAAAAGTTTAAAAGCATCTACACTTGAATATCTAGAAAAACTGCTATTTGTGGAATTTTTTTTGTAAAAGGTACTTTAAACTTTTTGATGGTTTATTTATAATTTATATTGTTGCAGATAAATGATAAACATACAGTTTGTGCTTTGGAATTTATTTATTTTTTACATTTTAATTGAAATATACAATAATGTCTGCATCATTATGTAAGAAAAATCCAGTAATTAGAAAAAACCAATAGAGTAGTAGGTCTAGTACCAATTATATGCAATATTTGCAACAACACAAAGTGAAGATCAAGTAAAGTATGTCAAAGTAATTAATGTCTGAAATCATATAAGCCCAAATGATTCAGATACAGCTACAATTACCAGAGTCCAAAAATACATCAATTGTGTAAACACAGTATAACATACTGGTGTTGTATATTGATACAGTGATAAAGAAGAGCTTATGGAAATCCATCTGAATATGTTTGTTCTGATGTGTAAATTGTAAATTTTCAAATGTAGGTGTAAAATAGCAAACTAAAAGGATATGCTTTCTCTATTTAATTTACTTTTGCTATCTAGACTATGCATTAAGGTCAATTACTAAGCAATTTTTAAACATAAGATTAAAACATGCCCATTAAGATCACAGAAATTGTTATTGGATGTAGGTTATCTCATTGTAATGAGATTAAAAAGGATTTTTGAGGATTGCTGTAAACTCCATTGCGCTTTACACAACACAGAATTCCAGATTTTGAAAGTGGCTTTGTTTTTGTTAACATGAGTCGTGATTTTGTTTTTTTAACTTAGTATTTTGGTGGTGATAGGAGGCATGGTTGTGGTAGTAAGAATACTTTTTTAGTTGTTGAAGTGGACATTATGGAGTTGTCTTAATGATAGTGGTCATCATGGTAGTATGGATCACAGTTGTACTATGTGTCATAGTCGAAGTAAGATTCCTTACAGGGACCCTCACCAGGTCAGCTATTTTTACTTGTGCTAGTGGCAACTGTTTCCGTTAGCTGTTGCAGCTGTGGGCCAGTCACAGCGGTCGAGGCTTTCTATGAAGATCAAACCTGCTGGGCAGTCTCTGAGGTAGGTCAGCCCATTGGAACAGGTGTAAAAAGTATAGGGGTTCTTTGGGTTGGTGTAGTCCCCATCACACTTTCCTTTGCAGAACTCATCAACGGGACCAGGAGTTGTGGTTTTGGTAGTTGTTTTGGGTGTTGTGAAACATGGGGTTGTGGGCCCGTCACAGCGGTCGAGGCATTGTCTGAAGATCAAACCTGCTGGGCAGTCTCTGAGGTAGGTCAGCCCATTGGAACAGGTGTAAAAAGTATACTGGTTCTTTGGGTTGGTGTAGTCCCCATCTGCCTTTCCATTACAGAACTGATCAATGGGCACAGCCGAAGCTGAAAGATAAAACACGAGTTTTCAGTCACTGTAATTTGCTTTTGAATTTACTCAGATTCTCTATTCCAATCATTGCTGACTGTAAGACATTATTTATAGTTCAATGTTAATTATGATTATGACATGTGTGTTAGAAACTTACCCAAGACAGCGATGATCAAACAGAGACCTTCAAAGTCAGACAGACTTGGTCAGTATTACATTGAAAACAAACTACAACAATAGATAAATGTAAGCAATTTTGGAGTTAAACATAATAACATCAGATAAATTCAGGCACAGTAATGAATCTGTGCAGAAACAATGTCTAATTTGCACTGTTAGACTGGAATTTGTTCCTCGGTTTAACAGGTTCATTGTCCAAAAATTCCTTAAAAATCTCGTCAGTTTTACTGAAACATCTCAGTTTCTCCATTATCCTTCACTTTAAATTTTTAGGGCAATCAGCTGCTTCCTTTTTTAAAATCAAATCAGCTTGTCCAGGTTAATAGAAAACAAAAATCTATTTATCTTTACTGTGTTAGGATGGGGACAGGAATCTCAGATATGAAAGACTAATTATGTACAACTGAGACCACTAGAGATACCTGTGATGAGAACAGTTTTGTGGGTTTACATGAACCAAACACTTTTAGAAAACATGTACTCGAGCAGTGTGTCTTACCTGCAGTCAGAATTAGCCTGCACATGTTTTTACTATGTGGGGAAAATGGAAAGAAAACATATGAACAATCAAAAGGCAGATTGATGTTTAACAATTCATTGATGGTGCCAAGCAACAAATCTGCTTTAAGTCTAAAAAAGTTCACCACATGGTTCTATAACATATTACACCACATTAAACATCACACTAATCATTCTCATTAAATCAGATACGACAGAATAAATAAATAAATAACAATAAAATTATTGAAATAAAGACAAAAACCAGTCCAGTACCTGTTGGTTCAACCAGACCTAAAAGATGGTAAAAAGGGTTTGACAGTTAGAGTAGGTACAGCAGTGTACAGCAAAACAAGTATAATGTCTGTGAGGGTGAAATGAAAAAAATCAGATACTTACACAGACAAAGGTGAAAGAAGCAAATGTTGTCTCTCAGTTGCAACTGATGGATGACTGACAGAATGTCTGGTGTTTATATTGGTGCAGCTGAAAGGGTGTAGCACTGGGTGGGGGTAATTCTGGAATGTCCTACGCAATTACACATGAATGCGAACAGGGAAGTCATTTCAGTGTTATTGACCTTGAAATCAATTTTTCTGATGTTTGTGGCTTTTTCACTCTTATTGTTATTAAATGATTTGATATTCACCTATTTTTATGTATATTTTTAGTGAACAGTATCATCGTAAAAACCTGGAGAAAATAAAACTGAAATAGCATAAAAAAGCTTTTACACTCAGCTGAAGTAGAAAAGTTGCTTAAGCATGTGGCTTAAATTTACAATGCAGAGACAATGTGGACCAAAACAGATTATGGTGCACAGAGGAGGAGATCAATTATGTCAACTAGACTTCGTTTCTTCTTGGTTAGAAATGTTTTGCTACTTATCCAAACAGTTTCATAAGTCTGAATAAAGTGGCCAGAGAACCCAACTATATCTTCCAGATAACGTCTTTGTTCCACCCTGGCCTGAAAAGGTTCGTTAGGTGGAAGGTGGCATGATTCAGTCTTCTGATAACCAAACCTGAATGTGATGCATCACAACCAAAATTGTGATGTTTCTCAAATTAATACATGAAACAAAATTACCATGTTTTCAACAGTTTGAGGTTTGAATGCTATATTTAATTATGTTATCTTCTAACATTTTCTTCATCTGCAATGTTTTTATGGAACTGACTACAAAATCAGCACCATCAGAAAAAAAATAACTTCTATTACTCACATACCTACACACTAACAACTGGACCACTGAAAGAAATACATTAGCAGAGAACCTTGGTGAGAGTTTTTCTCTGCTAAACTAAATTCTAAATAAACTGCACCAGCAGTCTACGCCATAAAAGATGACTCAGGAAACCACACAGTAAAAAAACAGTATTTAGTAGTGCTCCTATATAGAGATATATATTTTTAACATTGATTTATCATTTTATCGGTTATTTCTTTTATTGAGTAAGTCGTATCAGTGTTGATTAAAGTAAGCCATACAATATTTATGTATGAGCAAATACAAAGGCTGCAGCATCATGGAATAGAAATCCAGTGATTAGAAAACACCAATACAATAGGTCTATCACCAATGACGTGCAATATTTCTGCAACAATACAAAGTAGTAATTAAGTAAAGTGTGCCAAAGTAAATAATGACTGAAAACCTAAAAGCCCAAATGATTCAGATACAGCAATTACCACACCCCAAAAATACATCAATTGTGTAAACACAGTATAAGTTGATAATGTTGTATATTAATAGGGTGGTAAAGGAGCTTATGGAAATCCATCTGAATATGTTCTGATGTGTACATTGCATTCTAAAATGTAGGTTTCAAATAGCAAACTAAAATGATATGCTTTCTCTTTTTAATGTACTTATGCTATCTAGTTGCTAATTAAGTTGGATTATTAAGCAATTTTTAAACATAAGATTGAAGCATTTGGAGAAATAGCAAACACCAATACAATTGATAGTTGCTGTGTTTGTAGTACACTAACAATGTCTGACCTTAATAATGGTGCAGTTGAAAGGGTGCAGCACTAGGTGGTGATAATGTTTGAAATGTCCAAAGCAATTAGACAAAAAATGGAACAGAGAAGTAATTTCATGCCAAGTGCTTGGCTTGCTCAAGGGGGAATTGTTGGGTTCCCTCTATACATCTTCATAGTCTTTATAGTAGACACCAGATTTTTCTGTAAAGTGCCTTGAGATGACATTGTTCTAAATTAAGGCTATATAAATAAAGTTGAATTGAATTGAATTGAATTGAAAAAAAATCTGTACAATACCTAAATTAAAGTTAAATTAAAAAATTACTTTGAAAGGATCTAATATCCACATTACAAAAGCATATTTTTACAGCATGCATCCTGGGAACAGATTTTAGAAGCATTTTATAGCCTGTTTACTATTAATAATGATGAGCAGGAAGTTTTTAAGGTAATAAGACTTTAAATTAAAATTAAAATGATGAAGATTTGACCACATATGTAGAAGGATATCTCTAACAAAACTTCACTTTGCTCTCCACTGTTGCCTTGTCAGTTTATAGAAAAAAGCTCTCTTACACTTCTATTCTAGTGCATGAAAACAAAAAAATAGGATCTGGGTCAGCTAGGCTTCATAAAACGCAATTAAGTGGTTCTTAGCAATTTTGCCCACGAGGCCAGCTGACCTGAGCTTTCTACTCACAGTGTCTGTGCACACTGGTTTCTCTGTCGTTTTATCTAACAGTGCATGTGATAATTTCATGTGAGAATTCTCCAGTGCAGGCTTCCACATTTTTAATGGAAGAGACAAAGGTCAACCAGTTTAGTGGTGTTTTGTTCAAATTCATGGTGAATGCAGCCATATAACCCAGAGTGCCTGAATTAAAAAATCTACAAATCATTCTTTCTCTGGTACGACATGTGACAAATGTTTGTGTTTGTTTGTTTGTTTGTTTTTAGTAATGGTACTTAGATGATTGTGATTGTGAAATGTGAAGAAGCATGCAAAAGATTTATATGGGGCACGTGTTAAAACTTCTTGTAGACAAAAGTCATAAGATAATTCTTTCTAAATTGCAGCTTGCACAACAAAGGTGACATATGTGGGTCATGTCATCACGTCGTGTCACGAAAATGAGTTAACACAATTCAAAATATTCCAAAGCAGATTACTTTAAAAAAACAATGATGACTCTTCCTGGCATGACACAACATTTTGCAGATGAATTATTCTGTGCGAAGCTTTCCTGTTTGCTGTGGTGAATAGGTACCTTTTTTTTATTGCTTGCCCCTGAGTAAACCATGAGATTGGTGGACATCTTCTCTACCTTCCTGCGCCACAGTCGCCCATATACAAATAATTATTGTATAAGATTTATAGCCATCAATTGTTTCTGTCTTGCTGTTCGAGAAATGTGTTGGATGTTCATCAACTGTGGTTTAAAAGGAAAAAGCAGATCAGTCTATGATCAGTAATTAAGATTACTAAGATCACTGGGTGTGATTTAGGACATACCCTTGCTGGGAAATAATTTAAAGCATTTAAACCCTTTAAATAAAACACTGTTTATATTGACTCTCAACTTCCTCATTAGGTCATAATCTGTCATTACTTGTGATTGTGAGTAAATACATTTGAAGTCATGACAACTAAATTAATTAGTTTGTCATAGCTTTACAAACGTACAGCTATGACAAAGAACAGCCTCACTATTGATAGTAATGACCTGTGAATATTATTAGTGTGAATTTTTCTAAGAACAGATGTAATAGAGCATTGACATTGGTCTGAGTAACCTAAAATTCAACAAAAATTTAGATCTGTGATTTGTCAATTTAATTGACCCTTTGTCTGCCAAAGGTATAAATATCTCCAGTATTCTGTAAGCAATTATATATATATATATATATATATAAGTATTTTTGGAAGGAAAAAACAATATAGTTTTTGAGTCCTGCATATCTACACTTTAGAAAGAGCATTTTACAAAAAGCCAAACCTTTAGAAATGTTGATGTATTGTGATGTTTTCTGATGTGCTCGATACCTTAACTTTCACACCCCCAGCACAACACCTGTGTCTGGTGCATCCTCTTGTCTAAATGTAGACAAGCAATCTGTGTTTTTTTAATGTTTTACTTTGACACTAGTGCCCTCGTCTCTTGCTTATGAATTTCATGGTTTCTCCTGCTGAGATTAGACCAAAGAGTAACCTGAAACTTTGTCTGCAGGTTTCACAAGAAGACTATGCTTCTCTGATTGTCTGACTGACAACTACTCATTATTGACATTGTCAAGGGTCGTGGGGGTCCTGGACTTTTTACTCAATGTGGCGGATTAATGATGATTAATCTTTCAGTCATAGTACATTGTTGTATTAATGCACTAGATGGGCTGACAGTCCTGGCTTCTTCTTAAGTTTATAATCATGATTTGGTGTTAGCTTTACAGATGCAATGAAGAAAAAAATCAGAACAGAGCAACATAATAAATATTTGTTTCTGCATGGAACCCAGGTTCCTTAGAAATATTGTACCACCCTAGTATAGGGGGGTCTAGCAGTAGCCTAACTCCCCTTAATCCACTCATTGAACATTATTGTATTATAAATCTGCCATTATTTTCTTACTCCGTGACCTCGATCTTAAAAATAGATTAAAATGTTCAGCATGTGTGTGGTTGTACATGACAAAGCAGATCAAAGGTGCAGCAAAGAATGACATGAGGAAAAATCAAATGAGAGTAATGAAGGCCATTGTGATCGATGGGTGTGATGAAGGGCACACCTTTGCTAAGGTATAAACAATTTAATTATAATGCTATTTAAGTAACATCCCCAATTTATTCTCCCTATGCATTATTCTACCTATGAAGGTGCCAGCGGAGCAGCAGCCTGTTGTGTGTGCTGTCTTCTTTTTTTGTGTAGTTAACTAAGCTTTACCTTATGAAATCATTATTCTTGAGAGAAAACCTGTCTCTCTTATTGCTAAACTCTTACTTTTGTCCCACTGGATTATTATTATGCTGCAAAAACCATGAAGCCACTTTTTGCTTTCACTGGCCGACAGTAACAAAGTACTTTTCTTACTGTTCTTAAGTTTATTTTATTATTTAAATTTACCTTAAGTAAGTAAAAATATGTTTTAATATTTTTTATTTTAAATATGTTTTATTTGCCTGCAGCAACAACCTAACCCCTAAATACCAACTGATGGGATCGTGAAAGCTAAAAAGTACTAATTTTTATTCTTTTAGATTTTATTCATCATGCCCTCCCTGCTGTACAGCATCTGATGTAAACAATTTTATTTTTATTGCAAGCACAGTTAGACAAAAAATGTTAAAAACTTGCTATTTTAGGTCAATAAGACATCAAAGATAAGTTGTTAATTGACATTGAGAGCTTCATTAAAGATAAAAGTTTTAAAGATGTCTTTGCCCTTTGTGTATATGTTCAGCTTTGGTAGAAAAGTGAAATATCTATATTTTGACCTAATTTTAATTTGTGTTTTATTATCACTATCAGTTGCTAAATAAAATTAATGCTACAATTTATTTTTTTAACATCTAAATTACATTCAATACTACCTTGATAACAACAGCACTGAATGTGCTTCAGCTATCATTAGCCTCTCAACTTTTGAAATTCCTTTAAGTAAAAGTACAATATTTTCCTCGGTAACATATTGAAAATTGTACTTTAGTGTACTACATTAGTAAATCTACTTGGCAAAGTACAACGTCTGGCTGTATTGGACCTTTTTTCAAACGATTAATACGGGTTTCATCAGTCAGACTCTGAACATGAGAACTGTCCAGCACGTGTTTGCAGGTACACAGTCAAAAGGTAGAACTGTACTTGGTTATAGGATCATGATTGAAATTCTTTTCCTTTTTTTTTTTTGTATATTTATCTGAAATATGAGGAAGAGATTTGATCACTGAGGGGGAAGAGGTGAGTCATTCTGCAGTTTTCTGGGTCAAACTGCCACTCCAGTTATAACGAGAAATACCTATCCGTACACAACATAGTTCATTTTGTAATTATTTTTTACCCCCGATTGTAATAAATATATCCTGCTAGGACTAATGCAATTCTGCAATAGATCCTATTCATTAATGTGTCGAATTTGGTGTGTAGAAAAAGATACAGTTGAGTTTAAGAACAATAATTTCAAGAACTGAAAGATGACTTTTTTGTTGTTGCATGGGTTAAATCAGCATAACCAACTATGTGTCTTGACGGCATCACAGTTTTCTCAGCAGCTGCTGCAGCAAATAAACATCTGAGAATTTGAGCAGCTTCAGGATCTGACTTTGCTGAATAGTAAGGTACAGGTCTGACTTCCACCACGGTCCTGTAACAAAAATAAATGTCATGAAACCATTTCTTTCGTCAACGCTTTGTGTAAATGATCTGGATAGACGACCCAGTTCCCAAGTAGTTGGCTGTAGTTTGCAATGCTTTTTTTGAACCCTTAAAAGCCTGTTTAGCTTCTGGGGTCCAAACAACCATGTCAAGTGACTGCAGTACTTTGTCATGCATAATGGAGCTCAGTGTGGCTTAGTTTGGAGGAGTTAGAGAGTAGTTAAGTATGAAGGTCCTGCAACAAGATCACATTCCCAAAATTGAGTGCACTTGTTTCTTGGTGATAGATTTGGTGATATTTTTAATGGCCTCAGTGTGTTTGGATTAGAGGGATTTTAACGTCAGCTGTAATCACATGACTATATAAATTACTTTTGTTTAGTGCTGATCCTGCTTACATATTCAACGGCTTAAGATTTCAGCTGATGGAAAACACCTTGGGTTTAGCAATGTAATCGTTACATCTTGATGACTCCACTCTGTTCTCACCTACCCTGTTAGCCATCTAATGAGCCTATTCAGGCCAAGTGTGGAACAAAGTTCACTCTGGAGGATATAACTGGGTCCCCTAGCAAACTTTCCCTCAGACTGAAGAAGTTGCTTGGATAAGTAGCGAAACATTTCTAATCAAGAAGAAAGAAGTCCAGTTGACATGATTCAATCTTTGGATAACCAAACATAAATGACTGAGAATCTTCATGTTTTACACACATTCATTCAGAGTTTTCTAGTTTAGGTGTGAGTTTGGGTGAGTAAGGCTCTCTGTAGTTAACTAAGCTTTACCTTAATTGTCACTTTAATCGGACTGTATGAGCTTTTTTTGCACTAAAATCTTTTTATCTGCACTGTTTGTTCACTTTGCTGATTTGCACTCTATCTGCAATGTGCCTTGCGCTGCTTTATTTTTACGTAATTTTACTTTATTTTTATTTCAATTTCTATTACTCTTTTACATGCCGTTATTGTATTTTTTTAGGCACTACTGTTAGTGTTACCTGTATGCACCATGGGTCTGAGAGTAACACAATTTCAATTCTCTGTATGTATGTACTGTACATGTGGAAAAACTGACAATAAAGCGGACTTGACTTGACTTGACTTGTTCGATCCCCGGCTCCTCCGGTCACATGTCGAAGTGTCCTTGAGCAAGACACTGAAAACCAACTTAGTTGCTCCTGGTGAGTGTTGGCCAGCTGCATAGTAGCTCATCATTGTGAATATTATTATCATCACTGTATCAGTGTGTTTGTATATGTGAGTGCGAATGGTTGAATAGGAAGCAGTATAAAACACTTTGAGTTCCAATAGGTAGAAAAGTGCTATATAAGTGCAGACCATTTGCCATTTGGTTCCAGCAGATGTGGTTATGATATCTGTTTTGGTTCTGTCAATGGGAGCTGCAGGTGTTGGCCAATCACAGCAATCAAGGCTTTTTCTGAAGATCAAACCTAATGGGCAGTTGTAATAAGTATAGGGGTTGTTTGGGTCTGCGTAGTCACCTGTCAGAACTTTGTATGATGACCCAAGAGGCAACACTGCGAGAGGATGAACCCAGACATGGAACCTTGTAGACGGTGTGTTACATAGGTAACAAAGACGATGAGCTGACAGAGAATCAAGGGGAGAGTTGGGTTTTGAAAATGCAGGGGAACAGGGGAAACAATTGTGACTATTGATGACTGGTAACCTGGAGAAATTAACTGGGGACAGGAGGTGGAGAAAAAGGGGGACATAATAAAAGTCCAGGGCAAAGAGTGGCTGTAAGGGCCAGATCATAACATCCCCATCACACTTTCCATAACAGAACTCTTGCCTGGGCCCACCGGAAGCTGGAGCATAAACAAACCAACAAAGATTTCAACAGGTTTGATTAAATATTTGAATTTTGTCAGTTTCACTATTCAAGTCACTGAAAACAATATGTATCTGCTAGGTAGATGGTTATAAACTTACAGAAGCTGCCGATGATCAAACAAAGACCTTTAAAGTCACAGAAATGGTCAGTGTTACATTAAATAATCAATTTCAAAAATTATAAAAATTTTTAAAAGTTGCAAGTAACACTCTGGACACTCAACACTCTGTTAACACCAAAAAGCTTTAAAAAGCTTCACTTTACATATAACTGGGGCTAAATGTGTAATTTAAGATTTATTGACTACAACACATTATCGTGAATGTTTTCTTCATTTTTCTTTTACAGGTCTGACTAATGCTATTTTAATGATGTTATCTTGTAGCATTTTTTTCTTTAGCAAAGTTTCTTTTCCTGATTTTCCACATCATAACCTAATTACTGAAACATGTAGATTTGTTATTGTGATCTCTGTTTATAAGGATGCTGTAGCAGTTTCTGGGTTAAGCAATGGAACCTACTTATGAAAAAGTAGGTTAAGTTTCATATCTTGAAATTCTAGTTCTCTTGGCAGCTGCTGTTGGCAAACAACCACCATCTAATCTGGGAATCTGCCAAGTACTCGACTCTCATTGACAGACGGCTCAGGCTATACCTTCTATAGAGACAC
Source organism: Channa argus (assembly GCF_033026475.1). NCBI lineage: Eukaryota > Metazoa > Chordata > Actinopteri > Anabantiformes > Channidae > Channa > Channa argus. The sequence goes on from NC_090206.1 coordinate 1,748,989, forward strand.
AGTGATACTTCCTTAACATCAAAACCATGTACATCAAAGTGCTTGGCCCTATTACTATATCAGCAGATGAGATATCAGACTTCAAGCATATTTTATTGAATTTCTTAATATGTGGAGACTCTCAGAACTTTCAAGAGAGGACGAGCATTTGTATGACAGTGGGCCGTGGGTTAGTGGGGGACAGAATATCCATGGTTTTAATGCTCTTTCCTTTTTTAAAAAACACTGAATTATGGTCAATTTAATTTGGCTTTTTTGACAAACCTTAAAAAAAAAACTTTCATGTTGAAGTAAAAACAGATGTCTACAAACTAATGTAAATTAATTAAAAATATAAAAGTAAAATTGGCGCTTACTTAAAGATTCACTTCCTTTTATGTAAATCACCTTAAGCTTCCTTGGTGCAGCCAATTGCTTTCCAAAGTCTCACACACACACACACAAACACAGAGTACAGTGAATGTATTTAAAGAATTGTACTTTAAATACATCTTTATATTAAAGGTCCAGGCACAGATTAATTACAATCCTGGCCAAACTATACAACATAAAGACTGAAGTACATGACTAAAATGTAATTTACATACTATTAGATGAGGGCAAGGGGTGAGTACCCAGTAAGGGGAGGAGAGTGACGAGAGCTACAGTGACCAAGGGGCTAACAGAGGAAATTAACTATGTTAAAACTGAGAGTTGGGTAAATTTACAGTGATAAGCACTAGATGCCAATGAGAACATTTGCTAAGCCAGTATTTGCTAAGACCAGTATGAGCCACCCAAGGGGGTTAGTTTAGTTACTTGTTTTATGTAATGTTTGCTGTGTGTGTGATGTAATTGTTTATATAATGTGTCTATGTACTGATGATGTCTTTAGTGACATCATATGGCTTTGATAGTTTGCCTTTGATGATTGCCTTTGTAGATTACCTTTAAGTTTGTTGACCAGTGGTCAAGGAAACAATGCAATGCTAAGGGTTTGTTAAGGAGAGATTCAGTTTTAGCTCAGCTACTGAAGGGTGTAAACGTGACACAGTAACTGGAGCATAGGAACTCTGACTACAAGAAAGGTGTGGACTGCAACAAGGTGGAAGAAAAGGGTTCTGTGTGTAGCTGTAGAGGCACACGGTTTCTTACCGAGTTTTACGAGTCCTGCAAGTCCCGTGAGTTCAGACATACTTTGGGAAACTTGTTTGATGTAACAGCTAGTGAGCGTGCTTGTGAGATCACCGTGCTTAAAGTTGTATGTACAATTGATCTGTCATTGGCTAAGTTGAGAAGCAAGTACAATAAATGTTCAATGTTTGTCTAACAACAATCTCTGGAGTGAAGTATAATCTGGAAGAGTCAGGAGCGTTAGATTCGAGTAAGATCACCTCTACATTAGTAAGAAACCATCTCTACACTAAGCACTATTAAGAGACTGATGGAAAGACGGGTTGCTTCAGATGTTGATCCGGACAGCGTGATGGACCAACAGGCAAGGCCAAGCAGCGAAGCCGCTGAGGAGGCCTCACAGGTGGTACATGAAGATGCTTTGCGGAGTCTGAAGAACAAAAGAAAGGCTAAGTTAGAGCAGCTGCTGAGACAAAGGAGCAAGATCCACCAGTTCATGGATGAAGATTGCTATTCGGTAGTGGAGGACAGGATGCTACCAGCGTTCTACCAGCTGCTTAAAGAGTTATGTGATATAAATGACTCACTCAAGGAAACTTACCAAGAGCGTAAGCTTGAAGATGACATGGAGATCGATCAAGATTGGTTCGATACGAGGCTGTCTGCACTCAGGGGACGTGGCGACGACATCGCATGTCGGTTAACAGAGGTACGCCAACGTCGTGAGGAAGCACGTAAGGCAAATGAGAGCGTTGCTCCCGAGGACAGTGTGTCTGTAGCATCCACAAGGAGATCTAGGAAATCTAGAACAAGTTCTGTCACATCTTCAGCTACAAAGGCATGCCTTAAGGCCGAAATAGAAAGAGCTGAGCTATTAGCAAGGGCAGAAGCGTTAAAGCAAAGACACGCGATAGAGCAGGAAGAAGCTAGGCTTAGGGCATTAAGGGTGCAGGAGGAGGCTAAATTTAAGGCAGAAAAGGAAGAATTAGAAATGAACGCCGCTCTTGCAGCTGCTAAAGCACGAAGTCAGATCATGAGTAAACGTGCAGGCCTCACTGAGTCACGTGGTCCAAATGTTGGCACTGATGACTTCCATCTTAGTCAGGCAAAGACGACGTATGCTGGGGAAGAGGTACCTGTTGTGGGTAGTGTGGCTGTTCAGATTGAAAGGGCAAGAGAAGAAGCCGTAAAGGGGTACAGATTAGGGTACAGTACAGATTACAGTGGGGAAGTAACGACTGGGGCTCGCGGCTGTGATACCCAAGCAAGGGCTGTTAAACAGCTTCCAGGATCAATGTTTAGTGGTGCTCAGTGTCAAACCGACCGTACCGAAGTTCCGGATAAACAACTCAGGGTTTATACTAACCCTCCTCAAGCGATTCCTATCTTTAGTGGAGATCCTTTAGACTATGATGTTTTCATCAAAGCGTTTGAAAACTCAGTGAAGAATAGCGGGGGGGATGACAGTCAGCGACTCTATCTGCTGCACCAGCACACGAGAGGACAACCTAAGGAGATTGTGCAAAGTTGCTTTAGCATGCAACCAGACGAAGGATATCACAGGGCCAGGTTTCTTTTAAAGAAGCACTTTGGTAATGAATATACAGTTGCAGCAGCCTACATGGAAAAGGTTTTGAATTGGCAAACAATTAAGGATGAAGATGGCAAAGCCCTATATTCATTCGCTCTTTTTCTAACCAATTGTGTGAGTTCCATGGACTGTATGGCAGAGCTTAATACTACAATCAGCATACGAACAATTATTTCCAAGCTTCCATATAAGTTGAGAGAGAAATGGAGGGATGTGGCTCATGACCTGAATGAAAACCACAACCGTAGAGCTACGTTTGCAGATGTAGTTAAGTTTATCACTGATGTATCAGAGAAATCACTGCATCCTTGCTACGGGGACTTGGGAAGACTTAAGGAACACTTAAAAGGGCCTGCAGCTGCCTTTGGGAAAGTAAGTGGAATGAAAAGGAGTTTTACCACTACTGCAAAGCAAGTTACTACTCAAAGGGATGCAAGTATAGAGCCTGGTTTTAGTAAGACAAGCTCTTTCAATACCACCAAAGCATCACCCAAGCCTATCACTACCATCAAGGCCTCACAAGAGTCTTGTCTCTTTTGCCACGAGGGACACACATTCGACCATTGTCAAAAACTACAGAATACGCCTTACAAAGAGAAGATAGAGTTTCTCAGGAAGGAAGGTTTATGTTTCAGATGTTTAAAATCGGGGCATATGAGCAGGCACTGCCAGGAAGTGGTAAACTGTCAATTATGTTCCGGGACGCACAACACGTTGCTGCACGTGAAGCCAAAGGAAAGGCAGTCCGTGGATCGTGACAATCTGGCAGTGTTCAACGGATTGGTGAACAGCAAACGTAAACAGAATTTTGACGACATGCCCAAGAACACCGAGTGCATCCTTGCCATCATTCCAGTCCGAGTAAAAGCCAAAAGGGTAACAAAGTAATCACTTTATATGCATTCTTGGATCCTGGCAGCACAGCTACGTTTTGCACAGATGAACTTCTTGATGAGCTGAATCTACGTGGGAAAAAGGTTAGCCTTATTGTTACAACCATGACAGAAAGCAAAGTTGTGACAAGTACTATGGTGACAGAGTTGGAGGTAGGCCACCTGAACTCAAATACCTTCATAGAGCTAAAGGAAGTGTTTTCACAAAAGGCTATTCCGGTAAGCAGGAATAACATCCCGCGACAGGAAGATATAGATAAATGGCCACATCTTAAAGGAGTACAAGTACCTCTCATTGATGCAGCCATAGGTCTGTTGATTGGAACTGATGCTGCCAAGATGATGGAACCAAAGGAAGTTATTCCTAGTGTCGATGATGGGCCCTTTGCAGTCAGAACCATACTGGGTTGGACAGTCAATGGGCCACTAAAGGTGGATGGTTGCAATACAAGCAGGAATGAAATAATGCAAGCCGTGTCAAATCGTGTATCTGTGGCCAGGCTGGAAGACCTGTGGAAACAACAGTTTAAATATGACTTTCCTGAGGATGGGCAAGAGGAAAGGTATGAGATGTCTAAGGCGGATCGTCTGTTCATGGAGAGGGTGAGACAATCTGCTAGGTTGGTAGACGGTCATTACTGCCTTGATCTCCCATTAAAGGAGTTGAACATTAAAATGCCAAACAACCGGGCCGTAGCAGAACAACGTGCTACAACTCTGAAGAGGAAGTTTCTCAGGAATCCGTCATTCAGGGCAGATTATATTACCTTCATGAATGATACAATCACCAAGAAATATGCGGTAAAGGTTCCAATTGAAGACCTTGGCCGTTGTGATGGGAAAGTTTGGTATATTCCACATCATGGGGTGTACCACCCTAAAAAGCTTAAGCTTCGTGTGGTGTTTGACTGTGGCACGTCATATCAGGGAACCTCTTTGAATGAGCAACTCCTTCAAGGACCTAATCTTACCAGCACAATAATTGGAGTTCTAACCAGGTTTCGTCAGGAACCAGTAACAATAGTAGCAGATGTGGAAGCCATGTTCCACCAGGTAAAGGTCTCGTCGGCCGACGCTGATCTACTCAGATTCCTATGGTGGCCAGACGGTGATGTTAGTCGACCAATGGCAGAATACAGGATGGAGGTACATCTGTTCGGAGCCACTTCATCACCCAGTTGTGCTAATTATGCGCTCCGCCGATGCGCGGAGGACAATACACATCTGTTCGATGACTGCACAGTAAACACAGTGCTACGAAACTTCTATGTAGACGACTGTCTAAAGTCGGTGGAGACTGTTGAAAAGGCTGAGTCTCTTTACCACAGTTTGAAAACTATGTGTCAGATGGGTGGCTTTAGGCTAAACAAATGGATCAGCAATGATAGCAGGGTGTTAGCAGCCATTCCAGAGGAGGAGAAAGCGACAGAAATAATGGACCTAGACTTGGACAAAAATGCACTTCCAGTAGAAAGGGTATTGGGCGTGCAATGGTGCATTCAGTCTGATCAGTTCAAGTTCAGGGTTGTTATTCAAAGTAAGCCCCCCACAAGAAGAGGAATTTTATCCATGTTGAGCTCAGTGTACGATCCATTGGGAATGCTTGCACCTGTGAATTTATATGCTAGGAACATTATGCAGGAGCTTTGCAGAATGAAGTTGGGATGGGATGAAATAGTGCCTGAACGAGATTCGCCCAAATGTGGTCTCAGTGGGTGCAAGGTCTTGAGCAGCTAACTGACTTTGGAATTGAGAGATGTTTCAAGCCAAAAGTCTTTGGTCAAACTGTGTCCGCTCAACTGCATCATTTTGCAGACGCTAGTGAGAATGGCTATGGGACAGTAACATACTTAGTCCAGCGTAACATCAGTAACCAAGCTCACAGCGCCTTTGTGTTGGGAAAGGCAAGGGTTGCCCCCTTAAAACCCATGACTATCCCTCGTCTGGAGCTTACTGCAGCAACCTTAGCAGTTCGTATAGACAAAATGCTAAGGAAGGAGTTGGAACTACCATTGGAAGACTCTGTGTACTGGACTGACAGTACAGCGGTGCTAAAGTACATCAGCAACGAAACATCAAGGTTTCGCACGTTTGTAGCTAACAGGGTGTCAGCGATTCAGCAGACCTCAACAGTCTCTCAGTGGCACTACGTAAACTCTCATCTTAATCCGGCAGATGGCGCATCAAGGGGACAGAAAGTGAAAGCCTTTCTGCGAAACAAGCTGTGGGTGTCCGGACCTGACTTTCTTACACAGGCAGTCGGGAATTGGCCACGGAACCCAGACTCTCAAGAGATTGATCTGGATGTAGCCGATCCTGAAGTGAAGAGAAATGTCACGGTGAATGTTCTTGCAGTTGAAGAAAGCACTGACATAGTGCAAAGGTTGATGGAGTACTACTCATCATGGACACGCTTAAAAAGGGCCGTGGCGTGGTTTCTGAGATTGAAAGATATGCTTCTAACATCATCCAGAAGAAGAAAGGGGCTGTTACAAAATACCGTCCAAAATATCCAGCTTCGAAGGAAAAAGCTGAACTACAAGACAAGGAAAAAGAACCTAACTGTGGATGAGCTCAAAGAAGCAGAGGTAGACATAATTCGTCATTGCCAGCGAAAGAGCTTTCCGGATGAAATCTCATCTCTGCTAAAAGGGGAAGCAGTAAAAAGGAGCAGTCACATACATAGACTAAATCCGGTGCTTCAGGATGGAATTCTTCGCGTAGGTGGACGGCTCAGCAGAGCTGCCATGCCTGAAGAGTCCAAGCATCCCGCTATTCTGGCTAAAAATCATCGAGTATCTCAGCTTATACTGCAGGACATCCATGAACGAATAGGCCATGGTGGTCGCAACCATGTCTTGTCTACTTTGCGTCAAAGATACTGGATACCAAATGCAATCTCAGCCATCAGAAAGATTTTATCCAGTTGTCGCACCTGTCGAAGATTACATGGAGCAACTGGGCGGCAACAAATGGCAGACCTCCCTCTTAGTAGGGTCTTACCTGATGAACCACCGTTTACTAGAACAGGTGTCGATTGCTTTGGTCCCTTTACTATAAAACGAGGAAGAACAACTGCAAAAAGGTATGGTGTCATATTCACATGTATGGCTACCAGAGCTGTTCACATAGAGGTGGCAGCGTCATTGGACACGGATTCATTCATAAATGCACTTCGACGTTTTATTGCAAGAAGAGGTCAAGTTTTAGAAATTCACTCAGATAATGGAACAAACTTTGTTGGTGCTGAGAGAGAGCTCAAAAGGTCTCTAGAAGAGTGGAACATGTCAAAAATTGAAAATAGGCTGACTCAGAGTGGTATCAAATGGATGTTTAATCCTCCATCTGCTTCACATTTTGGAGGGGTATGGGAACGTCTAATTCGATCTGTTAGAAAGGTACTCAGCGCTACATTGAAGGATCAGAGTTTGGATGAAGAGGGTCTGCAGACATTACTCTGCGAGGTGGAAGCCATTTTAAATAGTCGGCCAATAACTACACCTTCGGATGATCCGAATGACTTGGAGGCTTTGACGCCAAATCACCTTCTCCTCCTAAAAACCCAGCCTTCGATACCCCAGGGAGTTTTCCAAGAAGATGATCTTTACAGCCGCCGTAGATGGAGACAAGTCCAGTATATGGCAGATCTCTTTTGGAAACGTTGGGTTAAAGAATATCTACCTGAGCTTCAAAGGCGGCAAAAATGGACACATGCAAAGTGTAATTTTGTTCCTGGGGACATTGTGTTGATTGTGGATGAGTCAGCGCCTCGTAACTCCTGGGTGATTGGCAGGATCATCCACGCAATACAGGATGAGCGAGGTTTGGTCCGCCAGGTTCGTATCAAAACGAGGACCAACGAGTTCGATAGACCCATAACCAAGGTCTGTCTTCTCCAGGAATCAGAGTGAGACAGTGGTAAAGACTGATCTCCTACGGTGTGTTAAGTGCTGGTAACCTCTGGCACCAGAAGAAAGAAGAAAGAACACCATAGAAGAATAGTCATGATGTTTAAGGATTTTTATTTTGTGTTTGTATTGTTTTTGTTTTGTGTAAAGTAATTTAGTAATTGTTTCCAACATTAAATGTCTAATATTGGAGCACAATTAGGGCCCGGGTGTGTATGAGCCACCCAAGGGGGTTAGTTTAGTTACTTGTTTTATGTAATGTTTGCTGTGTGTGTGATGTAATTGTTTATATAATGTGTCTATGTACTGATGATGTCTTTAGTGACATCATATGGCTTTGATAGTTTGCCTTTGATGATTGCCTTTGTAGATTACCTTTAAGTTTGTTGACCAGTGGTCAAGGAAACAATGCAATGCTAAGGGTTTGTTAAGGAGAGATTCAGTTTTAGCTCAGCTACTGAAGGGTGTAAACGTGACACAGTAACTGGAGCATAGGAACTCTGACTACAAGAAAGGTGTGGACTGCAACAAGGTGGAAGAAAAGGGTTCTGTGTGTAGCTGTAGAGGCACACGGTTTCTTACCGAGTTTTACGAGTCCTGCAACTCCCGTGAGTTCAGACATACTTTGGGAAACTTGTTTGATGTAACAGCTAGTGAGCGTGCTTGTGAGATCACCGTGCTTAAAGTTGTATGTACAATTGATCTGTCATTGGCTAAGTTGAGAAGCAAGTACAATAAATGTTCAATGTTTGTCTAACAACAATCTCTGGAGTGAAGTATAATCTGGAAGAGTCAGGAGCGTTAGATTCGAGTAAGATCACCTCTACACAGATGTCTACAAACTAATGTAAATTAATTAAAAATATAAAAGTAAAATTGGCGCTTACTTAAAGATTCACTTCCTTTTATGTAAATCACCTTAAGCTTCCTTGGTGCAGCCAATTGCTTTCCAAAGTCTCACACACACACACACAAACACAGAGTACAGTGAATGTATTTAAAGAATTGTACTTTAAATACATCTTTATATTAAAGGTCCAGGCACAGATTAATTACAATCCTGGCCAAACTATACAACATAAAGACTGAAGTACATGACTAAAATGTAATTTACATACTATTAGATGAGGGCAAGGGGTGAGTACCCAGTAAGGGGAGGAGAGTGACGAGAGCTACAGTGACCAAGGGGCTAACAGAGGAAATTAACTATGTTAAAACTGAGAGTTGGGTAAATTTACAGTGATAAGCACTAGATGCCAATGAGAACATTTGCTAAGCCTAGTATATTAATTACCGCTACAGTAGACTTGTGTTGGGTGAACATAAACTGGAGAAAAAACAATAATTACCCCTTCATTATCTTAACCCATGATTTTGTTCAGGGCCATGGTGCCTGGAGCTTTTCCCAGTTGTCATTGGGCAAGAGGTGGGGCCAACACTTAGAGACCTACACCAACAGAAAACTATTCACACTCTAGCTATGAGGCAGCAACACTAACCACTTCACCACGATGCTGCCCAGAATCAACAATACAACACAAAATGAACAACAGAAAAACAAAATACCAAAGGATCCATCAAGTTATTGTATGCTAATACAACACGAAGTGGAGGACTTGCCTAAAAATGACCAGAATAAAAAGTCTACTCTATAATATGCTCTATGCTGCTTAGGCTTAGACTCCTGGGGCACCCACCCTCTCATGCACTGAGGTAATTTCCTCCTCTTGTCCCTCTCTCCTCTCCTCTCGCCCCTCAATTGTCTCCACTGTATAACACTAACTCTGTGTGTTTTCTCCCGTAACTGTCTTTCTTCCTCTGTCTTCCTCTCTCTGCCCCTTTCTGCACGTGTTGCACGAAAAAAGTACGTCACCCGCGGAGTTAAAGCTAAAACTGCAGAGTGCAGGGGTTTGTCTATAATAGTAACTACAATGCAGGGGATGTTAAGCTAAGTGTAAAAGACTGGAGACTTTTCGTACATCGGCGTGTACCGACCTCAGCCAGCCTAGTCTCCCAGATTTGATGTGTCCAGTGTCTGTCTCTGCCATGAATCATAAGACAAAATACTAAACTAGACTACTAAAAATGTAATGGTTATTATACACATGTTTTATTGTAAAGTATACAGTGTGTCTGTGTGTTTCTTGCTTTTATCCAAAGCGACTTATAAATGAGGTACAAGGCAGCAAGAATCTAATCTATGTTAAAAAGTATTTACCGAAACAGGATGTAAACCCTCTTCACGCCAAGGAAGCCAAACATTTTCCGAAAAACAGGATTTTGGTTAGTGCGACAGGAACGGTTTCAAGCAGATTTGGTGGACATGGCTCCCTATTCTGAGGAAAATTATAAGATGAGCTACCTGATCACATTTATTATTGTTTTCTCAAAGTATGCATGGGTGAGGTGTTTAAAGATTAATCGGGGGTCTCTGTAACATAAACATTTTGCAACATACTCAAGGGGCGCGTTCCTCAAACTCTGATGTCAGATTCTGGTACAGAATTCAATATTAAATCTTTCCAAATCATGTTAAAGTCTTTTAATATTTGTCATTTTTCAAATATAAATGAGACCAAGGCATCTGTTGCAGAGCGGTTTAAAAGAACTTTACCAACTAGAATCATCTGCCTCCATCTAACTCTGACTTCTACATCTTCTTTTCTCACACCAACTAACTTCATGTCCTCTCTCACTGCATCCATAAATGTCCTCTTTAAATCTTCCTCTAGGCCTCCTGCCTGGCAGCTCCAACCTCAGCATCCTTCTACCGATATTTTCACAGTTTATCTACTGAACTTGTCCAAACCACCTCAATCTGGCCTCTCTGACTATCTCCAAAACACCTAACATGATCTTTCCCTCTGATGTCCTCATTCCTGATCCTGTCCATCTTCGTCACTCCCAAAGAGAACCTCAACATCTCAAGCTCTGCTACCTCCAGCTCTGCCTCCTGTATTTTCTTCAGTGCCACTGTCTCTAAGCCGAACAACATCGCTGGTCTCACCACCGTCTTGAAAACCTTTCCGAGTGTATATGGTCATTACCTAGTGTGCAGCTGTGAGGAGCAGATCTTTTTAATCATCATGGACAAAAATGGATTTTACATCACGCTCCCCAGCAACGCCTCATCACAAATAGACCCAAATAATAAAATATGTAAATTACAGAACAAAGCTTGCACACGTATAGTTCTCAAGGAACCTTACGAGGTGGGGGTTATTGAGGTACACCGAAACAAGGGAAGTGTACAAAATTACTCTGTCTTTAGGTTTTTACGAGACCATCCCAAAAATAGTGAAAAAAATAAAATTATAAGCATTAAGCCAGCATTATTGAGAATCCGTCTACAGCGAGGGTATCTATGCAGTATATCAATATTACAAATCTTCAAATCTGAGACCACTAGAGATATATGTGATGAGATCAGTTTTTAAGGGGGTTGGTACTCGATCAGCGTGTCTTACCTGCAGTCAGAATTAGCCGGCACCTGTTTTTAATATTTGGGGAAAATGGAATGAAAAACATATAATAATCAAAAGGCAGATTGATGTTTACCAATTTATCATTGATGGTGCCAAGCAACAAATCTGCTTTAAGTCTGACAAAGTTCACAACATGGTTCTATAACACATTACACCACATTAAACATCGCACTAATCATTCTCATTACATAAGATATGACACAATAAATAAATAAAAAATTACAAATTGAAATAATGACAATACAGTACCTGATGGTTCAACCAGATCTAAAATATGTTAAAAAGGGTTTGACAGTTAAGCCTTGTTAAATTCACAAATTCTGCTGATTAAAACAGTTTTAATAAAAAACAAGCAGTCTTACTGGTCTATTGTAGTGCATAAAAGCTTCTATTGTGCTTATAAAAAGCTGACTGTGCTTTCGGTTGAAAATACATTGACAGCCACTCATGGCTAAAAGCCAGCATGTGCTGATCAACTTATCCAGTCTCTTACTGTCTGTTGTACTACTACTGTACCACAAGAACACGCCATAAGTGGGCTGAGGCCACCACACAGTAAAAAAAACAGTATTAAGTAAAGTATGCCAAAGGAAATAATGACTGAACATATATAATGATTATAATGAACACATATAAATGATTCAGATACAGCTACAAAATTACCCAGGGCAAAAAGACATAAATTGTGTAAACACAGTATAAGTTGCTGGTGTTTTATATTGATACAGTGGTAAAGGAGAGCTTATGGAAATCCCCCTGAATATGTTTTGTTCTGATGTGTAAATTGAGTTTTCAAATGCTGGTGTAAAATAGCAAACCAAAATGATATGTTATATCTTTTTAATTTACTTGTGCTCTCTAGTTTATGAGTTCAGTTGGATTATTAAGAAATTTGCACACATAAGATTGAAGCATTCAGAGAAATACCAAACACAAATACAATTGATAGTTGCTTTGTTTGTAGTAGCATGAGAATGTATGGCCTTAATAATGGCTCAGCTGAAAGAGTGATGCACTGGGTAGTGATAATTCTTGATTGTTCAAAGCAACTAGACATGAAATGGAACAGGGGAGTAATTTCATGCAAAATGTTATGGGCCTTGAAATCAAATTGTTGCCTTTTTCACTCTTAAAAATTTAAAACTTCAACAAATTGTCCCTTCTGGGGACACAGCAGAACATGTTTCGTCGATTGATTTGGGATTAGTTTTTACACCCGATGTCCTTCCTGCTGCAATCCTCCCATTTTATCAATGCTCAGGACCAGGCTGGTCCTTAGTGGCTGGGTAGGGTCACAGCTCTACCACTGAGCCATTTTAGTGAACAGTATCATTGCAAAAACCAGGAGAAAACAAAACTGAAATGGCTTAAAAAGCTTTTACACTTGCCTAAAGTGAAAAGGTTGTTTAACCCTTGTTGAAATATTTTGTGCTTCTACACTTATTTGGAGCTTCTTCTCTGCTAAACTACTAACTGCTGTTCACTTTGATACATTCACGTAGAAAACTGTAAACTCAGGCCTGGATTTACGTTATGTTGTTCTGCAGAACATATCTCTAAAACAGTTTCAGTTTATAGAAAAAAGCTCTCTTACTCTTCTATTATAGTGCATGAGATCTTATTAAGAACAACACTGCAGATTGGAGAAAATAAAATAGGAGTTTTGGTCAGTTAGGTTTCATAAAACCCAATTTTCTTGCTTTCTACTCACAGTGTCTGTGCTCACTGCTTTCTCTGTTGTTTTATCCAAAAATGGAGCCAGTTTAGTAGCAGTGAGGTTAGTTTACTTGTGCTGTCCACTGCATCCTTTGTCCTGATTGGATACAGTTGCAGCATGTCTCTGGAGACTAGTGTCCACAGTTAAATTGTGTTTTAAACATGGACGGGTATTAATGAAAAGTTTAAGAGCATCTACACTTGAATATCTAGAAAAACTGGTATTTGTGGAGATTTTTTTGTAAAAGGTACTTTAAACTTTTTGATGCTTTATCAGTAATTTATATTGTTGCAGATAAATGATAAACATGTAGTTTGTGCTTTGGAATTTATTTATTTTTTACATTTTAATGGAAACATACAATAATGTCTGCATCATTATGTGAGAAAAATCCAGTAAATAGAAAACACCAATACAGTAGGTCTACCACCAATGATATGCAATATTTGCAACAACACAAAGTGAAGATCAAGTAAAGTATGTCAAAGTAATTAATGTGTGAAATCATATAAGCCCAAATGATTCAGATACAGCTACAATTACCAGAGTCCAAAAATACATCAATTGTGTAAACACAGTATAACATACTGGTGTTGTATATTGATACAGTGGTAAAGGAGAGCGTATGGAAATCCACCTGAATATGTTTGTTCTGATGTGTAAATTGTAAATTTTCAAATGTAGGTGTAAAATAGCAAACTAAAAGGATATGCTTTCTCTATTTAATTTACTTTTGCTATCTAGACTATGCATTAAGGTCAATTACTAAGCAATTTTTAAACATAAGATTAAAACATGCCCATTAAGATCAAAGAAATTGTTATTGGATGTAGGTTATCTCATTGTATTGAGATTAAAAAGGATTTTGGAGGATTGCTGTAAACTCCATTGTGCTTTACACAACACAGAATTCCAGATTTTGACAGTTGCTTTTTTAACATGAGTTGTGATTTTGGTTGTTTAAGTTAGTATTTTGGTGGTGATGGGAGGCATGGTTGTGGTAGTAAGAATACTTTTTTAGTTGTTGAAGTGGACATTATGGAGTTGTCTTAATGATAGTGGTCATTATGGTAGTATGGATCACAGTTGTACTATGTGTCATAGTCGAAGTAAGATTCCTTACAGGGACCCTCACCAGGTCAGCTATTTTTACTTGTGCTAGTGGCAACTGTTTCCGTTAGCTGTTGCAGCTGTGGGCCAGTCACAGCGGTCGAGGCTTTCTATGAAGATCAAACCTGCTGGGCAGTCTCTGAGGTAGGTCAGCCCATTGGAACAGGTGTAAAAAGTATAGGGGTTCTTTGGGTTGGTGTAGTCCCCATCACACTTTCCTTTGCAGAACTCATCAACGGGACCAGGAGTTGTGGTTTTGGTAGTTGTTTTGGGTGTTGTGAAACATGGGGTTCTGGGCCCGTCACAGCGGTCGAGGCATTGTCTGAAGATCAAACCTGCTGGGCAGTCTCTGAGGTAGGTCAGCCCATTGGAACAGGTGTAAAAAGTATAGGGGTTCTTTGGGTTGGTGTAGTCCCCATCTGCCTTTCCATTACAGAACTGATCAATGGGCACAGCCGAAGCTGAAAGATAAAACACGAGTTTTCAGTCACTGTAATTTGCTTTTGAATTTACTCAGATTCTCTATTCCAATCATTGCTGACTGTAAGACATTATTTATAGTTCAATGTTAATTATGATTATGACATGTGTGTTAGAAACTTACCCAAGACAGCGATGATCAAACAGAGACCTTCAAAGTCAGACAGACTTGGTCAGTATTACATTGAAAACAAACTACAACAATAGATAAATGTAAGCAATTTTGGAGTTAAACATAATAACATCAGATAAATTCAGGCACAGTAATGAATCTGTGCAGAAACAATGTCTAATTTGCACTGTTAGACTGGAATTTGTTCCTCGGTTTAACAGGTTCATTGTCCAAAAATTCCTTAAAAATCTCGTCAGTTTTACTGAAACATCTCAGTTTCTCCATTATCCTTCACTTTAAATTTTTAGGGCAATCAGCTGCTTCCTTTTTTAAAATCAAATCAGCTTGTCCAGGTTAATAGAAAACAAAAATCTATTTATCTTTACTGTGTTAGGATGGGGACAGGAATCTCAGATATGAAAGACTAATTATGTACAACTGAGACCACTAGAGATACCTGTGATGAGAACAGTTTTGTGGGTTTACATGAACCAAACACTTTTAGAAAACATGTACTCGAGCAGTGTGTCTTACCTGCAGTCAGAATTAGCCTGCACATGTTTTTACTATGTGGGGAAAATGGAAAGAAAACATATGAACAATCAAAAGGCAGATTGATGTTTAACAATTCATTGATGGTGCCAAGCAACAAATCTGCTTTAAGTCTAAAAAAGTTCACCACATGGTTCTATAACATATTACACCACATTAAACATCACACTAATCATTCTCATTAAATCAGATACGACAGAATAAATAAATAAATAACAATAAAATTATTGAAATAAAGACAAAAACCAGTCCAGTACCTGTTGGTTCAACCAGACCTAAAAGATGGTAAAAAGGGTTTGACAGTTAGAGTAGGTACAGCAGTGTACAGCAAAACAAGTATAATGTCTGTGAGGGTGAAATGAAAAAAATCTGATACTTACACAGACAAAGGTGAAAGAAGCAAATATTGTCTCTCAGTTGCAACTGATGGATGACTGACAGAATGTCTGGTGTTTATATTGGTGCAGCTGAAAGGGTGTAGCACTGGGTGGGGGTAATTCTGGAATGTCCTACGCAATTACACATGAATGCGAACAGGGAAGTCATTTCAGTGTTATTGACCTTGAAATCAATTTTTCTGATGTTTGTGGCTTTTTCACTCTTATTGTTATTAAATGATTTGATATTCACCTATTTTTATGTATATTTTTAGTGAACAGTATCATCGTAAAAACCTGGAGAAAATAAAACTGAAATAGCATAAAAAAGCTTTTACACTCAGCTGAAGTAGAAAAGTTGCTTAAGCATGTGGCTTAAATTTACAATGCAGAGACAATGTGGACCAAAACAGATTATTGTGCACAGAGGAGGAGATCAATTATGTCAACTAGACTTCGTTTCTTCTTGGTTAGAAATGTTTTGCTACTTATCCAAACAGTTTCATAAGTCTGAATAAAGTGGCCAGAGAACCCAACTATATCTTCCAGATAACGTCTTTGTTCCACCCTGGCCTGAAAAGGTTCGTTAGGTGGAAGGTGGCATGATTCAGTCTTCTGATAACCAAACCTGAATGTGATGCATCACAACCAAAATTGTGATGTTTCTCAAATTAATACATGAAACAAAATTACCATGTTTTCAACAGTTTGAGGTTTGAATGCTATATTTAATTATGTTATCTTCTAACATTTTCTTCATCTGCAATGTTTTTATGGAACTGACTACAAAATCAGCACCATCAGAAAAAAAATAACTTCTATTACTCACATACCTACACACTAACAACTGGACCACTGAAAGAAATACATTAGCAGAGAACCTTGGTGAGAGTTTTTCTCTGCTAAACTAAATTCTAAATAAACTGCACCAGCAGTCTACGCCATAAAAGATGACTCAGGAAACCACACAGTAAAAAAACAGTATTTAGTAGTGCTCCTATATAGAGATATATATTTTTAACATTGATTTATCATTTTATCGGTTATTTCTTTTATTGAGTAAGTCGTATCAGTGTTGATTAAAGTAAGCCATACAATATTTATGTATGAGCAAATACAAAGGCTGCAGCATCATGGAATAGAAATCCAGTGATTAGAAAACACCAATACAATAGGTCTATCACCAATGACGTGCAATATTTCTGCAACAATACAAAGTAGTAATTAAGTAAAGTGTGCCAAAGTAAATAATGACTGAAAACCTAAAAGCCCAAATGATTCAGATACAGCAATTACCACACCCCAAAAATACATCAATTGTGTAAACACAGTATAAGTTGATAATGTTGTATATTAATAGGGTGGTAAAGGAGCTTATGGAAATCCATCTGAATATGTTCTGATGTGTACATTGCATTCTAAAATGTAGGTTTCAAATAGCAAACTAAAATGATATGCTTTCTCTTTTTAATGTACTTATGCTATCTAGTTGCTAATTAAGTTGGATTATTAAGCAATTTTTAAACATAAGATTGAAGCATTTGGAGAAATAGCAAACACCAATACAATTGATAGTTGCTGTGTTTGTAGTACACTAACAATGTCTGACCTTAATAATGGTGCAGTTGAAAGGGTGCAGCACTAGGTGGTGATAATGTTTGAAATGTCCAAAGCAATTAGACAAAAAATGGAACAGAGAAGTAATTTCATGCCAAGTGCTTGGCTTGCTCAAGGGGGAATTGTTGGGTTCCCTCTATACATCTTCATAGTCTTTATAGTAGACACCAGATTTTTCTGTAAAGTGCCTTGAGATGACATTGTTCTAAATTAAGGCTATATAAATAAAGTTGAATTGAATTGAATTGAATTGAAAAAAAATCTGTACAATACCTAAATTAAAGTTAAATTAAAAAATTACTTTGAAAGGATCTAATATCCACATTACAAAAGCATATTTTTACAGCATGCATCCTGGGAACAGATTTTAGAAGCATTTTATAGCCTGTTTACTATTAATAATGATGAGCAGGAAGTTTTTAAGGTAATAAGACTTTAAATTAAAATTAAAATGATGAAGATTTGACCACATATGTAGAAGGATATCTCTAACAAAACTTCACTTTGCTCTCCACTGTTGCCTTGTCAGTTTATAGAAAAAAGCTCTCTTACACTTCTATTCTAGTGCATGAAAACAAAAAAATAGGATCTGGGTCAGCTAGGCTTCATAAAACGCAATTAAGTGGTTCTTAGCAATTTTGCCCACGAGGCCAGCTGACCTGAGCTTTCTACTCACAGTGTCTGTGCACACTGGTTTCTCTGTCGTTTTATCTAACAGTGCATGTGATAATTTCATGTGAGAATTCTCCAGTGCAGGCTTCCACATTTTTAATGGAAGAGACAAAGGTCAACCAGTTTAGTGGTGTTTTGTTCAAATTCATGGTGAATGCAGCCATATAACCCAGAGTGCCTGAATTAAAAAATCTACAAATCATTCTTTCTCTGGTACGACATGTGACAAATGTTTGTGTTTGTTTGTTTGTTTGTTTTTAGTAATGGTACTTAGATGATTGTGATTGTGAAATGTGAAGAAGCATGCAAAAGATTTATATGGGGCACGTGTTAAAACTTCTTGTAGACAAAAGTCATAAGATAATTCTTTCTAAATTGCAGCTTGCACAACAAAGGTGACATATGTGGGTCATGTCATCACGTCGTGTCACGAAAATGAGTTAACACAATTCAAAATATTCCAAAGCAGATTACTTTAAAAAAACAATGATGACTCTTCCTGGCATGACACAACATTTTGCAGATGAATTATTCTGTGCGAAGCTTTCCTGTTTGCTGTGGTGAATAGGTACCTTTTTTTTATTGCTTGCCCCTGAGTAAACCATGAGATTGGTGGACATCTTCTCTACCTTCCTGCGCCACAGTCGCCCATATACAAATAATTATTGTATAAGATTTATAGCCATCAATTGTTTCTGTCTTGCTGTTCGAGAAATGTGTTGGATGTTCATCAACTGTGGTTTAAAAGGAAAAAGCAGATCAGTCTATGATCAGTAATTAAGATTACTAAGATCACTGGGTGTGATTTAGGACATACCCTTGCTGGGAAATAATTTAAAGCATTTAAACCCTTTAAATAAAACACTGTTTATATTGACTCTCAACTTCCTCATTAGGTCATAATCTGTCATTACTTGTGATTGTGAGTAAATACATTTGAAGTCATGACAACTAAATTAATTAGTTTGTCATAGCTTTACAAACGTACAGCTATGACAAAGAACAGCCTCACTATTGATAGTAATGACCTGTGAATATTATTAGTGTGAATTTTTCTAAGAACAGATGTAATAGAGCATTGACATTGGTCTGAGTAACCTAAAATTCAACAAAAATTTAGATCTGTGATTTGTCAATTTAATTGACCCTTTGTCTGCCAAAGGTATAAATATCTCCAGTATTCTGTAAGCAATTATATATATATATATATATATATAAGTATTTTTGGAAGGAAAAAACAATATAGTTTTTGAGTCCTGCATATCTACACTTTAGAAAGAGCATTTTACAAAAAGCCAAACCTTTAGAAATGTTGATGTATTGTGATGTTTTCTGATGTGCTCGATACCTTAACTTTCACACCCCCAGCACAACACCTGTGTCTGGTGCATCCTCTTGTCTAAATGTAGACAAGCAATCTGTGTTTTTTTAATGTTTTACTTTGACACTAGTGCCCTCGTCTCTTGCTTATGAATTTCATGGTTTCTCCTGCTGAGATTAGACCAAAGAGTAACCTGAAACTTTGTCTGCAGGTTTCACAAGAAGACTATGCTTCTCTGATTGTCTGACTGACAACTACTCATTATTGACATTGTCAAGGGTCGTGGGGGTCCTGGACTTTTTACTCAATGTGGCGGATTAATGATGATTAATCTTTCAGTCATAGTACATTGTTGTATTAATGCACTAGATGGGCTGACAGTCCTGGCTTCTTCTTAAGTTTATAATCATGATTTGGTGTTAGCTTTACAGATGCAATGAAGAAAAAAATCAGAACAGAGCAACATAATAAATATTTGTTTCTGCATGGAACCCAGGTTCCTTAGAAATATTGTACCACCCTAGTATAGGGGGGTCTAGCAGTAGCCTAACTCCCCTTAATCCACTCATTGAACATTATTGTATTATAAATCTGCCATTATTTTCTTACTCCGTGACCTCGATCTTAAAAATAGATTAAAATGTTCAGCATGTGTGTGGTTGTACATGACAAAGCAGATCAAAGGTGCAGCAAAGAATGACATGAGGAAAAATCAAATGAGAGTAATGAAGGCCATTGTGATCGATGGGTGTGATGAAGGGCACACCTTTGCTAAGGTATAAACAATTTAATTATAATGCTATTTAAGTAACATCCCCAATTTATTCTCCCTATGCATTATTCTACCTATGAAGGTGCCAGCGGAGCAGCAGCCTGTTGTGTGTGCTGTCTTCTTTTTTTGTGTAGTTAACTAAGCTTTACCTTATGAAATCATTATTCTTGAGAGAAAACCTGTCTCTCTTATTGCTAAACTCTTACTTTTGTCCCACTGGATTATTATTATGCTGCAAAAACCATGAAGCCACTTTTTGCTTTCACTGGCCGACAGTAACAAAGTACTTTTCTTACTGTTCTTAAGTTTATTTTATTATTTAAATTTACCTTAAGTAAGTAAAAATATGTTTTAATATTTTTTATTTTAAATATGTTTTATTTGCCTGCAGCAACAACCTAACCCCTAAATACCAACTGATGGGATCGTGAAAGCTAAAAAGTACTAATTTTTATTCTTTTAGATTTTATTCATCATGCCCTCCCTGCTGTACAGCATCTGATGTAAACAATTTTATTTTTATTGCAAGCACAGTTAGACAAAAAATGTTAAAAACTTGCTATTTTAGGTCAATAAGACATCAAAGATAAGTTGTTAATTGACATTGAGAGCTTCATTAAAGATAAAAGTTTTAAAGATGTCTTTGCCCTTTGTGTATATGTTCAGCTTTGGTAGAAAAGTGAAATATCTATATTTTGACCTAATTTTAATTTGTGTTTTATTATCACTATCAGTTGCTAAATAAAATTAATGCTACAATTTATTTTTTTAACATCTAAATTACATTCAATACTACCTTGATAACAACAGCACTGAATGTGCTTCAGCTATCATTAGCCTCTCAACTTTTGAAATTCCTTTAAGTAAAAGTACAATATTTTCCTCGGTAACATATTGAAAATTGTACTTTAGTGTACTACATTAGTAAATCTACTTGGCAAAGTACAACGTCTGGCTGTATTGGACCTTTTTTCAAACGATTAATACGGGTTTCATCAGTCAGACTCTGAACATGAGAACTGTCCAGCACGTGTTTGCAGGTACACAGTCAAAAGGTAGAACTGTACTTGGTTATAGGATCATGATTGAAATTCTTTTCCTTTTTTTTTTTTGTATATGTATCTGAAATATGAGGAAGAGATTTGATCACTGAGGGGGAAGAGGTGAGTCATTCTGCAGTTTTCTGGGTCAAACTGCCACTCCAGTTATAACGAGAAATACCTATCCGTACACAACATAGTTCATTTTGTAATTATTTTTTACCCCCGATTGTAATAAATATATCCTGCTAGGACTAATGCAATTCTGCAATAGATCCTATTCATTAATGTGTCGAATTTGGTGTGTAGAAAAAGATACAGTTGAGTTTAAGAACAATAATTTCAAGAACTGAAAGATGACTTTTTTGTTGTTGCATGGGTTAAATCAGCATAACCAACTATGTGTCTTGACGGCATCACAGTTTTCTCAGCAGCTGCTGCAGCAAATAAACATCTGAGAATTTGAGCAGCTTCAGGATCTGACTTTGCTGAATAGTAAGGTACAGGTCTGACTTCCACCACGGTCCTGTAACAAAAATAAATGTCATGAAACCATTTCTTTCGTCAACGCTTTGTGTAAATGATCTGGATAGACGACCCAGTTCCCAAGTAGTTGGCTGTAGTTTGCAATGCTTTTTTTGAACCCTTAAAAGCCTGTTTAGCTTCTGGGGTCCAAACAACCATGTCAAGTGACTGCAGTACTTTGTCATGCATAATGGAGCTCAGTGTGGCTTAGTTTGGAGGAGTTAGAGAGTAGTTAAGTATGAAGGTCCTGCAACAAGATCACATTCCCAAAATTGAGTGCACTTGTTTCTTGGTGATAGATTTGGTGATATTTTTAATGGCCTCAGTGTGTTTGGATTAGAGGGATTTTAACGTCAGCTGTAATCACATGACTATATAAATTACTTTTGTTTAGTGCTGATCCTGCTTACATATTCAACGGCTTAAGATTTCAGCTGATGGAAAACACCTTGGGTTTAGCAATGTAATCGTTACATCTTGATGACTCCACTCTGTTCTCACCTACCCTGTTAGCCATCTAATGAGCCTATTCAGGCCAAGTGTGGAACAAAGTTCACTCTGGAGGATATAACTGGGTCCCCTAGCAAACTTTCCCTCAGACTGAAGAAGTTGCTTGGATAAGTAGCGAAACATTTCTAATCAAGAAGAAAGAAGTCCAGTTGACATGATTCAATCTTTGGATAACCAAACATAAATGACTGAGAATCTTCATGTTTTACACACATTCATTCAGAGTTTTCTAGTTTAGGTGTGAGTTTGGGTGAGTAAGGCTCTCTGTAGTTAACTAAGCTTTACCTTAATTGTCACTTTAATCGGACTGTATGAGCTTTTTTTGCACTAAAATCTTTTTATCTGCACTGTTTGTTCACTTTGCTGATTTGCACTCTATCTGCAATGTGCCTTGCGCTGCTTTATTTTTACGTAATTTTACTTTATTTTTATTTCAATTTCTATTACTCTTTTACATGCCGTTATTGTATTTTTTTAGGCACTACTGTTAGTGTTACCTGTATGCACCATGGGTCTGAGAGTAACACAATTTCAATTCTCTGTATGTATGTACTGTACATGTGGAAAAACTGACAATAAAGCGGACTTGACTTGACTTGACTTGTTCGATCCCCGGCTCCTCCGGTCACATGTCGAAGTGTCCTTGAGCAAGACACTGAAAACCAACTTAGTTGCTCCTGGTGAGTGTTGGCCAGCTGCATAGTAGCTCATCATTGTGAATATTATTATCATCACTGTATCAGTGTGTTTGTATATGTGAGTGCGAATGGTTGAATAGGAAGCAGTATAAAACACTTTGAGTTCCAATAGGTAGAAAAGTGCTATATAAGTGCAGACCATTTGCCATTTGGTTCCAGCAGATGTGGTTATGATATCTGTTTTGGTTCTGTCAATGGGAGCTGCAGGTGTTGGCCAATCACAGCAATCAAGGCTTTTTCTGAAGATCAAACCTAATGGGCAGTTGTAATAAGTATAGGGGTTGTTTGGGTCTGCGTAGTCACCTGTCAGAACTTTGTATGATGACCCAAGAGGCAACACTGCGAGAGGATGAACCCAGACATGGAACCTTGTAGACGGTGTGTTACATAGGTAACAAAGACGATGAGCTGACAGAGAATCAAGGGGAGAGTTGGGTTTTGAAAATGCAGGGGAACAGGGGAAACAATTGTGACTATTGATGACTGGTAACCTGGAGAAATTAACTGGGGACAGGAGGTGGAGAAAAAGGGGGACATAATAAAAGTCCAGGGCAAAGAGTGGCTGTAAGGGCCAGATCATAACATCCCCATCACACTTTCCATAACAGAACTCTTGCCTGGGCCCACCGGAAGCTGGAGCATAAACAAACCAACAAAGATTTCAACAGGTTTGATTAAATATTTGAATTTTGTCAGTTTCACTATTCAAGTCACTGAAAACAATATGTATCTGCTAGGTAGATGGTTATAAACTTACAGAAGCTGCCGATGATCAAACAAAGACCTTTAAAGTCACAGAAATGGTCAGTGTTACATTAAATAATCAATTTCAAAAATTATAAAAATTTTTAAAAGTTGCAAGTAACACTCTGGACACTCAACACTCTGTTAACACCAAAAAGCTTTAAAAAGCTTCACTTTACATATAACTGGGGCTAAATGTGTAATTTAAGATTTATTGACTACAACACATTATCGTGAATGTTTTCTTCATTTTTCTTTTACAGGTCTGACTAATGCTATTTTAATGATGTTATCTTGTAGCATTTTTTTCTTTAGCAAAGTTTCTTTTCCTGATTTTCCACATCATAACCTAATTACTGAAACATGTAGATTTGTTATTGTGATCTCTGTTTATAAGGATGCTGTAGCAGTTTCTGGGTTAAGCAATGGAACCTACTTATGAAAAAGTAGGTTAAGTTTCATATCTTGAAATTCTAGTTCTCTTGGCAGCTGCTGTTGGCAAACAACCACCATCTAATCTGGGAATCTGCCAAGTACTCGACTCTCATTGACAGACGGCTCAGGCTATACCTTCTATAGAGACACAGTGATACTTCCTTAACATCAAAACCATGTACATCAAAGTGCTTGGCCCTATTACTATATCAGCAGATGAGATATCAGACTTCAAGCATATTTTATTGAATTTCTTAATATGTGGAGACTCTCAGAACTTTCAAGAGAGGACGAGCATTTGTATGACAGTGGGCCGTGGGTTAGTGGGGGACAGAATATCCATGGTTTTAATGCTCTTTCCTTTTTTAAAAAACACTGAATTATGGTCAATTTAATTTGGCTTTTTTGACAAACCTTAAAAAAAAAACTTTCATGTTGAAGTAAAAACAGATGTCTACAAACTAATGTAAATTAATTAAAAATATAAAAGTAAAATTGGCGCTTACTTAAAGATTCACTTCCTTTTATGTAAATCACCTTAAGCTTCCTTGGTGCAGCCAATTGCTTTCCAAAGTCTCACACACACACACACAAACACAGAGTACAGTGAATGTATTTAAAGAATTGTACTTTAAATACATCTTTATATTAAAGGTCCAGGCACAGATTAATTACAATCCTGGCCAAACTATACAACATAAAGACTGAAGTACATGACTAAAATGTAATTTACATACTATTAGATGAGGGCAAGGGGTGAGTACCCAGTAAGGGGAGGAGAGTGACGAGAGCTACAGTGACCAAGGGGCTAACAGAGGAAATTAACTATGTTAAAACTGAGAGTTGGGTAAATTTACAGTGATAAGCACTAGATGCCAATGAGAACATTTGCTAAGCCAGTATTTGCTAAGACCAGTATGAGCCACCCAAGGGGGTTAGTTTAGTTACTTGTTTTATGTAATGTTTGCTGTGTGTGTGATGTAATTGTTTATATAATGTGTCTATGTACTGATGATGTCTTTAGTGACATCATATGGCTTTGATAGTTTGCCTTTGATGATTGCCTTTGTAGATTACCTTTAAGTTTGTTGACCAGTGGTCAAGGAAACAATGCAATGCTAAGGGTTTGTTAAGGAGAGATTCAGTTTTAGCTCAGCTACTGAAGGGTGTAAACGTGACACAGTAACTGGAGCATAGGAACTCTGACTACAAGAAAGGTGTGGACTGCAACAAGGTGGAAGAAAAGGGTTCTGTGTGTAGCTGTAGAGGCACACGGTTTCTTACCGAGTTTTACGAGTCCTGCAAGTCCCGTGAGTTCAGACATACTTTGGGAAACTTGTTTGATGTAACAGCTAGTGAGCGTGCTTGTGAGATCACCGTGCTTAAAGTTGTATGTACAATTGATCTGTCATTGGCTAAGTTGAGAAGCAAGTACAATAAATGTTCAATGTTTGTCTAACAACAATCTCTGGAGTGAAGTATAATCTGGAAGAGTCAGGAGCGTTAGATTCGAGTAAGATCACCTCTACATTAGTAAGAAACCATCTCTACACTAAGCACTATTAAGAGACTGATGGAAAGACGGGTTGCTTCAGATGTTGATCCGGACAGCGTGATGGACCAACAGGCAAGGCCAAGCAGCGAAGCCGCTGAGGAGGCCTCACAGGTGGTACATGAAGATGCTTTGCGGAGTCTGAAGAACAAAAGAAAGGCTAAGTTAGAGCAGCTGCTGAGACAAAGGAGCAAGATCCACCAGTTCATGGATGAAGATTGCTATTCGGTAGTGGAGGACAGGATGCTACCAGCGTTCTACCAGCTGCTTAAAGAGTTATGTGATATAAATGACTCACTCAAGGAAACTTACCAAGAGCGTAAGCTTGAAGATGACATGGAGATCGATCAAGATTGGTTCGATACGAGGCTGTCTGCACTCAGGGGACGTGGCGACGACATCGCATGTCGGTTAACAGAGGTACGCCAACGTCGTGAGGAAGCACGTAAGGCAAATGAGAGCGTTGCTCCCGAGGACAGTGTGTCTGTAGCATCCACAAGGAGATCTAGGAAATCTAGAACAAGTTCTGTCACATCTTCAGCTACAAAGGCATGCCTTAAGGCCGAAATAGAAAGAGCTGAGCTATTAGCAAGGGCAGAAGCGTTAAAGCAAAGACACGCGATAGAGCAGGAAGAAGCTAGGCTTAGGGCATTAAGGGTGCAGGAGGAGGCTAAATTTAAGGCAGAAAAGGAAGAATTAGAAATGAACGCCGCTCTTGCAGCTGCTAAAGCACGAAGTCAGATCATGAGTAAACGTGCAGGCCTCACTGAGTCACGTGGTCCAAATGTTGGCACTGATGACTTCCATCTTAGTCAGGCAAAGACGACGTATGCTGGGGAAGAGGTACCTGTTGTGGGTAGTGTGGCTGTTCAGATTGAAAGGGCAAGAGAAGAAGCCGTAAAGGGGTACAGATTAGGGTACAGTACAGATTACAGTGGGGAAGTAACGACTGGGGCTCGCGGCTGTGATACCCAAGCAAGGGCTGTTAAACAGCTTCCAGGATCAATGTTTAGTGGTGCTCAGTGTCAAACCGACCGTACCGAAGTTCCGGATAAACAACTCAGGGTTTATACTAACCCTCCTCAAGCGATTCCTATCTTTAGTGGAGATCCTTTAGACTATGATGTTTTCATCAAAGCGTTTGAAAACTCAGTGAAGAATAGCGGGGGGGATGACAGTCAGCGACTCTATCTGCTGCACCAGCACACGAGAGGACAACCTAAGGAGATTGTGCAAAGTTGCTTTAGCATGCAACCAGACGAAGGATATCACAGGGCCAGGTTTCTTTTAAAGAAGCACTTTGGTAATGAATATACAGTTGCAGCAGCCTACATGGAAAAGGTTTTGAATTGGCAAACAATTAAGGATGAAGATGGCAAAGCCCTATATTCATTCGCTCTTTTTCTAACCAATTGTGTGAGTTCCATGGACTGTATGGCAGAGCTTAATACTACAATCAGCATACGAACAATTATTTCCAAGCTTCCATATAAGTTGAGAGAGAAATGGAGGGATGTGGCTCATGACCTGAATGAAAACCACAACCGTAGAGCTACGTTTGCAGATGTAGTTAAGTTTATCACTGATGTATCAGAGAAATCACTGCATCCTTGCTACGGGGACTTGGGAAGACTTAAGGAACACTTAAAAGGGCCTGCAGCTGCCTTTGGGAAAGTAAGTGGAATGAAAAGGAGTTTTACCACTACTGCAAAGCAAGTTACTACTCAAAGGGATGCAAGTATAGAGCCTGGTTTTAGTAAGACAAGCTCTTTCAATACCACCAAAGCATCACCCAAGCCTATCACTACCATCAAGGCCTCACAAGAGTCTTGTCTCTTTTGCCACGAGGGACACACATTCGACCATTGTCAAAAACTACAGAATACGCCTTACAAAGAGAAGATAGAGTTTCTCAGGAAGGAAGGTTTATGTTTCAGATGTTTAAAATCGGGGCATATGAGCAGGCACTGCCAGGAAGTGGTAAACTGTCAATTATGTTCCGGGACGCACAACACGTTGCTGCACGTGAAGCCAAAGGAAAGGCAGTCCGTGGATCGTGACAATCTGGCAGTGTTCAACGGATTGGTGAACAGCAAACGTAAACAGAATTTTGACGACATGCCCAAGAACACCGAGTGCATCCTTGCCATCATTCCAGTCCGAGTAAAAGCCAAAAGGGTAACAAAGTAATCACTTTATATGCATTCTTGGATCCTGGCAGCACAGCTACGTTTTGCACAGATGAACTTCTTGATGAGCTGAATCTACGTGGGAAAAAGGTTAGCCTTATTGTTACAACCATGACAGAAAGCAAAGTTGTGACAAGTACTATGGTGACAGAGTTGGAGGTAGGCCACCTGAACTCAAATACCTTCATAGAGCTAAAGGAAGTGTTTTCACAAAAGGCTATTCCGGTAAGCAGGAATAACATCCCGCGACAGGAAGATATAGATAAATGGCCACATCTTAAAGGAGTACAAGTACCTCTCATTGATGCAGCCATAGGTCTGTTGATTGGAACTGATGCTGCCAAGATGATGGAACCAAAGGAAGTTATTCCTAGTGTCGATGATGGGCCCTTTGCAGTCAGAACCATACTGGGTTGGACAGTCAATGGGCCACTAAAGGTGGATGGTTGCAATACAAGCAGGAATGAAATAATGCAAGCCGTGTCAAATCGTGTATCTGTGGCCAGGCTGGAAGACCTGTGGAAACAACAGTTTAAATATGACTTTCCTGAGGATGGGCAAGAGGAAAGGTATGAGATGTCTAAGGCGGATCGTCTGTTCATGGAGAGGGTGAGACAATCTGCTAGGTTGGTAGACGGTCATTACTGCCTTGATCTCCCATTAAAGGAGTTGAACATTAAAATGCCAAACAACCGGGCCGTAGCAGAACAACGTGCTACAACTCTGAAGAGGAAGTTTCTCAGGAATCCGTCATTCAGGGCAGATTATATTACCTTCATGAATGATACAATCACCAAGAAATATGCGGTAAAGGTTCCAATTGAAGACCTTGGCCGTTGTGATGGGAAAGTTTGGTATATTCCACATCATGGGGTGTACCACCCTAAAAAGCTTAAGCTTCGTGTGGTGTTTGACTGTGGCACGTCATATCAGGGAACCTCTTTGAATGAGCAACTCCTTCAAGGACCTAATCTTACCAGCACAATAATTGGAGTTCTAACCAGGTTTCGTCAGGAACCAGTAACAATAGTAGCAGATGTGGAAGCCATGTTCCACCAGGTAAAGGTCTCGTCGGCCGACGCTGATCTACTCAGATTCCTATGGTGGCCAGACGGTGATGTTAGTCGACCAATGGCAGAATACAGGATGGAGGTACATCTGTTCGGAGCCACTTCATCACCCAGTTGTGCTAATTATGCGCTCCGCCGATGCGCGGAGGACAATACACATCTGTTCGATGACTGCACAGTAAACACAGTGCTACGAAACTTCTATGTAGACGACTGTCTAAAGTCGGTGGAGACTGTTGAAAAGGCTGAGTCTCTTTACCACAGTTTGAAAACTATGTGTCAGATGGGTGGCTTTAGGCTAAACAAATGGATCAGCAATGATAGCAGGGTGTTAGCAGCCATTCCAGAGGAGGAGAAAGCGACAGAAATAATGGACCTAGACTTGGACAAAAATGCACTTCCAGTAGAAAGGGTATTGGGCGTGCAATGGTGCATTCAGTCTGATCAGTTCAAGTTCAGGGTTGTTATTCAAAGTAAGCCCCCCACAAGAAGAGGAATTTTATCCATGTTGAGCTCAGTGTACGATCCATTGGGAATGCTTGCACCTGTGAATTTATATGCTAGGAACATTATGCAGGAGCTTTGCAGAATGAAGTTGGGATGGGATGAAATAGTGCCTGAACGAGATTCGCCCAAATGTGGTCTCAGTGGGTGCAAGGTCTTGAGCAGCTAACTGACTTTGGAATTGAGAGATGTTTCAAGCCAAAAGACTTTGGTCAAACTGTGTCCGCTCAACTGCATCATTTTGCAGACGCTAGTGAGAATGGCTATGGGACAGTAACATACTTAGTCCAGCGTAACATCAGTAACCAAGCTCACAGCGCCTTTGTGTTGGGAAAGGCAAGGGTTGCCCCCTTAAAACCCATGACTATCCCTCGTCTGGAGCTTACTGC
Source organism: Channa argus (assembly GCF_033026475.1). Classification (NCBI taxonomy): domain Eukaryota; kingdom Metazoa; phylum Chordata; class Actinopteri; order Anabantiformes; family Channidae; genus Channa; species Channa argus. Next base: position 1,778,365 of record NC_090206.1, read on the forward strand.
AGCAACCTTAGCAGTTCGTATAGACAAAATGCTAAGGAAGGAGTTGGAACTACCATTGGAAGACTCTGTGTACTGGACTGACAGTACAGCGGTGCTAAAGTACATCAGCAACGAAACATCAAGGTTTCGCACGTTTGTAGCTAACAGGGTGTCAGCGATTCAGCAGACCTCAACAGTCTCTCAGTGGCACTACGTAAACTCTCATCTTAATCCGGCAGATGGCGCATCAAGGGGACAGAAAGTGAAAGCCTTTCTGCGAAACAAGCTGTGGGTGTCCGGACCTGACTTTCTTACACAGGCAGTCGGGAATTGGCCACGGAACCCAGACTCTCAAGAGATTGATCTGGATGTAGCCGATCCTGAAGTGAAGAGAAATGTCACGGTGAATGTTCTTGCAGTTGAAGAAAGCACTGACATAGTGCAAAGGTTGATGGAGTACTACTCATCATGGACACGCTTAAAAAGGGCCGTGGCGTGGTTTCTGAGATTGAAAGATATGCTTCTAACATCATCCAGAAGAAGAAAGGGGCTGTTACAAAATACCGTCCAAAATATCCAGCTTCGAAGGAAAAAGCTGAACTACAAGACAAGGAAAAAGAACCTAACTGTGGATGAGCTCAAAGAAGCAGAGGTAGACATAATTCGTCATTGCCAGCGAAAGAGCTTTCCGGATGAAATCTCATCTCTGCTAAAAGGGGAAGCAGTAAAAAGGAGCAGTCACATACATAGACTAAATCCGGTGCTTCAGGATGGAATTCTTCGCGTAGGTGGACGGCTCAGCAGAGCTGCCATGCCTGAAGAGTCCAAGCATCCCGCTATTCTGGCTAAAAATCATCGAGTATCTCAGCTTATACTGCAGGACATCCATGAACGAATAGGCCATGGTGGTCGCAACCATGTCTTGTCTACTTTGCGTCAAAGATACTGGATACCAAATGCAATCTCAGCCATCAGAAAGATTTTATCCAGTTGTCGCACCTGTCGAAGATTACATGGAGCAACTGGGCGGCAACAAATGGCAGACCTCCCTCTTAGTAGGGTCTTACCTGATGAACCACCGTTTACTAGAACAGGTGTCGATTGCTTTGGTCCCTTTACTATAAAACGAGGAAGAACAACTGCAAAAAGGTATGGTGTCATATTCACATGTATGGCTACCAGAGCTGTTCACATAGAGGTGGCAGCGTCATTGGACACGGATTCATTCATAAATGCACTTCGACGTTTTATTGCAAGAAGAGGTCAAGTTTTAGAAATTCACTCAGATAATGGAACAAACTTTGTTGGTGCTGAGAGAGAGCTCAAAAGGTCTCTAGAAGAGTGGAACATGTCAAAAATTGAAAATAGGCTGACTCAGAGTGGTATCAAATGGATGTTTAATCCTCCATCTGCTTCACATTTTGGAGGGGTATGGGAACGTCTAATTCGATCTGTTAGAAAGGTACTCAGCGCTACATTGAAGGATCAGAGTTTGGATGAAGAGGGTCTGCAGACATTACTCTGCGAGGTGGAAGCCATTTTAAATAGTCGGCCAATAACTACACCTTCGGATGATCCGAATGACTTGGAGGCTTTGACGCCAAATCACCTTCTCCTCCTAAAAACCCAGCCTTCGATACCCCAGGGAGTTTTCCAAGAAGATGATCTTTACAGCCGCCGTAGATGGAGACAAGTCCAGTATATGGCAGATCTCTTTTGGAAACGTTGGGTTAAAGAATATCTACCTGAGCTTCAAAGGCGGCAAAAATGGACACATGCAAAGTGTAATTTTGTTCCTGGGGACATTGTGTTGATTGTGGATGAGTCAGCGCCTCGTAACTCCTGGGTGATTGGCAGGATCATCCACGCAATACAGGATGAGCGAGGTTTGGTCCGCCAGGTTCGTATCAAAACGAGGACCAACGAGTTCGATAGACCCATAACCAAGGTCTGTCTTCTCCAGGAATCAGAGTGAGACAGTGGTAAAGACTGATCTCCTACGGTGTGTTAAGTGCTGGTAACCTCTGGCACCAGAAGAAAGAAGAAAGAACACCATAGAAGAATAGTCATGATGTTTAAGGATTTTTATTTTGTGTTTGTATTGTTTTTGTTTTGTGTAAAGTAATTTAGTAATTGTTTCCAACATTAAATGTCTAATATTGGAGCACAATTAGGGCCCGGGTGTGTATGAGCCACCCAAGGGGGTTAGTTTAGTTACTTGTTTTATGTAATGTTTGCTGTGTGTGTGATGTAATTGTTTATATAATGTGTCTATGTACTGATGATGTCTTTAGTGACATCATATGGCTTTGATAGTTTGCCTTTGATGATTGCCTTTGTAGATTACCTTTAAGTTTGTTGACCAGTGGTCAAGGAAACAATGCAATGCTAAGGGTTTGTTAAGGAGAGATTCAGTTTTAGCTCAGCTACTGAAGGGTGTAAACGTGACACAGTAACTGGAGCATAGGAACTCTGACTACAAGAAAGGTGTGGACTGCAACAAGGTGGAAGAAAAGGGTTCTGTGTGTAGCTGTAGAGGCACACGGTTTCTTACCGAGTTTTACGAGTCCTGCAACTCCCGTGAGTTCAGACATACTTTGGGAAACTTGTTTGATGTAACAGCTAGTGAGCGTGCTTGTGAGATCACCGTGCTTAAAGTTGTATGTACAATTGATCTGTCATTGGCTAAGTTGAGAAGCAAGTACAATAAATGTTCAATGTTTGTCTAACAACAATCTCTGGAGTGAAGTATAATCTGGAAGAGTCAGGAGCGTTAGATTCGAGTAAGATCACCTCTACACAGATGTCTACAAACTAATGTAAATTAATTAAAAATATAAAAGTAAAATTGGCGCTTACTTAAAGATTCACTTCCTTTTATGTAAATCACCTTAAGCTTCCTTGGTGCAGCCAATTGCTTTCCAAAGTCTCACACACACACACACAAACACAGAGTACAGTGAATGTATTTAAAGAATTGTACTTTAAATACATCTTTATATTAAAGGTCCAGGCACAGATTAATTACAATCCTGGCCAAACTATACAACATAAAGACTGAAGTACATGACTAAAATGTAATTTACATACTATTAGATGAGGGCAAGGGGTGAGTACCCAGTAAGGGGAGGAGAGTGACGAGAGCTACAGTGACCAAGGGGCTAACAGAGGAAATTAACTATGTTAAAACTGAGAGTTGGGTAAATTTACAGTGATAAGCACTAGATGCCAATGAGAACATTTGCTAAGCCTAGTATATTAATTACCGCTACAGTAGACTTGTGTTGGGTGAACATAAACTGGAGAAAAAACAATAATTACCCCTTCATTATCTTAACCCATGATTTTGTTCAGGGCCATGGTGCCTGGAGCTTTTCCCAGTTGTCATTGGGCAAGAGGTGGGGCCAACACTTAGAGACCTACACCAACAGAAAACTATTCACACTCTAGCTATGAGGCAGCAACACTAACCACTTCACCACGATGCTGCCCAGAATCAACAATACAACACAAAATGAACAACAGAAAAACAAAATACCAAAGGATCCATCAAGTTATTGTATGCTAATACAACACGAAGTGGAGGACTTGCCTAAAAATGACCAGAATAAAAAGTCTACTCTATAATATGCTCTATGCTGCTTAGGCTTAGACTCCTGGGGCACCCACCCTCTCATGCACTGAGGTAATTTCCTCCTCTTGTCCCTCTCTCCTCTCCTCTCGCCCCTCAATTGTCTCCACTGTATAACACTAACTCTGTGTGTTTTCTCCCGTAACTGTCTTTCTTCCTCTGTCTTCCTCTCTCTGCCCCTTTCTGCACGTGTTGCACGAAAAAAGTACGTCACCCGCGGAGTTAAAGCTAAAACTGCAGAGTGCAGGGGTTTGTCTATAATAGTAACTACAATGCAGGGGATGTTAAGCTAAGTGTAAAAGACTGGAGACTTTTCGTACATCGGCGTGTACCGACCTCAGCCAGCCTAGTCTCCCAGATTTGATGTGTCCAGTGTCTGTCTCTGCCATGAATCATAAGACAAAATACTAAACTAGACTACTAAAAATGTAATGGTTATTATACACATGTTTTATTGTAAAGTATACAGTGTGTCTGTGTGTTTCTTGCTTTTATCCAAAGCGACTTATAAATGAGGTACAAGGCAGCAAGAATCTAATCTATGTTAAAAAGTATTTACCGAAACAGGATGTAAACCCTCTTCACGCCAAGGAAGCCAAACATTTTCCGAAAAACAGGATTTTGGTTAGTGCGACAGGAACGGTTTCAAGCAGATTTGGTGGACATGGCTCCCTATTCTGAGGAAAATTATAAGATGAGCTACCTGATCACATTTATTATTGTTTTCTCAAAGTATGCATGGGTGAGGTGTTTAAAGATTAATCGGGGGTCTCTGTAACATAAACATTTTGCAACATACTCAAGGGGCGCGTTCCTCAAACTCTGATGTCAGATTCTGGTACAGAATTCAATATTAAATCTTTCCAAATCATGTTAAAGTCTTTTAATATTTGTCATTTTTCAAATATAAATGAGACCAAGGCATCTGTTGCAGAGCGGTTTAAAAGAACTTTACCAACTAGAATCATCTGCCTCCATCTAACTCTGACTTCTACATCTTCTTTTCTCACACCAACTAACTTCATGTCCTCTCTCACTGCATCCATAAATGTCCTCTTTAAATCTTCCTCTAGGCCTCCTGCCTGGCAGCTCCAACCTCAGCATCCTTCTACCGATATTTTCACAGTTTATCTACTGAACTTGTCCAAACCACCTCAATCTGGCCTCTCTGACTTTATCTCCAAAACACCTAACATGATCTTTCCCTCTGATGTCCTCATTCCTGATCCTGTCCATCTTCGTCACTCCCAAAGAGAACCTCAACATCTCAAGCTCTGCTACCTCCAGCTCTGCCTCCTGTATTTTCTTCAGTGCCACTGTCTCTAAGCCGAACAACATCGCTGGTCTCACCACCGTCTTGAAAACCTTTCCGAGTGTATATGGTCATTACCTAGTGTGCAGCTGTGAGGAGCAGATCTTTTTAATCATCATGGACAAAAATGGATTTTACATCACGCTCCCCAGCAACGCCTCATCACAAATAGACCCAAATAATAAAATATGTAAATTACAGAACAAAGCTTGCACACGTATAGTTCTCAAGGAACCTTACGAGGTGGGGGTTATTGAGGTACACCGAAACAAGGGAAGTGTACAAAATTACTCTGTCTTTAGGTTTTTACGAGACCATCCCAAAAATAGTGAAAAAAATAAAATTATAAGCATTAAGCCAGCATTATTGAGAATCCGTCTACAGCGAGGGTATCTATGCAGTATATCAATATTACAAATCTTCAAATCTGAGACCACTAGAGATACATGTGATGAGATCAGTTTTTAAGGGGGTTGGTACTCGATCAGCGTGTCTTACCTGCAGTCAGAATTAGCCGGCACCTGTTTTTAATATTTGGGGAAAATGGAATGAAAAACATATAATAATCAAAAGGCAGATTGATGTTTACCAATTTATCATTGATGGTGCCAAGCAACAAATCTGCTTTAAGTCTGACAAAGTTCACAACATGGTTCTATAACACATTACACCACATTAAACATCGCACTAATCATTCTCATTACATAAGATATGACACAATAAATAAATAAAAAATTACAAATTGAAATAATGACAATACAGTACCTGATGGTTCAACCAGATCTAAAATATGTTAAAAAGGGTTTGACAGTTAAGCCTTGTTAAATTCACAAATTCTGCTGATTAAAACAGTTTTAATAAAAAACAAGCAGTCTTACTGGTCTATTGTAGTGCATAAAAGCTTCTATTGTGCTTATAAAAAGCTGACTGTGCTTTCGGTTGAAAATACATTGACAGCCACTCATGGCTAAAAGCCAGCATGTGCTGATCAACTTATCCAGTCTCTTACTGTCTGTTGTACTACTACTGTACCACAAGAACACGCCATAAGTGGGCTGAGGCCACCACACAGTAAAAAAAACAGTATTAAGTAAAGTATGCCAAAGGAAATAATGACTGAACATATATAATGATTATAATGAACACATATAAATGATTCAGATACAGCTACAAAATTACCCAGGGCAAAAAGACATAAATTGTGTAAACACAGTATAAGTTGCTGGTGTTTTATATTGATACAGTGGTAAAGGAGAGCTTATGGAAATCCCCCTGAATATGTTTTGTTCTGATGTGTAAATTGAGTTTTCAAATGCTGGTGTAAAATAGCAAACCAAAATGATATGTTATATCTTTTTAATTTACTTGTGCTCTCTAGTTTATGAGTTCAGTTGGATTATTAAGAAATTTGCACACATAAGATTGAAGCATTCAGAGAAATACCAAACACAAATACAATTGATAGTTGCTTTGTTTGTAGTAGCATGAGAATGTATGGCCTTAATAATGGCTCAGCTGAAAGAGTGATGCACTGGGTAGTGATAATTCTTGATTGTTCAAAGCAACTAGACATGAAATGGAACAGGGGAGTAATTTCATGCAAAATGTTATGGGCCTTGAAATCAAATTGTTGCCTTTTTCACTCTTAAAAATTTAAAACTTCAACAAATTGTCCCTTCTGGGGACACAGCAGAACATGTTTCGTCGATTGATTTGGGATTAGTTTTTACACCCGATGTCCTTCCTGCTGCAATCCTCCCATTTTATCAATGCTCAGGACCAGGCTGGTCCTTAGTGGCTGGGTAGGGTCACAGCTCTACCACTGAGCCATTTTAGTGAACAGTATCATTGCAAAAACCAGGAGAAAACAAAACTGAAATGGCTTAAAAAGCTTTTACACTTGCCTAAAGTGAAAAGGTTGTTTAACCCTTGTTGAAATATTTTGTGCTTCTACACTTATTTGGAGCTTCTTCTCTGCTAAACTACTAACTGCTGTTCACTTTGATACATTCACGTAGAAAACTGTAAACTCAGGCCTGGATTTACGTTATGTTGTTCTGCAGAACATATCTCTAAAACAGTTTCAGTTTATAGAAAAAAGCTCTCTTACTCTTCTATTATAGTGCATGAGATCTTATTAAGAACAACACTGCAGATTGGAGAAAATAAAATAGGAGTTTTGGTCAGTTAGGTTTCATAAAACCCAATTTTCTTGCTTTCTACTCACAGTGTCTGTGCTCACTGCTTTCTCTGTTGTTTTATCCAAAAATGGAGCCAGTTTAGTAGCAGTGAGGTTAGTTTACTTGTGCTGTCCACTGCATCCTTTGTCCTGATTGGATACAGTTGCAGCATGTCTCTGGAGACTAGTGTCCACAGTTAAATTGTGTTTTAAACATGGACGGGTATTAATGAAAAGTTTAAGAGCATCTACACTTGAATATCTAGAAAAACTGGTATTTGTGGAGATTTTTTTGTAAAAGGTACTTTAAACTTTTTGATGCTTTATCAGTAATTTATATTGTTGCAGATAAATGATAAACATGTAGTTTGTGCTTTGGAATTTATTTATTTTTTACATTTTAATGGAAACATACAATAATGTCTGCATCATTATGTGAGAAAAATCCAGTAAATAGAAAACACCAATACAGTAGGTCTACCACCAATGATATGCAATATTTGCAACAACACAAAGTGAAGATCAAGTAAAGTATGTCAAAGTAATTAATGTGTGAAATCATATAAGCCCAAATGATTCAGATACAGCTACAATTACCAGAGTCCAAAAATACATCAATTGTGTAAACACAGTATAACATACTGGTGTTGTATATTGATACAGTGGTAAAGGAGAGCGTATGGAAATCCACCTGAATATGTTTGTTCTGATGTGTAAATTGTAAATTTTCAAATGTAGGTGTAAAATAGCAAACTAAAAGGATATGCTTTCTCTATTTAATTTACTTTTGCTATCTAGACTATGCATTAAGGTCAATTACTAAGCAATTTTTAAACATAAGATTAAAACATGCCCATTAAGATCAAAGAAATTGTTATTGGATGTAGGTTATCTCATTGTATTGAGATTAAAAAGGATTTTGGAGGATTGCTGTAAACTCCATTGTGCTTTACACAACACAGAATTCCAGATTTTGACAGTTGCTTTTTTAACATGAGTTGTGATTTTGGTTGTTTAAGTTAGTATTTTGGTGGTGATGGGAGGCATGGTTGTGGTAGTAAGAATACTTTTTTAGTTGTTGAAGTGGACATTATGGAGTTGTCTTAATGATAGTGGTCATTATGGTAGTATGGATCACAGTTGTACTATGTGTCATAGTCGAAGTAAGATTCCTTACAGGGACCCTCACCAGGTCAGCTATTTTTACTTGTGCTAGTGGCAACTGTTTCCGTTAGCTGTTGCAGCTGTGGGCCAGTCACAGCGGTCGAGGCTTTCTATGAAGATCAAACCTGCTGGGCAGTCTCTGAGGTAGGTCAGCCCATTGGAACAGGTGTAAAAAGTATAGGGGTTCTTTGGGTTGGTGTAGTCCCCATCACACTTTCCTTTGCAGAACTCATCAACGGGACCAGGAGTTGTGGTTTTGGTAGTTGTTTTGGGTGTTGTGAAACATGGGGTTCTGGGCCCGTCACAGCGGTCGAGGCATTGTCTGAAGATCAAACCTGCTGGGCAGTCTCTGAGGTAGGTCAGCCCATTGGAACAGGTGTAAAAAGTATAGGGGTTCTTTGGGTTGGTGTAGTCCCCATCTCTCTTTCCTTTACAGAACTCATCAATGGGCACAGCCGAAGCTAAAAGATAAAAAAAGTTTTCAGTCACTGTAATTTGCTTTTGAATTTACTCAGATTCTCTATTCCAATCATTGCTGACTGTAAGACATTATTTATAGTTCAATGTTAATTATGATTATGACGTGTGTTAGAAACTTACCCAAGACAGCGATGATCAAACAGAGACCTTCAAAGTCAGACAGACTTGGTCAGTATTACATTGAAAAAAAAACTACAACAATAGATAAATGTAAGCAATTTTGGAGTTAAACATAATTAACATCAGATAAATTCAGACACAGTAATGAGTCTGTGCAGAAACAATGTCTAATTTGCACTGTTAGATTGGAATTTGTTCCTCTGTTTAACAGGTTTATTGTCCAAAAACTCCTCGGTCAGCTTATCCAGGTTAATACAGAATAAAAATCTATTTATCTTTACTGTGTTAGGATGGGGACAGGAATCTCAGATATGAAATACTAATTATGTACAACTGAGACCACTAGAGATACCTGTGATGAGATCAGTTTTGTGGGTTTACATGAACCAAACACTTTTAGAAAACATGTACTCGATCAGTGTGTCTTACCTGCAGTCAGAATTAGCCTGCACATGTTTTTACTATGTGGGGAAAATGGAAAGAAAACATATGAACAATCAAAAGAAGATTGATGTTTATAAATTCATTGATGGTGCCAAGCAACAAATTTGCTTTAAGTCTGACAAAGTTCACAACATGGTTCTATAACATATTACACCACATTAAACATCACACTTATCATTCTCATTAAATCAGATACGACAAAATAAACAAATAAATAAAAGACTAATTGAAATGAAGACAAATAAGTCCAGTACCTGTTTGTTCAACCAGACCTAAAAGATGGTAAAAAGGGTTTGACAGTTAGAGTAGGTACAGCAGTGTACAGCAAAACAAGTATAATGTCTGTGAGGATGAGATGAAAAAATCTGATACTTACACAGACAAAGGTGAAAGAAGCAAATATTGTCTCTCAGCTGCAACTGATGGATGACTGACAGAATGTCTGGTGTTTATATTGGTGCAGCTGAAAGGGTGTAGCACTGGGTGGGGATAATTCTGGAATGTGCTACGCAATTTCATATGAATGCGAACAGGGAAATAATTTCATGCCAAGTGTTATTGACCTTGAAATAAATTTTTCTGATGTTTGTGGCTTTTTCACTCTTATTGTTATTAAATGATTTGCCATTCACCTGTTTTTTATGTATATCTTTAGTGAACAGTATCATCGTAAAAACCTGGAAAAAACAAAACTGAAATAGCTTAAAAAAGCTTTTACACTCAGCTGAAGTAGAAAAGTTGCTTAAGCATGTCGCTTAAATTTACAATGTAGAGACAATGTGGACCAAAACAGATTATTGTGCACAGAGGAGGAGATCAATTATGTCAACTAAACTTCTTTTCTTCTTGTTTTTGCTTCTTATCCAAACAGTTTCATAAGTCTGAATAAAGTGGCCAGAGAACCCAGCTATATCTTCCAGATAACGTCTTTGTTCCACCCTGGCCTGAAAAGGGTCGTTAGGTGGAAGGTGGCATGATTCAGTGTTCTGATAACCAAACCTGAATGTGATGCATCACAACGAAAATTGTGATGTTTCTCAAATTAATACATGAAATAAAATTACCATATTTTCAACAGTTTGAGGTTTGAGTGACTCTTTCATTTATGCTATATTTAATTATGTTATCTTCTAACATTTTCTTCAACTGCAATGTTTTAATGGAACTGACCATCAGAAAAAAAATAACTTCTATTACTCACATACCTACACACTAACAACTGGACCATTGAAAGAAATATGTTAGCAGAGAACCTTGGTGAGAGTTTTTCTCTCTAAAATACTAACTAGTAGTTATTTCGCATTGATAAATTCAAAAATTCTGCTGATTAAAGCATTTTTAATGAAAAACAAGCTGTCTTACTGGTCTATTGTAGTGCATAAAAGCTTCTATTGTGCTTTTAAAAAGCTGACTGGACAAAAGAAACAACAGGGTTTCGGGTCAGTTAGACTGTATAAAACCCAGTTAAGTAAATATCTTTTGTGGTTTCGGTTGAAGATACATTGACAGCCACTCATGGCTGAAAGCCAACATATTTCTCTTTCAGCCTCAGCCCATCTCCTGCTTCCTTGTGGAGTGTGTCTACATTCTTCAGTAACCTTGCCTTTCAAGTGTCATTCATTCTGTTGCAAGGTGCCATCTGTGTTCAGGGTCATCCCCGGGACTGAGCTGGCCTTCCTGATCAACTTATCCAGTCTCTTCCTGTCTGCTGTAGAGATGCTACTGCACCAGCAGACTCCGCCATAAAAGATGGCTGAGGCAACCACACAGTAAAAAAACAGTATTTAGTAGTGCTCTGTCGTTTTATCCAACAGTGCATGTAATTATTTCATGTGACAGTTCTCCAGAGACAAAGGTCAACCAATTTAGTGGTGTTCTCAGGGTTTCAGGACTCCTGAAGAAAAAGTGTTACATATGGTTTGCGTAATACTAGTTAGTTGTTGACCAAGAAGACACTTACATGAGTAGAGTAGAACAGCCTGTTATTTCTAATCAAGCTGGATCCAGTTGTGGCAGGTCTCCATCTCTTTCCGAGAGCTGTTGTTGCAGCAGAGAAAGCTGTGTTAGCATCATGTGATTTGGTTAGATATTCTGATGCATTGCTTGAAAAGATGTAATATGTTGAACCCAGACTAAGGAGTTTTATGATATCAGCAAGAACACTATTTGCAGATTATGAAATGTGACACATTAAAAAAAGTTAATAATGCAAATTTCTGCAGGAAATTCAGCAGCAGATTCCACTGCAGAAGCAGCAGCCATGGTGGGACAAATGTTTTACTTTACTCAACTTTGATGGTCTGTACTTGGTAAAATGTTCTGCACTTATATAGCACTTTTCTACCTATTGGCACTCAAAGCACTTTACACTGCTTCTTGTTCACCCATTCACACTCACAATCACACACACATTCATACACTGGTGGGGGAGCTGCTCTGCAGCTGGCCAACACTCACCAGGAGCAACTAAGTTGGGGTTCAGTGTCTTGCTCAAGGACACTTTGACATGTGACTGGAGGAGCCGGGGATTGAACCAACAACTGTGAGATTGGTGGACAACCGCTCTACCTTCCTGCGCCACAGTCGCCCCCTTGATGCCTTTGATAATGGTCTTAACAATTGTCGGAAGATCCCGTTTGCTTTCTAACCCCTTCCCAGGTCTCTGAAGGAACTCTTCAAAGCAGTCAGAAGTTCGATAGCTGGTATAGAGAGATACAATATGAGAAGACACCCACTCGCCACTAAAGTACCTTGTCCATCAACTCTGTCCTCTCCTACCAATCATCCTAATTCATCTGAACCCATGAAACTGGGCCAAAAGCGTATTTCCCCTGAAGAACGAGAACACTGGATTAAGGGGAATCCTTGCCTGTATTTTGGCATAGAGTCAGCTCTTTGCCTCAGCATTTCAAGTCAGGTGACTCAACAATCATTTCTCTACCCAGTTCATTTTAAAATCAAACCCATCAACCTGATCATAGGCAACCATTCTGAGGAAATCTCGTTTCACCTAATTGACACCCCTAATCATCCTTTAGCATTCTTTGCCTAAAAATCTAAATTCCCATTTAGACTGGTGCTCTCGCAAAATCCTTGGTTGGAGCACCTCATGCTTAGCCTCCTGTCTCCTGCTCAGGCCCCTCTAAAAGAGTTTTCTGGTCCTGACCCAAACAACCCTGACATATTCAAAGTTCTTGAAGCATATCATGATCTGAGAGAAGTCTTTAACAAAGCCCAGGCCACTTCTCTTCGCCTGCACCGACCTTATGATTGCTCCATTGATATGCTACCGGGCTCTATGCCCCCCAGAGGTCGCCTATACTCCTTGTCTTGAGTTTTGGAATTAATTTTTTTACATTTCATTGTAAACATAAAATAGTTTCTTGTTTTTTACGAACATTTTCTTGTTAGTGTATATTATTCTCAGAACTATCAGAAATTCAGTTTGTTTTACAGTACAGTGATGGACTGGTTAAAGCTGCCGCCTCAGAGCTAGAAGGTCCTAGGTTTTAATCTAACTGTCAGCTGCTGGCACAGCCTCTTCCCCATTGACAGCTGGCTCCAGCCTCCTGTGACTCTGAATAGGTTAAATGATTAAAGATGATGGATGGTTGGATAGTTTATTTGCCTCCTACATAAAGTATGCACTTCCATTTGTTTGGTCACTCACAACTGCTCTTTTTTTTAGAACTGACTTAGATTTTTGCTGCCTTGTACCTTACTTGTAAGTTGGTTTGGATAAAAGCATCTGCTAAATGACGAAATGTACATGTAAACTGCTGTGTAATACAGGTCCTTAATTAACTGCATTATTGGAAGTTTAATATAACTATAGCCTGCATACAGTTCAGTTATTTTAAACCAAATTGCACTTGCATATATTGTATATATTGCATATATTTAATTTTTGGTTTACAGGATATTTTTAACATGTTACAGCTGTTCGGCTTTTTTAAAAATCAATCATTGTTGTCACTGGGTGTGATATAGAGCACACCTTGGCTGAAGTATCTTTTAATTAATAAGCTATTTTCGGAACGTCTCCACCTTGTCATTACACAGTCAGATACACCCTTTAACAAAAGTGTAAATCTCAAGAGGGCACAAATTACAGCTTTAAAGAAACATAATAATTACCTTTAATGTTTCCCAGTAGACGTATTATGTTACTCTGGTCATGAGCCAAGCAGCAGTTTGTTGCAATTGTCATCTCCTCTTGTTTCTTTTTCTTGATTTATTTTTTGCTAATTTTTAGGGCAGTTAACTAACTACTCTAAGGAAATTTGCTTTAAGTCCTTAAATCATGCAGCTTGAAAGAGTTTTTATCTGGATTTTTTTTTTGCCGCACTCCTACTTTTGTCTCATTGTACCACAAGTTTGCTTCAACTCCAATGAGCCAGCTTTTTCTCAAGACGTGCTGGTTACACTGCAATTGCTGGGCTCAGTGGATCTAACTTTGTTTCCCAATGGAATAAACACAGTAGCAAGTACAGTAAGGGGATCCAGAGAAGGAAGGAAAGATGGGGGTGGAAGTAAAGAATGAAGACAAACAGCACACAGGAAGAAAGTGGGAGAATAAATATTTGCCATAAAGATCACACACTGTTCTGGACAACAGTAGCCGACACACCAGGTTCAAAGCTCTGACTCCTGCCTAGAGTGGTCAACTCAACAGCACCTTCCTAACTAAAAATCCATATCTAGGTCTCACTTCCTCCCACTGCGTTCTGCCAACAGACAGTGTCTGGTGGTCTTGGTACATCAAGATCCAACCACTTCCAACAAAACAGTAGTAACCTTTATACTGTGCAGGAGCAACCAACCAAAAGGACTAATGCTCAGAGTTCAGGAGAGTCAGTTATTTTGCTGGAATAAAGAGTCTCACAATGACATTTCATTTCTAAACAATGAGTGATGACCAGAAAGCAGCAACAGCTGTGCACAGATTTGACCTAATTGGGCTAAACAGGAGGAACGCAGCCATAAGTACAGTATATATACAAGAGAGCTTTCCAGTATGACCCCTGCTTTTTATGGCGTTAGGCGTACATCTTTAAAGTTGTTCTTATCAATAATTTCATGGATTGTGAGAGTAAGAAGGAAAAGATAATCTGTGGCCATTATTTCTGCATAGAAACACTACTGTCGCTGAGTGTATAACATGTTACACTAAAATTTCATTTAGTTATTCTTGTAATTTGTGTTCAATTTAATACTAACCAAGTCTGTCTGACTTTAAAGGTCTGTGTTTGATCATCGCCACCTTGGGTAAGTTTATAACCATCTAACCAGCAGGTATATAGTATCTTTACATCAGTGTCAGCAGTAAATAGTATAGGGAATCTGACAAAATACAAAAGCTAATTAAAGCTGTTGAAACCTGGGTTTCTATGTTCCAGCTTCTGGTGCCATCCAGTTCTGTATCGGAAAGAGTAATGGGGATTACGCCAACGTAAACAACCCAAACTCTTATTACACCTGCTCAGGTGGGCTGACCTACGTCAGATCCTGCCCATCAGGTCTGATCTTCAGACAAAACTGTGACTGCTGTGACTGGCCCACAGCTCCATCTCCCACTACCACAACCAAAGCACCTACTAAAACCACATCTGCTGGACCCATTGATCAGTTCTGTAAAGGAAGGCTTGACGGGGACTATGCCAACCCAAAGAACCCCAGCACTTTTTACAGCTGTTCCAATGGGTTTACCTACCTCATGAAGTGCCAAACAGGTTTGGTCTTCAGCCAAAGTTGTGACTGCTGCCAATGACTCACAACTGCATCTGGCAGCGTCTGAAGTGATGGGCCAAGAGTGTGACCTTAGCTACCACAACTAAATGTAGTTGACCTAGTCTCCTACTACTACAGCTATGACCCTTCCTATCACAAAGACAACTCACAACGTAAAACAGAACATCAACTTGTCTAATCTCCTGTTAGCCACTCTTTACTTGACATGCCTTACTCAATCGTTAACTGTTTGTTAATTGTTAATCGTTGCATAAACACTGCATGTCATTGGATTGTTCCTCTGTAACAATTTGACTTCTGTTGCCATTGTAAACTGCTCATACATACATATATTGCACAGCTTTCTGTAATCAACACTCACGCACGGTACTCAATTTTAAAAAATGAATCAATAATAAAATGATTGACAAAATACCACAATCATTCCTGTATAGTTCATTTTTCTTTGTAGTTTGCTTATTTTATGGTTTCTAGTTTCCTGATGGACAACAGGAAACAAACTGACTAAATGAGAGCTAGAGGCAGGCCAGATAGCAAAACATTGATGGAGCTATAAATTATGAGCTTTTACAGGACAACTTTTCAGTGTTGTGGAAATAAACAGAATTTCTGTCAAGCTAGTATTTGGAGGGGCTTTTTAGAAAGTATAAAATAGGAAAGTACTAAGAAGGAAATATGAGTTATAGCACACCAGTTGCATGAGAGTGCTAAGCAAATGAACAAAGAACTACCAGTACCAAGTATTTAGCAGAATTAAGTCCCTTTCCCTTACTATGACCTTTCTTTGACATCTCCACAGTCAGAGCTGCACATCTTACAAGTCTGCCCCGGTATGTCCAATGGTCTCCATACCTGCATATATCTGTCTCTGTGGACATTAATCAGAGTGCCGAGGAATACATAGGAATATATGAAGAATATATAACCTTTAACACACTATTAAAACTAAATACTACTAAATACAAATAATAATAGGGAATAATTTGGGGCCTCCCTGCAGCACAGTTCAGTCCAGTAATCCTGTGTAAATCCCAGGGTTTCTGCAGCTGACAAACAGCAATGTTTCCATATGGAATGATAATTGATTGGGATTGTAATGTCCACAAAGTATGACCTCCTGAAGAAGTGTGCAGAGCGTGGTAGAGCATAATGATTTAAGCAAAGCTGTATGAAAGCAGGGGGAGGAAGAGCTAGAAAGAGCAGACAGGCCTGATTCTGAAACTCATAATGGAGTTAGTTTAAGTTGAATATTGTAGGTTTAAATGGCCTCTTTTAAAGATACTAGGGAAAAAAATAAGTGAAATAAATGACACTGGGTGTGATGTGACATATCTGATAGATACTGTATATGTAGATCTATAAAACTCTTTAGTATGACACAGTGACTGAACAGCTAAGACTAGACAGAGATGATTAGATTCTTGCAGAGCTGTGGTTCTCTGTTACATAGAGACTAAAACGAGCTGGTAAAGGTGGAGCTGATTTGAACCATGTACTGACGGCTGCTTATTTCATTAGTTAATTGGTTATATTTTTGTTAAGAATCAGCATCTGCAAAAGCGAAATAGTGGCTAAAGTTTTGTCAAACCTAAAAGTACAATATTTTATTCCGTAACATATTGAAAATTGTACTTTAGTGTACTACATTAGTAAATCTACTTGGCAACCTACAACGTCTGGCTTTAGTGGACCTGATGTCAAACAATTAATGAGGGTTTTTTCAGTCAAACTCTGAACATGAGAATTACCCAGCACGTGTTTGCAGATACACAATCAAAAGATAGTACTGTTCTTGGTAATAGGATCATGATTGAAATTCTTTTCTTTTGTTTGTTTATTGTATATGTATCTGAAGTATGAGGAAGAGATTTGATCACTGAGGGAGGAAGAGGTGAGTCATTCTGCAGTTTTCTGGGTCAAACTGCCACCTAAGTTATAACGAGAAATACCTGTCCATACACAACATAGTTCATTTTGTGATTATTTTATATCCCTTATTGTAATAAATATATCCTGCTAGGACTAATGCAATTCTACAATTGATCCTTTTCATTAATGTGTCAAATTTGCTGTGTAGAAAAAGATACAGTTGAGTTTACGGTCAATACTTTCAAGAACTAAAAGATGACTTTTTGGTTGTTGTTTTTCTAAGAGAATGGATTAAACTGCATGGGTTAAATCAGCATAACCAACTGTGTTTCTTGATGGCATCACAGTTTTCTCAGCAGCTGCTGCAGCAAATGAACATCTGAGAATTTGAGCAGCTACAGGATCTGACTTTTCTGAAAAGTAAGCAACAGGTCTGACTTCCACAACGGTCCTGTAACAAAAATAAATGTCATGAAACCATTTCTTTCGTCAACGCTTTGTGTAAATGATCTGGATGGACGAGCAAGTTCCCAAGTAGTTGGCTGTAGTTTGCAATGCTTTTTTTGAACCCTTAAAAGCCTGTTTAGCTTCTGGGGTCCACACAACCATGTCAAGTGACTGCAGTACTTTGTCATGCACAATGGAGCTCAATGTGGCAATAAGATCACATTCCCAAAATTGAGTGCACTTGTTTCTTGGTTATAGATTTAGTGATATTTATAGCCTCAGTGTGTTTGGGTGAGAGGGATTTAACCTTAGCTGTGATCACATGACTATATAAACTACTTTTTCTTTAAATGGGTGCACTGTATTTATTTGTTACTTTTTCAGACAGATCAAAAAATCATGCATTTACTGAAGCAGGGCTGATCCTGCTTACGTATTTAATGGCTTAAGATTTCAGTTGATGGAAAACACCTGAACCCCATTCTAGGAGATTAGGGGTTTTACCATTGTAATCATTACATTTTGATGACTCCACCCTGTTCTCACCTCCCCTATTATCCACCTAATGAGCCTATTTAGGCCAAGTGTGGAACAAAGTCTACTCTGGAGGATATAACTGGGTCCCCTAGCAAACTTTCCCTCAGACTGACGAAGCTGCTGAAGGATAAGTAGCGAAACATTTCTAACTAAGTACAGTTGACATGATTCAATCTTCGGATAACCAAACCTAGATGACTGAGAATCTTCATGTTTTATACACATTCATTCATGGCCTAAAACACACATGAAAAACAAGTTTTTACCAATAAGTAAATGTGGAAATCAAATTGTGGGATTGCTGCCTTTGAGTCTGTCTGTTTGCCCAGCTTAACCAGGTGTGGTATTTTGGGCACAGCCATATTTCCTAACCAGTGTTAACCAGACATTCCCTTACCTGGTTTTCCTCTGTCCAGTGAATGCATCACTCCCAGCACTCCTCTGCTCTGTTCAAGGTCACCACAGGCATCACTTCATTGTGATTGTGTGTGTTACATTCTGCCCCTCTTTACACTCTTGCAACAAGCTGACTGGTTTCTTAATAGCTGATTTGACAATTCTATGGACATTTGCCTACTTTCCATGTTGAAATCATTCAGCACTTACATAGGTGCATGGAGCATTCAATGAACTGTTAAATATACACTTATGATCAATGACATGTTAATTGAAAGCAGCATAGTCAACTGCAGCTTTTTCATCTGACACCAGCTTTTATCCTCTAAATGTATTTACTTCCTATTGGCTGAAAGAACTGCAGGATGGATTTTATGACTTCAGAGTCACACATGCATTTCTGATGCAGCACCACCATTAGAGTATCACAAATACCATTGAAAAACCACAGCACTTTACATTTGTATAAATGCTCATCATAGCATTTCTAAAATCACAACTCTAATGGTTGCCAAAGACTTTTGCACAGTACTGTAAATAGCTTTTTTATGCTGGCAGCAACTGTCGCTGGAGTTATTATGTTTTCAGGTTGTTTTTCATTCCAGGTGAGTAAGTTGACCAATATATCTCACTTATTTTCCCATCTCTTTGTTCCAGAACTTTTGTGGATTATGGCTGTATTTTTTTGTAAACTCCAACTTGGGTTTTTATTCTTACTGCTGATACGGGTTTTGCATCTTGTGGTAGGATTTCTGTGTTTTCTTCAACAAATGGAATGTTATATACCTTTACCCCTTTACCCCCTGCTGTGCAGAGGCTGTTGGTGAAGTCAATGTGTTGTTTTGAAGGCTTTTGTTAGCCGTCATTAGCCATACTTGTCTTTTATCAGTCTCAAGGTTGTATTTAAAATCATTTTATCTCGTTTACAATAATTGTTGCAGAAAAAGGGATTGGCATAACTGCAGAGTCGGCCAAATGTAATCAAGGTATAAATAATGTCAACACTTTGTAATAACGATCAGTTGTCATTTATTTATAGGCCATTAGATAATAATAAACCAATCATTAAAAGACATTTATAAATGTTTGTAAATCATTAAAAAATGTTTTGTAAATTTTTTACATATGATTTTGAAGACTTTTGTAAATACTTTACTGAATCATGCACTGATCATTAACAAATCACTAGTATATGTACAACAAATAATTTGTTCATATTCTATCATTCATCTGTAAGTAATTGGAAAGATGTTTTCACAGCTTTTGCAGGTGGAACATCAAACAGAGATGACAAGGAATGGCATCCTTGTCATTTCACTACTGATTGGTTGGTGCGCACAGGAGTGGGATCATGAGAATAAAATGAGGATGCATGCTCCTTGCATGCAGGTGAGGAGGTTGGTGGTGACTAGCACTTTTGTACATGAAGATCTATCTGTAATATTTGGGAGGAGGATCTGGTGAATTCTTCTCTAATAACTATAATTTTATTCATAAAGAAAGTCATGAAGTTAAGGGAAAACTAGGGTCAACAGAACTATGGTTCTTAGTCAGCCTAGCTATAGTGCTGAAAACAAACCGGGGGTTGTTCTTGTTTTCCTCTATTACTGATGAATAATATGCTGTTCTGGCATCAAGGAGAACCAGGCTAAATTATATCCTTCTAAATTTCTGGAACGCCACTTCGTTTCTAACTTTCATGTTGCCTTTTTTAAGTTTGTGAACTATACGCCACTTCTGTTTTACTAATTCAAGTCAATTCAACTTTATAGCGCCAATTCACAACAAAGTCATCTCAGGGCACTTTACAGAATAAAGTCAAGATTATAAAGATGTATAGACAGAACCCAACAAATCCCCCTGGAACAAGCTATAGGCAACAGCGGAGAGGAAAAACTCCCTTTAACGGAAGAAACCTCCAGCAGAACCAGGCTCAGGGTGGACAACCATCTGCCTCAACCGGTTGGGGTGAGTGGAAAGGGGAGAGAGAAAAGAACAGAGCAACAAAAAGCAACAACAAAACATCGGGCAGATTTGCAGGACCAGTAGCTGCAGACAGCTTCAAGGCGGGGACACCTGGAGAAAGGCACAGAGAGAGGGGGACAGAGAAGGACAAAGACAACTACGGGAGATAACACACAGAGTTAATGACATACAGTGGTGACAATTGTGGGGTGAGAGGAAAGGAGAGATGGTCAAGACGAGGAAAGGAGCTCAGTCCGTTGGGGGGGTGGGTCCCCCAGCAGTCTAAGCCTATAGCAGCATAACTATAACTAACTATATGCTTTATTAAAGAGGAAGGTTTTAAGCCTAGACTTAAAAGTAGAGAGGGTGTCTGCTTCCCGAATCTGAACTGGGAGCTGGTTCCACAAGAGAGGAGCTTGATAGCTAAAGGCTCTACCTCCCATTCTACCTTTGGAAATTCTGAGAACCACAAGTAGGCCTGCATTCTGAGAGCGAAGTGGTCTACTGGGATGATATGGTGCTTTGAGGTCTTCTATATATGATGGAGCCTGATCGTTCAGAGCTTTATATGTAAAAAGCAGGGTTTTAAATTCTATTCTAGATTTAATGGGAAGCCAATGGAGAGAAGCTAGTGAAGGTGAAATATGATCTCTCTTGCTAGTTCCAGTCAGCACTCTTGCTGCAGTATTTTGGATTAATTGCAAGCTCTTTAGGGAGTTACTGGGGCATCCTGAAAGTAGGGAATTACAGTAGTCCAACCTAGAGGTAACACATGCATGGACTAGTCCCTTGACAAAGACTACCTACTTTGTCAGAGGGGGAACACTAGTATAGCACTAGAGTATTTTACCTCCATTGTACTGACATATGGAGCAAATGAAGAAAGAATTGTTTCTTTAAATTTGTCTATAGCAATTTAACTTCAGCAGCTGCTTTAGTGGAATTTTCTAACTGCTGTATATTCCATTATTGTAAATTCAAATGTTATTTATTTATTAGTTATAAATGGTCAGACAAAAAATAATTGTGTGGAAATACTGTTAAATTATCAGTTTCAATACAATATGTAAAAACAAGGTCTAGAGGGTGACTAAAATTACATTTTGGGAAAAACCAATGAAATGCAGTCTTGAGGTAATTACTGTCAGCATCTACATGAATGTTAAAGTCACCTACTATCATGACTTTATCTGTACTAAACACTTAATCGGATAGGAAAGCTGAAAATTCATTCAAAAACTGAATTAGGGACTGGAGAACGGTACACAATAACAAATAGAAGTGGTTTTTGAGTTTTCCAGTTTGGGTGTGAAAGGCTAAGAGTAAGGCTCTCAAATGATTTAGAACTATGTTTAGGTCAAGTGTTTATTGGTGAGCTTGAGTGGAAGCTTGCAACTACTAGGAATAATTTAAAGCTATAGATTGATTGGCACTCTGCAAGCTACATGACAGGACATATATGGGCTGGTTCAGTGGCTGAAGTTGTGAAATACTACAAACACCTTGGAGTCTACAATAAACTGGACTGGACAATAAGCTTGGCTGCACTTTACAGAAAAGCCTAGAAGCAGCTGTATTTACTGTGGAGCATCAGGTTTCAATGTCTGTAGTACCATGTTACAAATGTTCTAAAAGTCTTTGGTGGCCTCATCTACTATCCTGTGGTCTGCTGAGATAGCAACATAAAGGTGGCCGACAGAAATTGCTCTATAATTAATAAAAAAAACTGTTTTTTATCCCTCTCTGTAATCTGCTTTGTCTGTGTCCCTGCAGTGTGTGAGAGACAGAGAGACACAGACCTTCTGTCGGGCCAATCTAGCAACTGCAAGACTGTAGAAAATGCATCTGAGAGTAGTCCACAGTGCCAACTTCAAGCTAAAATAAAATACCTCCATACTCAAAACATGTAGTGGCAGCATTAAGTTTAGTAGGGGTCATAAACATCACTACTCACTGTTCTTTTTTGATTTGCCAGAAATATCACACACTGTTCTGGACAACAGTAGCCGACACACCAGGTTCAAAGCTCTGACTCCTGCCTAGAGTGGTCAACTCAACAGCACCTTCCTAACTAAAAATCCATATCTAGGTCTCACTTCCTTCCACTGCGTTCTGCCAACAGACAGTGTCTGGTGGTCCCTTCATCACACAGCAGAAGATCACAAGTAGACAGAATCTTTTGGAAATAACCAAATCAAGTTTTTTAAATTGTTTTCAATCATTCTTATCTCAACTACCATGTGCATAGTAAGAGTAAACAGTGTTTGCATGCAGATTAAATGCTTAAACTTTTCAGCATCCCTTTGCGACAGGATGCTCTTAAATTTGTTTCCCACAGGTGGAAGAAGCCTATTCTATTGATTTGTTTTATGTGTGAATTAAAAGACAAATACTGGTCACAAAACGTAAAAAAGAAAAAAAATATCAAAGTTCCTCACAAAAGTACCGGAAGCCAAAGCTATGCCATAGAGTAACTATATGTGTATACAGCATATTTCTGTGATTTATAGGCAGCAGCACTAAGATTTAACAGGATAAGTATAAAGATAAAGATGAGTCCATTTCTCATTTAGCCTGGAAAAATAGTTTAAAAATGTACAAAAAAGCTCTCAGTGATGCCAGAACAGCATATTATTCATCATTAATAGAAGAAAACAAGAACAACCCCCGGTTTCTGTTTAGCACTGTGGCCAGGCTGACTAAGAGCCATAGTTCTGTTGAGCCTAGTTTTCCCTTAACTTTGAGCAGCAATGACTTCATGACTTTCTTTATGAATAAAATTGTAGCTATTAGAGAAATCACTAGATCCTCCCCTCAAAAATTACAGATAGATCTTCATGTACAGCAGTGCTAGAGTCATCGATAAGGCCCCAATCCCTGTTAGACTGCTTTTTACCCATAGATGTCTCTGAGCTAACTTCAATTATTACCTCATCTAAACCAACAACCTGTCTGCTAGACCCTATTCCAACTAAGCTGCTCAAGGAAGCTTTACCCTTAATAGATACGTTCATATTAGATATCATCAATCTATCTTTAGAAACAGGCTATGTACCACAGGCCTATAAGGTAGCTGTAATTAAACCATTACTTAAAAAACCCTGTCTTGACCCAGGTGTTTTAGCCAATTACAGACCAATATCTAATCTCACTTTTATTTCTAAAATAATTGAAAAAGTAGTCGCAAAACAATTATGTGATCACCTTCATAGGAATAATTTGTATGAAGACTTTCAGTCAGGATTTAGAGTTCATCATAGTACAGAAACAGCACTGGCAAAAGTCACCAACGATCTTCTCATGGCCTCAGATAATGGACTCATCTCTATACTTGTTCTGTTAGATCTTAGTGCTGCATTTGATACCATTGATCATAACATTTTATTACAGAGACTGGAACATGAAATTGGGATTAAAGGAACTGCACTAGGTTGGTTTAACTCTTATCTATCTGATAGATTTCAATTTGTTCATCTTAATGATGAATCCTCCATGCACACAAAGGTTAGCTATGGAGTTCCACAAGGCTCTGTGTTAGGACCAATACTTTTTACTTTATATGTCTCCTTTAGGCAACATTATTAGAAAACACTCCATAAATTTCCACTGTTATGCTGATGATACCCAGCTATATTTATCTATGGAACCAGATGAAGATAATCAGTTAATAAAGCTTCATGCCTACAAGACATAAAGGCCTGGATGTCCCACAATTTTTTACTTTTAAACTCAAACAAAACTGAAGTCATAGTATTTGGGCCCAAAAATCTCAGAGATATGATGTCCAACCATATTGTTACACTAGATTGCATAAGTCTGGCCTCCAGTACTACTGCAAGGAACCTTGGAGTTATTTTTGATCAGGATCTGTCCTTTACCTCACATATAAAACAAATCTCTAGAGCAGCCTTCTTTCACCTACGGAACATTGCCAAAATTAGGAGCATCCTGTCTCAAAGTCATGCCGAAAACTGGTCCATGCATTTGTTACTTCTAGGTTGGACTACTGTAATTCCCTACTTTCAGGATGCCCCAGTTACTCCCTAAAGAGCCTGCAATTAATCCAAAATGCTGCAGCAAGAGTGCTGACTGGAACTAGCAATAGAGATCATATTTCCATCTGCCTCGACCCCAACCGGTCGAGGCAGATGGCCGTCCACCCTGAGCCTGGTTCTGCTGGAGGTTTCTTCCGTTAAAGGGAGTTTTTCCTCTCCACTGTTGCCAATGGCTTGCTCCAGGGGGAATTGTTGGGTTCTCTTTATATATCTTTATAATCTTGACTTTATTCTGTAAAGTGCCCTGAGATGACTTTGTTGTGATTTGGCGCTATATAAATAAAGTTGAATTGAATTGAATTAAATTGAATCATCTGAAGCTAAGAAAAGATAGTTACTGACTTTAACCAGTGCTCTGTTTGTACTGTAATTTACTGTAATATTTATGCTTTTTCATTGGGTCCATGTTCTACATGTTGGCCACAACTAACTAACCTAACTAAACTATTACAGCATAATAAATGAATTACTCCTATTATAACTATTGTTAATATACATTATATTGCCAAAATTACTCGCTCATCCATCCAAATAAATGAATTCAGGTGCACAAAGCAAGGTCCATAAAGACATGTATGAGTGAGTTTGGTGTGGAAAAACTTGACTGGCCTGCACACAGTGATGACCTCAACCTGACAGAACAACTTTGGGATGAATTAGAGCGAAGACTGCGAGCCAGGCCATCTCGTCCAACACCAGTGTCTGACCTTACAAATGCATTTCTGGAAGAATGGTCAAAAATTCCCATAAATACACTCCTAAACCTCATGAAAAGCCTTAACTTAATAGAATATGGGTTAATGAGATTTGCAAATCATTGCATTCTGTTTTTATTTATGTTTTACACATTCTCCTATCTTCTTTTGAAATGGGGTTACACATAACGTTTCAGTCTAGTCTTATTAGCACCAAAAATGTTTTGGATTCACTAATTCCCTCTATTTGTTTGCTTCAAGACAAAGAAACTAATGTCCTCTACACTGTTTTTCACTGTCTTTCATGTGATTGTAAAAGAGGACCAGTATAATTACCTTGAGTAGTACCATGATCAGCTTTTCTAGAATCAATAACCCTAAATTTTCCATCCCTGTTCCATCTAATCTCACCTACACCTGCCCAGCAGCTAAGCTAACCTGAAGCCATGATACTACGATTAACTAAACCACCTATCACTCATTTAGAACCAATACTAAGCTCATTTATTTAACTCAGTAAAACTACCATCATCCTCCAGCCATCCTCTAATACCAGCATCCTCTAATTTGCGAACTAAGCAGATAATTAAGCTGCTTGGCTGCGTATGTTTTTTAAATATGGATTTATCTGTACATAGTAAATTAGTAGAGGATTACTTTTGTAAATCATAAAATACACATACAAATAATTATTGTATAAGATTTATAGCCATCAATTGTTTCTGTCTTGCTGTTCGAGAAATGTTTTGTATGTTCATCAACTGTGGTTTAACAGGAAAAAGCAGATCAGTCTATGATCATTAATTAAGATTACTAAGATCACTGGGTGTGATTTAGGACATACCCTTGCTGGGAAATAATTTAAAGCATTTAAACCCTTTAAATAAAACACTGTTCATATTGACTCTCAACTTCCTCATTAGGTCATAATCTGTCATTACTTGTGATTGTGAGTAAATACATTTGAAGCCATGACAACTAAATTAAATAGTTTGTACTCTATATTCCAGACAACTGGCAATGCCAAATGTACAGCTATGACAAAGAACAGCCTCACCATTGATTTTAATGACCTGTGCATATTTGTGGTGTGAATTTTCCTAAGAACAGATGTAATATAACATTGACATTGAGTAACCTAAAATTCAACAAAAATTAAGATCTGTGATTTGTCAATATAATTGTCTGCCAAAGGTACAAAGATCTCCAGTGTTTAGTAACCAATTAAAGTATATTTGGAAGGAGAAACAAATGTAGTTTTTGAGTCCTGCATATCTACACTTTAGAAAGAGCATTTTACAAAAAGCCAAACATTTAGAAATGTGATGTATTGTGATGTTTCCTGATGTGCTCGATACCTTAATTTCGCACTCTCAGCACAACACCTATGTCCGGTGCATCCTATTGTTTAAATCTAAAATAAGTCTAGACGACCAATCAGTGTTATTTTTTACTTTGAAACTAGTACCCTCGTCTCTTGCTTATGAATTTCATGGTTTCTCCTGCTGAGATTAGACCAAAGAGTAACCTGAAACTTTCTTTGTCTGCAGGTTTCACAAGAAGACTGTTAATATGCTTCTCTGATTGTCTGACTGACAACTACTCATTATTGACATTGTCAAGGGTCGTGGGGGTCCTGGACCTTTTACTCAATGTGGTGGATTAATGATGATTAATCTTTCAGTCCAAGTACATTGTTGTATTAATGCACTAGATGGGCTGACAGTCCAGGATTCTTCTTAAGTTTATAATCATGATTTGGTGTTAGCTTTACAGATGTTATGAAAAGAAAAACTCAGAACAGAGCAACATATTAAATATTTGTTTCTGCATGGAACCCAGGTTCCTTAGAAATATTGTACCACCCTAGTATAGGGGGGTCTAGCAGTAGCCTAACTTCCCTTAATCCACTCCTTGAACATTATTGTATTATAAATCTGCCATTATTTTCTTACTCCGTGACCTCGATCTTAATAATAGATTAAAATGTTCAGCATGTGTGTGGTTGTGCATGGCAAAGCAGATCAAAGGTGCAGCAAAGAATGACATGAGGAAAAATCAAATGAGGGTAATTAAGGCCATTATGATCGCTGGGTGTGATGAAGGGCACACCTTTGCTAAGGTATAAACAATTTAATTATGATGCTATTTATGTAATATCCCCACTTTATTCTCCCTATTATTATGCTCCAAAAACCATGAAGCCACTTTTTGCTTTCACTGGCCAAAAGTAAAAAAGTCCTTTATTACTGTTATTAATTTTATTTTATTATGTATCTATACCTTAAGTAAGAAAACTACGTATATTTGTTTCTTTCAAATATGTTTCATCTGCCTGCAGAGAAACAAAATAACCCCTAAATACCAACTGATGGGATCATGAAAGCTAAAGAGTACATGAAGTATTCATTTAGTTTTTTATTCATCATGCCCTCCCTGCTGTACAGCATGTGATTGTAAACAATTTTATTTTTATTGCAAGCACAGAGGTAACATTAAAAAAAAAGCTGATACAACACTCCACGCATCCAGTACAATGTCATTAAAGGTCAGTTTTCTTTTTGGTTGGAAATTGAAAGTTAAAAATTCGTCTATTTTAGGTAAATAAGAAAAGTTGTTAATTGACATTGAGAGCTTCTTTAAGATAAAAGTTTTAAAGATGTCTTTGCCCTTTGTGTATATGTTCAGCTTTGGTAGAAAAGTGAAATATCTATATTTTGAACTAATTTTAAATCGTATATTACAAGTTGCTAAATAAAATTATGGCTACAATTTATTTGTAAACATCTAAATTACATTCAATGCTGCCTTGATAACAACAGCACTGAAGGAGCTTCAGCTATCATTAGCCTCCCAGCTGAACCCCCGCAACAATAGTGGAGAACAGTGAACAGACAAACATATGACCAGCTAAACAAAAGGTCCACAAGATCTACAGTGATACCTGCCTCAAATAGATCATAATAGAGACACAATAGAGACACAAACACCTGTGAGTTGCAGGGGACAGAGGGTTTATGTGTGCAACCACAGACTGACAACTAACCACTCTGATATGTTTACCACATTTATCTCTTTTCCTCTTTATCTTATCTGTCTCTTACAGTATGTAACAAGATGAGCAAATTTAATTGATCAGATTTCAAGTGTGAGCAGGAAAACAGTCTATGAAGAACTGAAAAGTCTTTCTGAAGTCACACTAGTGGCAAGAATAGTGGAGGACCTTCTGTGTCAGTGTTGTCAACATTTGAAAAATACTTTCTTTTATCTTTCTATCAACAGGAATACTGGACTTGGATGTGTATGTAGACGTTTAGGACTGCTGTTTGTTTCAGCTTGTGTGCTCAATGTTTCTTCTGTGGGTTAGAATGTTCAGCACATGTGTAATTTAACAGGAAAAATTAGATCAAAGATGCAGCAAAGGATGAGTAATTCTGCCACCACTCTCACTTTTGCTGTCCATCTGAATGCATCCTGCAAAGTTTCCCTTTCTGCAGGGCAAGATAAAGACACAGAGGTGGTGTGGACCTCACATTTCTTTGCCTTCACAAAGAGTCAATATACAACCCTCAGATGCTGGATGTGCTCATCATTCTTCTTATCATCCTTGTTTGTTTTTCTTTAGCATATTTAGGTTTTTCCTGCTATCGCTTTCATTTCTTTCTCACACTGTGACATTGACCTAAAGTGTGTTGTAAAGTTTGGCACATGTTTGAATTACCAGGAAAAAGCAGAAAAGGTGCAGCAAACGAGGAAATGAAGGAAAACTTCTAAAGAATTAAGGGCCTTAATCTCACTGGGTGTGAAATGTTTTATTCCAGATCTCTTCATGTAAGTTCCTTGTCATTATCAGACATTGTTGATACGTAGTCATGACAGATAATTGGCAGCACCAACTGTATCACTATGACAATAAATACAACCTTGCCATTGATTGTCATGAACCTTGGTACTTAAGTACTTTACCGGTGTGACTTACCCTCTAATGCATGAACTTTGCCATTCTTAAAATTAAAATGTTGGGATATGATAAAGATGTAGTGTCTCTCCATACCAATTTACCTCATGGAGGTGGGTTAAAAAACCCGACTATTTTCTTAAATACATAGGTAGTAAAGTAAGAGTCCAAAGTAAGATGGAGGACAGGTGCTTTGGAATCTAATTAGCAAGTTTCTGAGACAACTCATCTCCTATGTGTTCCCTGCTAGCTTCCTGATGAAGCTCTGGTCTAAAGACAGTGCAGACAGAAGGTCTGCTGAGGTCCAAAAGCAGCATTTGGTCACCATAAAGAGGCATTTAGCATTTGTAGAAAAATTTCTCTCACATATCCCCCCTTTTATCATTCTATGATAACTTCAATTCAATTCAATTTTATTTATATAGCGCCAATTCACAACAATATCATCTCAGGGCACTTTACAGAATAAAGTCAAGATTATAAAGATGTATAGAGAGAACCCAACAATTCCCCCTGGACCAAGCCATAGGCAACAGGGGAGAGGAAAAACTCCCTTTAACGGAAGATACCTCCAGCAGAACCTGGCTCAGGTTGGACGACCATCTGCCTTGACCGGTTGGGGTGAGTGGAAAGGGGAGAGAGAAAGGAACAGAGCGACAAAAAGCAACAACAAAACATCAGGCAGATTGGTAGGACCAGTAGCTGCACGCTGGAAGACACACAGCTTCAAAGTCGGGGACACCTGCAGAAAGGGACAGAGAGAGTGGGACAGAGAAGGACAAAGACAACTACAGTAGAGAACACACAGGGTTAATGACATACAGTGGTGACAACTGCGGGGTGAGAGGAGAGGAGAGAGGGTCAAGAGGAGGAAATGAGCTCAGTGCATTGGGGGGTGGGTCCCCCAGCAGTCTAAGCCTATGGCAGCATAACTATAGCTAACTATATGCTTTATTAAAGAGGAAGGTTTTAAGCCTAGACTTAAAAGTAGAGAGGGTGTCTGCTTCCCGAATCTGACCTGGGAGCTGGTTCCACAAGAGAGGAGCTTGATAGCTAAAGGCTCTACCTCCCATTCTACCTTTGGAAATTCTGAGAACCACGAGTAGGCCTGCATTCTGAGAGCGAAGTGGTCTACTGGGATGATATGGTGCTATGAGGTCTTCTATATATGATGGAGCCTGACCATTCAGAGCTTTATATGTAAGAAGCAGGGTTTTAAATTCTATTCTAGATTTAATGGGAAGCCAATGGAGAGAAGCTAGTGAAGGTGAAATATGATCTCTCTTGCTAGTTCCAGTCAGCACTCTTGCTGCAGCATTTTGGATTAATTGCAGGCTCTTTATGGAGTCACTGGGGCATCCTGAAAGTAGGGAATCACAGTAGTCCAACCTAGAAGTAACAAATGCATGGACCAGTTTTTTGGCATCACTTTGAGACAGGATGCTCCTAATTTTGGCAATGTTCCGTAGGTGGAAGAAGGCTGTTCTAGAGATTTGTTTTATATGTGAGTTAAAGGACAAATCCTGATCAAAAATAACTCCAAGGTTCCTTGCAGTAGTACTGGAGGCCAGATTTATGCCATCTAGAGTAACAATATGGTTGGACATCATGTCTCTGAGATTTTTGAGCCCAAATACTATGACTTCAGTTTTGTCTAAGTTTAAAAGTAAAAAATTGTGGGACATCCAGGCCTTTATGTCTTGTAGGCTTGAAGCTTTATTTTACTTTATACTTTATTTTCATCTGGTTCCATAGATAAATATATCTGGGTATCATCAGCATAACAGTGGAAATTTATGGAGTCTTTTCTACTTATGTTGCCTAAAGGAGACATATATAAAGTAAAATAATTTGATGGTCATTAAATAAAACGTCAAAGAAAAGTTGTTAATTGACATTGAGAACTTCTTTAAGATAAAAGTTGTAAAGATGTCTTTGCCCTTTGTGTTTATGTTCAGGTTTGGTAGAAAAGTCAAATATCTATATTTTGACATAATTTTAATTTGAGTATTATCACTAACAGTTGCTAAATAAAATTATTGCTAGAATTTATTTTTTAAACATGTAAATTACATTCAATGCTGCCTTGATAACAACAGCACTGAAGGAGCTTCAGCTATCATTAGCCTCCCAGCTGAACCCCCGCAACAATAGTGGAGAACAGTGAACAGACAAACATATGACCAGCTAAACAAAAGGTCCACAAGGTCTACAGTGATACCTGCCTCAAATAGATCATAATAGAGACACAATAGAGACACAAACACCTTTGAGGTGCAGGGGACAGAGGGTTTATGTGCAACCACAGGCTGACAACTAACCACTCTGATATGTTTACCGCATTTATCTCTTTTCCTCTTTATCTTATCTGTCTCTTACAGTATGTAACAAGATGAGCAAATTTAATTGATCAGATTTCAAGTGTGAGCAGGAAAACAGTCTATGAAGAACGGAAAAGTCTTTCTGAAGTCACACTAGTGGCAAGAATACTGGAGGACCTTCTGTGTCAGTGTTGCCAACATTTGAAAAATACTTTCTTTTATCTTTCTATCAACAGGAATACTGGACTTGGATGTGTATGTAGACGTTTAGGACTGCTGTTTGTTTCAGCTTGTGTGCTCAATGTTTCTTCTGTGTGTTAAAATGTCCAGCACATGTGTAATATAACAGGAAAAATTTGATCAAAGATGCAGCAAAGGATGAGTAATTAGGGTCATTTGGGTCACTGGCTGTAATTTATATCACACCCTTGCAGAGATATTAATTAAGCCATTGATTTTTTAAAATAAAATTTACTGACTTAATTAACTTCCCTACGTTGGACTGCAGTCCGAGTACAGTGTTGTTATGCATTTGCTCGTCCTGTGTTTTTTTTTTTTTGAGGTAGAATACTTTATGTAATACTGTATACGATGAAGTATACAATGGAAATAACAAATGGTCTGCACTCACTTTTACAAACAAAGTGTCAGGATATCACGGCTGGAGTCTGACCAAGTATAAAATGCCAGATGTGCCAGCAGCATTTGTACCCAAAGTGCTTCATGATGCTTCTCATTTACACTCACAATCACACAATGATGAGAGCTGCCATTCATCTAACCTGACCCACCAGAAGAAACTTTTTGTTCAGTGTCTTTATCAAAGATACTTGAAATAAAACATACGATGACAGAATAAGCAAAAACAGAACCACCGAGCCTGCAATTGGTGGACAACTGTTGCAGTCACATTTGCCAGAAAAGAAAGTGGAACAATTTCACTCAGTTGCACATCATGACATTTTATCCAAAGGATCATGTGGCCACGAGTGACTAGGTATTGAAGCACCACCGCTAGGATTCACAGGTGACTGTGCTACCAACTGGTCACGGTCACACTCATAATTATCCTCTTTACATTTACATTGAATGACAAACTGGACAGGTGTTTACAGCCTGTGACATTTCCGCCTGCCTTTCCCATACCCAAAGGCTTCTTTATTGATTACACTTGATGTGACTGTAACCAGAGGTTGTCGAATTTGCCACAACACCTCTTCCAATATGTTCCTTTAATGTGGGGACCCTAGTCTCATATCTCTTTGTACTTCATCACAGGTTTGCCTCCATCCAAAGTTAACACTACAACTTTTCCTGGAATAATTTTTGAATTGAATAATATATTTTGAATTCATGGCTTACATGTTGAAATTGTCTAAGACAGTGGACCCCAGTTCACAGCTTAATTCTGAAAGTAGTTATGCCAGGTACTGGAGGCCTAACAGCTAACAAACAGACTGAGGGCAACCCGGAGTCCGAGAAGTCTCTGCACTGTGTGTGCTCTCATAACCCTCCACTTTTCTAAAAAGGCTACTCTGGGTGGAGTATGCCTCTAAGACCTTGTCCACCTTAACCACATGCTTCACTCAGTTTCAAGGGGGCTATAGATACCACCCACCACTCTTCCCAGCTTAAGAAAGATAAGTGAAGATACCATCAGTCCAAGTCTTTATCTGTCACTGTAGGAGAATCTGGCTAATTGTTTGCAACATGCTGTTGAAGTAATATAGCCAACAAGTGTCAAAGCCTTGCATGACAATATGCTACTGCACAATAAATGTCCTTCCACCTTCGTCGTCTGTATAACTCAAGCTTGACTTGAGTTATACAGACAAAAATTGCCTCTATGTGGGTCCTGCACCAGAATAGGTGGAAAAGTAAGAGGACATCATTCAGCCATGCAGTGAGTGCAGCATTGCCTCATATAGCACTTATCCAATATGTGTCCAGTTGGTAGAGAATGTAGCTTGGAGAGGATGCAGTGTTGAACCAGCCACAGAGAGGCTGGATAGGTCGAGGACCTCATTTGAGTCCAAGTATGAGGGAGGGACAGGTGCCAAGAGTGAGCAAGGACCAATGGAGTCAGCAAAGGGAAGACATATTTTGCTGCCACATTCTATGTTTTGCATGCTAAAAATTTGGTTGGTGAGTGTGAGGCTAATTCTGAAAGCTGTTATGTTCAAAATAAAAATGGCAAGGCAGTGATAGTGAAAGAGAAGGTGCTGAGCCATTTGGATTTTAGGAGGCTGCTAACCCCAAACATCATAAAAGCTAATTGTTGTTGTTAAGGATACATTGATTACCATTGAGGCATGTTAAAAATCTAAAAATTGTTCTTGAATAGCGAGTTACATGATAAAGTAAATATTACTAATCTAAAGGAACTGGTCATCATTTCTTTTTACTATGGAAAGTCACATTAACCCCAACTCTGAGAGAACATGGGGGCCAGCATTCTTTTAGTTGATTGGTCCAACTTACATAAGTTGTGAATATGGTGGTACAAGGATTTACATTTACATGTAGTCATTTAGCGGACGATTTATCCAAAGCGACTTACAAGTGAGGTACAAGGCAGCAAGAATCTAAGTCAAGGAGAAATTATCAAAGCAAAGTCCTATCAGATAAGTGTTTCACGAGATGCAAGTGCGAGAAAGAGCAGATAGATTTAAGTGCATAGGAAGATCCGGAAGAGTTCTGTTTTCAGCAGTTTTTGGTATATTGGGAGTGAGTTTGGTAGCTCGTTCCAACATGGTGGGATCATTGCGGTGAAGAGTTTTGCCTGGTGTCTTCTGTGCGCTGAGGTGAAGAGACATCTTCACATCGGCCTCTCCAAGCCCAAAGTCTCTCATCCGGACAGAGATGTCTGAGAGACGGGCAGAAATGTTTGATGAGAGTCTCCCGGTGAAAAGGACAGGAAGAGCTGTGTGTCATCAGCATAGAGGTGATAGGAAAGACCATGTGAGTGAATGATAGAACCCAGGGATCCAGTATAGACAGAAAAAAGAAGAGGACCAAGCACTGAACCATGCAGCACGCCAGTAGAGAGGCTATAAGAATGAGAAACATGCCCCTGCCAGGATATATGGACAGTTTGAGGCATGTTGGGATCATCTGTGTGTTTTTGTGGACAACTATTTTAATTTAATTTACTTTTTGGAAAAATGCAGGTTCAGTCTGCTTTCACTTTCATTTCTTTCTGACTCTGTGACCTTGACCAAAAATGAGTTGGATGTTCAACATGTGTTGGATTTACCAAGATAAAGCAGATCAATGATGCAGCAAAGGATGATATGAAGAAAAGCCTCTAAATATTAAGGCACTTAAGGTCACTGGGTGTTTATCCCCCAGGGGTAAAAACCGACTAATTACTGATTCTATTCAAGATCTTTTCATATAACATCTTTCTCATTAGATCACACACCGATTACACACAGTTGCACTAGTTTTGTCAATATGTTCACCTGAAAATTCAAGATGATTAAATTAATTATAGTTTTTACTGTACATTCGAGACGATTGGCAGCACCACCTGTAAAGCCATGACGATAATCAGAGCTTTGCCATTGGTTGGCCTGAACTGTGGCAGGTAAAGTACATTATTGGTGTGATTACCCTCTAATATAATTTGGAAACAAAAAACTTTGGCTGTAACATTAATTGAAAACAAGCTATGAAAGATAATTTTAAAAAACAACCTGACATTGGACAGGACATTGTATTTCCATAATGTTGCACTGTAAATTCATTTTAGTTTATTATACATAAACTAGTAATGTTTTTACACCCTAGATTTAGTTTGCTACCTGTGTGGTCACTACCTCAGCATGAAACCTGTTCCCACTGTTCTTGCTTTTGTCTAAATCCAAAATAAGTCTATACAGCTGATGTAGTGTTTCACTTTGAAACAAGTGTCTTTATCTTGGCCTGCAGAGATGACACTCTGAGAAGGAGGTGAGCCAATTGGATTTTAGGAGGTTATATTCAGCTCCACTTCCTGAAAGCTATTTGTTGTTGTTAAGGATACATTGATCACAAAAAAATACAAAAAAATGTTAGATAGTTTGGAGGTTTAGAGTCAGCACGGTTGGATAACGATAAGCAATCAGAACAAGAAGGCTTCAAACAGCTCTCTCAACCTGTGTCATCTCTGCAGCTCCAAAGCTATGGTCCTTTAGTCTTTGACAGAATGATCATGACTCTGCCTCAGCAGTAAACTAAGGCTAATAACTTGCTCCACCTGGTGTATAAATACAGCATTGTAATAAGCTTGTACATCATTTACAGTACTCACAGACTATTAAAGTTATGAAAGGGATTGTAGCATGTTTTTTGCAAATGTTCATGATTTACAGAAATATATATTTGGACATTTTCATTAATACAGGCATCATTTGTCTGTTTTTTTGTTTGTTTTTCTTTAGCATATTTAGCTTCTTCCTACTATATCTTTCATTTCTTTCTCACACAGTTTGGCACATGTTTGAATTACAAGGAAAAAGCAGAAAAGGTGCAGCAAAGGAGGAAATGAAGGAAAACTTTTAAAGAATTAAGGGCCTTAATCTCACTGGGTGTGAAATGTTTTATTCCAGATCTCTTCATGTGACTTCCTTGTCATTATCAGACACTGTTGATACATAGTCATGACAGATAATTGGCAGCACCAACTGTATCACTATGACAATAAATACAACCTTGCCATTGATTGTCATGAACCTTGGTACTTAAGTAGTTTACTGGTGTTACTTAGCCTCTAATATAAATGTATTGAGTGTTGAATAGGGAGCAGTGTAAAGCACTTTGAGTTCCAATAGGTAGAAAAGTGCTATATAAGTGCAGATCATTTGCCATTTGGTTCCAGCAGATATGGTTATGATATCTGTTTTGGTTCTGTCAATGGGAGCTGCAGTTGTTTACCAATCACAGCAGTCGAGGCTTTTTCTGAAGATCAAACCCGATAGGCAGTTGTAATAAGTATAGGGGTTGTTTGGGTTGGCATAGTCCCCTATCAGAACTTTGTATGAGGACCCAAGAGGCAACACTGTGGGAGGGACGTGGGAATTTAATAATTTTATTAGTAAAGAAAAAAGGGACAAATAACAAATCTAAACAGAGACTAGGCCAAATAACAGAGAAAGTACCAACAAACTAAGCACAAGAATCAAGGAACTTGACTAGCAACTAAAATTCCACAATCTGAAACGCAACTTATAACAGAGAGCCAGGGCTAAAAATGGCTGAATGATGTCACTCCAATTCTCTGCAATTGCAGTAAAATAAATAAAATACAATATACAATAAAATAAATACAAAAGTGAAATCTGGCTAATGACATAAAAAGAAGGCTAACAAGCAAGAGCAAAACATAACCAAACCTCAGACCAAAACAGATAACAGAAGTCCATATGAGCATAAGTCAGGAGTCCAAAAACCACGAGGCAAAGAAAACTCGAAAACAGAGTGTGGCAGACGTTGAACCTTGTGTGTTGCATAGGTAACAAAGACGAAGAGCTGACAGGAATCAAGGGGAGAGTTGGGTTTTTAAAAGGCAGGGGAACAGGGGAAAACAATTGTGACTGTTGATAACTGATAAACTGGAGAAATTAACTGGGGACAGGAAGTGGAGAAAAAGAGAGAAAACCGGCAGGAAGTGATTTTGAGGGCCAGATCATAACATCCCCATCACACTTTCCATAACTGAACTCTTGCCTCTTGCCTCCCACCGGAAGCTGGAGCATAAACAAACAAACAAACAAAGATTTCAACGGGTTTGATTAACATTTGAATTTTGTCAGTTTAACTGTTCAAGTCACTGAAAACAATATGTACCTGTTAGTTAGATGGTTATAAACTTACCGAAGCTGGTGATGATCAAACAAAGAGCTTTAAAGTCACAGAAATGGTCAGTATTACATTGAAAATCAATTTAAAAAATTCTAACATATTTAAAAAGTTGCAAGCAACACTCTGGACACTCAACACTTTGTTAACACCAAGAAACTTTATAAAGCTTTTACTGTACATATAACTGGGGCTAAATGTCTAATTTAACATTTATGGACTACAACACATTACCGTGGTTTTCCTCGTGTTTCATTTACAGGTCTGACTGGTGCTATTTTAATGATGTTATCGTGTAACATTTTGTTTCTCTAGCAAGGTTCCTTTTCCTGATTTTCCACATCATAACCTAATTACTGAAACATGTAGATTTGTTATTGTCATCTCTGTTTATAAGGATCCTGTAGCAGTTTCCGGGTTAAACAATGGAACCTACTCATGAAAAAGTAGGCTAAGTTTCATATCTTGAAATTCTATTTATCTTGGCAGCTGCTGTTGGCAGACAACCACTATCTAATTTGGGAATCTGCCAAGTACTGGACTGTCCTTCAACGCCTCATAGCAAAGTTGCAGCTGACAGACAGCTCAAGCTACACCTTCTATAGAGACACAGTGATACTTCCTTAAAATAAAAAGCATTTACATCAAAGTGATTGGCCCTATTACTATAACAGCAGATGAGATATCAGACTTCAAGCATATTTTATTGAATTTCTTAATATGTGGAGACTTCCAAGAGAGGACGGGCGTTTGTATGTTAGTGGGCAGTGGGTTAGTGGGGGAAAGAACCATCTCAGCTTTACAACTGTTACAAGCCTAATATACAGTAAGTATAGAAAAGAATGTATTATAAATATAATATTTTATATCTATTATGTTGTATTTGTTAATAAGCACGTAATACAATACATTCTAATAAAATTTCACCTAAAATAACATCAGCACAACAGTACAATAACACCCTCTGTAGTTTGGTACATCAAGATCCAACCACTTCCAACAAAATAGTAGTAACCTTTGTACTGTGCAGGAGTACAAAGAAGAAAATATGAATTATAGCACACTAGCATCTGCAAAAGCTAAATAGTGGCTAAAGTTTGGAAATTCCTTTAAGTAAAAGTACAATATTTTCCTCCGTAACATATTGAAAATTGTACTTTAGTTTACTACATTAGTCAATCTACTTGGCAAAGTACAACGTCTGGCTGTAGTGGACCTGATGTCAAACGATTAATGAGGGTTTCATCAGTCAGACTCTGAACATGAGAATTGCCCAGCACGTGTTTGCAGATACACAGTCAAAAGATAGTACTGTACTTGGTAATAGATCAGTTAAACCTGAAAGTTTAAAGCATCATGATTGAAATTCTTTTTCTTTATTTTTATTGCATATGTATCTGAAGTATAAGGAAGAGATTTGATCGCTGAGGGAGGAAGAGGTGAGTCATTCTGCAGTTTTCTGGGACTAACTGCCACTCCAGTTATAACGAGAAATACCTGTCCGTACACAACATAGTTTATTTTGTAATTATTTTTTACCCCCTATTGTAATAAACATATCCTGCTAGGACAAATGCAATTCGGCATATTAAATGACAAGATTTTAGCTAATGGAAAACACCTGGACCTATTCTCACCTCCCCTATTATCCAC
This sequence comes from Channa argus, assembly GCF_033026475.1. Lineage (NCBI taxonomy): Eukaryota > Metazoa > Chordata > Actinopteri > Anabantiformes > Channidae > Channa > Channa argus. Next base: position 1,817,162 of record NC_090206.1, read on the forward strand.
CTAATGAGCCTATTCAGGCCAAGCATGGAACAAAGTCTACTCTGGAGGATATAACTGGGTCACCTAGCCAACTTTCCCTGAGACTCAAAAAGCTGCTGAAGGATAAGCTGCGAAACATTTCTAACCAAGAAGAAAGAAGTACAGTTGACATGATTCAATCTTCGGATAACCAAACATAAATGACTGAGAATCTTCATGTTTTATACACATTCATTCATGGCCTAAAAACACAGATGGAAAAGAAGTTTTTACCAATGAGAAAATCTGGAAATCAAATTGTGGGATTGCTGCCTTTGAGTCTGTCTGTTTGCCCAGATTAACCAGGCACAGCCGTGTTTCCACACCAGTGTTAATCAGACATTTACTTACCTGGTTTTCCTCTGTCCAGTGAATGCATCACTCCCAGCACTCCCCTGCTCTGTTCAAGGTCACTGCAGGCATCACTTCATTGTGATTGTGTGTGTTATATTCTGCCACTCTTTACACTGTTGCAACAAGCTGACTGGTTTCTTAATAGCTGATTTAACAATTCTATGGACATTTGCCTACTTTCTATGTTAAAAACATTCAGCACATACATAGGTGCATGTAGCATTCGATAAACTGTTAAATATACATTTATGATCAATGACATGTTAATTGACAGCAGTAGAAGTATAGTGAACTATAGTATAGTGAAGTATAGTGAGCATTTTCATCTGACACCAGCTTTTATTCTCTAAATGTAATTACTTCCCATTGGCTGAAAGAACTGCAGGTTGGATTTTATGACTTCAGAGTCACACATGCATTCCTGATGCAGCGCCACCATTATTTTGGGTAAAAAGAAGTTTGGGGGGGGGGTTGGGCCTTAATGATGATTCTAGCACTGTTGTACAGGAAGATGTATCTGTAATATTTGGGGGGAGGATCTGGTAAAATCTTCTTTAATTATACATAAATAAAGTCATGAAATTAAAGGAATACTAGGCTCAACAGAACTATGGTTCTTAGTCAGCCTTGCTACAGTGCTGAAAAGAAACTGGGAGTTGTTCTTGTTTTCCTCTATTAATGATGAATAATATGCTGTTCTGGCATCACGGACAACTGTTTTTTCAGGCTAAATGAGATTCTTCTAAATTTCTGGAACGCCACTTCGTTTGTGAACTATGTCATGGAGATCGCCTCTTCTGTTTTACTACATTGCTTGTCAGAAGGGAAACACTATCAAGTATTTTACCTCCATTGTATTCACATATGGAGCAAATGAAGCAAATGAAGAAAGAATTGTTTCTTTGAACTTGTTTACAGCACTTGCACTTGACTGCTAACTTTCTAACTGATTATTGTAAATTCAAATGTTATTTATTTCGTAGTTATAAATGGTCAGACAAAAAAGAATTGTACGGAAACACCTTTAAATTATCAGTTTCAATACAATATGTAACGACAAGGTCTAGGTTCTGACTAAAATAGTGAGTGGGTTTATTTACATTTTGGGAAAAACCAATGAAATGCAGTCTTGAGGGAATTACTGTCAGCATCTACATGAATATTAAAGTCACCTACTATCATGACTTTATCTGTACTAAACACTACATCGGATAGGAAATCTGAAAATTCATTCAAAAACTGAATAAGGGGCTTGAGGAGCATAATAACAAACAGAAGTGTTTTTGAGTTTTCCCGTTTGGTGTGAAAGGCTAAGAGTAAGGCTCTCAAATGAGTTATAACTATGTTTAGGTCAAGTGTTTATTGGTGAGTTTGAGTGGAAGATTGCAGATACCCTTCCACCTCAGCCTGTGCTTCTGGGGACATGATAATATGACTTTGGGGTGGCTGCCTCATTTAGACTGACACATTCTTCCTGCTGCAACCAAGTTTCAGTAAGAAAGAATATATCGAATAGATGATTGTTTAAGTCATTCACTAACGGAGATTTAGACGAGAGAGATCTGATATTTAACAATCCATATTTAATTGTTTTGGGGTTTTGTTCTGTGAGAGGAGTAGTCTTAACTTTTATCAAAGTAAACCTTTTTGGTTTGGAATCGTCAATCGTGGAATGAATCGTCACCCAGCCGGTCTGGCATCGTGGCTGCTCGGGAACTGCCAGGGGACAGCTAACAGGGGCTATGATAGGTTGTCCCGCACCAGCTAAAGGAAGCAGAGGAAAATCTGAACATGAGACACACTGAGCAAGTGAGAGAAGGAGAGACAGAGGGAGAAAGGGAAGCCATTGCTAACAGATGACTGCTAAGCTAGCAGAGCTAAGATAGATAAAATTTGGAAATAGTTAATGATAGCTAGTTATATTTTAGAAGAGCGGGTGCTTGAGTAATACAAGCATATGTCAAGTCTCAAGTAGTAATTCTTGTGTAAATAAACTTATTTAAGTAAGTATTTTACTTTATTTAAGTAAAATAGGAGGTACAATTACTCAGTGAACAGTCCTTTGGCAGAAACCAAAGAGTGTGCAGTAACAGAAAGTGTCACGATACGTTTACCTCAGGAGGAAGTGAGGATCCAACTTTAGTCGCCTTTTTTTTTTCACTTTCATTGAAAAAACAGACTCAGTAGTGTGTGACCCAATAACAAGATGACATTACATGAATAAAACTGAATAGAAAAGGAAAATCTTCTAATTTATACCTTTATACAAGATATGATCCTTCGCCCACACCACGGTCAACCATGATTCACTGCTGTAAAAAAAACAAGAGAGAAACTTCAAAAAGGGGTTAAGTGAGGAATGTGAAAGTCTCATGATTAGAATCTTGATGTTAACTAACACTCATGTCATTTTTTGCTGCATATTTCATCAGCCTTAACCTGGTAAACACTTTTAGGTCAAGCACAGTGAGGACAGCAAAAAAATCATATAGCTCTGTAAAACTATGCTATCTGCAGAAGCATGCAACTCAGAATTCAACTTAAATAAACAATAACTTTACTTCCTATTGGAACTCACCAGTGTATGAACAGTGAGGAATGAGGAAGGTACATGAATAGTCTTGCAAAACAATGCTCGAAAACAATATCCAGTGAGTTTAAGGACCTTTTTCCTCATAACATTTGCTAATTTACACCTGTGCTGAACATTTGACACACGTTTAGTTCAAAGACAGTGAGTGAGAAAGAAATGAAAGAGATTACAGGCAGAACTACCACTTCCCAAAAACTATAGAATAAAATTACAGTAAACATCCACAAAATCCACACTATCTGTGACTGGGCCATAACAAATCCCTGATGGGTCTCTGCTGGTAATGCAAATGATGTAGAAGCCTATTACAATACTGTATGTATGCACCAGGTGAAGCATGCGATTAGTCTTAGTTTACTGCAGAGGCAGAGTCATAATCATTCAGTCAAAGTCTCAAAGACCCAGTTGACCTCACACAGTAAATACAAACTGACCCATGTAAACGGTCTGACAGCATTGTCTGATCAGTTTCTGTTTAATAATCTCTCATTTTCTACATAACAAACTAAAATTATTTTTTATATAAATATGTCATTGTCTTTTCATAAGCTTTAGAATATTTAACACATATATACATACAAACACAGATTTGCATAGGTGCCATATTTTATTTTTTGCTTTTAACACATTTTGATAGTTTGGACAGGACACTAATTCACCTGTGACGGGTCCTTTCACATAAAGGTGTATTTATATCCTTATATTATTTATATTAATCCTTTGAACACATTCACTGCACTTTCTGGGTGTGACTTTTTTTTGCAGTGTATTAAACAGTGTCAAGACCAAGAATATTTGTGTCCCGCACTAACTACCAGCCAGTCCCTTCTGTATAGACATCCCACCTCCCCTGGAAGCTTGGCTTCTCCACATATTGATCGCAAAAAACGATCCAAGAAATCTGACATGATTGACAGGTTTTTATTTCCGTGTGTTTATAGAAGGTGTAACATTTGTCAACTGCTGCTCTGCTTTGACATATTTAATAACATTTCTAGATATGAAACTTAACCTTTTTGCTCAACCCAGAAACCACTACAGGAACTTTATAATCACAGTAAAAAATGACAAACATGTTTTTAGTACTTAGTTTATTTTATGGAACTACACGATGATTAAAAAAAACAATCCCTTTTTGTAGTTAACAAAAAATATATTTAAGGTTTAAAAATTAATAGCTTTAGGAGGGTTCTGGCTCTATGCAATATTAAGTTGCATATTAAGCGATTTTTCCACCTTAGCCACAGTTAAAGCTTTTTTTAACGTTTTCATTTTTTTCTTTGTAGCGTTTACACTGATATGTGTTTAGCCTTCAGATGGCAACATCGTCCAATGTCAAAACCGAAAGCTCCTGGTATGAGATAATTTCCCTCTTCTGTTGGACATTCCAGAATTATCCCCACCCAGTGCCTCACCCTGTCAGCGGCACTAATATTAAGGCCAGACATTCTGTCAGTTATCCATCAGACGCAGGAGAGACACAATCTGCTTTTTGCACCTTTCTCTTTGTAAGTATCTGATTTCACAGACATTATACTTGTTTTGCTGTATACTGCTGTACCTACTCTAACTGTCAAACCTTTTAAAAAATATTTTAGGTCTGGCTGAACCAACAGGTACTGTACAGGTTTTTGTTTCTTTGTGTGTGTGTGTTGTATCTGATGTCATCATGATGATCATTGTGTGTTATAGAAACATGTTGTGATACTTGTCAAGTTTAAAGCTGTTGTCTGCTTGGCACTGTTAATGTATTGATCAAATCTTTTCTGTTTTTACACATAGTAACAACATGTGCAGGCTAATTCTGACTGCAGGTAAGACACACTGAACAACCTAAAGAGTTGGTTCATCCAAATCCCTCTACTCCCTCTAAACTATCTCTAATAATCTTAGATTAACTAATTTAGGTTTGGTTTCTGAAATTTCTCTCCCCTCATCAATACAATGATGAATGGAATTTTGTTCACTTTTAAACTGAAGTAACAAGAAGTGAACTTAAATTTCACTACACAAAAAAGTAGATGATTTGTTTGAATTCAAGTTTAAAGCTAATTTAAAATGTGATAATTCCATTGCAAAATCTAAAATGTATTATATTGTATTTGTTAATAAACACGTAATGCAATACATTCTATTAAAATTTTACCTAAAATAACATCAGCACAACAGTACAATAACACCTTCTGTAGTTTGGTACATCAAGATCCAACCACTTCCAACAAAAAGGTAGTAACCTTTATACTGTGCAGGAGCAACCAACCAAAAGGACTAATGCTCAGAGTTCAGGAGAGTCAGTTATTTTGCTGGAATAAAGAGTCTCACAATGACATTTCATTTCTAAACAATGAGTGATGACCAGAAGGCAGCAACAGCTGTGCACAGATTTGACCTAAGTTGGCCCAGAGAAGACTTCATTGGGCTAGACAGGAGGAACGCAGCCATAAGTACAGTATATATACAAGAGAGCTTTCCAATATGACCCCTGCTTTTTATGGCGTTAGGCGTACATCTTTAAAGTTGTTCTTATCAATAATTTCATGGATTGTGAGAGTAAGAAGGAAAAGATAATCTGTGGCCATTATTTCTGCATGGACACACTACTGTCGCTGAATGTATAACATGTTACACTAAAATTTCATTTAGTTATTCTAGTAATTTGTGTTCAATTTAATACTAACCAAGTCTGTCTGACTTTAAAGGTCTGTGTTTGATCATCGCCACCTTGGGTAAGTTTATAACCATCTAACCAGCAAGTATATAGTGTCTTTACATCAGTGTCAGCAGTAATTAGTATAGGGAATCTGACAAAATACAAAAGCTAATTAAAGCTGTTGAAACCTGGGTTTCTATGTTCCAGCTTCTGGTGCCAGCCAGTTCTGTATCGGAAAGAGTAATGGGGATTACGCCAACGTAAACAACCCAAACTCTTATTACACCTGCTCAGGTGGGCTGACCTACGTCAGATCCTGCCCATCTGGTCTGATCTTCAGACAAAGCTGTAACTGCTGTGACTGGCCCACAACTCCATCTCCCACTACCACAACCAAAGCACCTACTAAAACCACATCTGCTGGACCCATTGATCAGTTCTGTAAAGGAAGGCTTGACGGGGACTATGCCAACCCAAAGAACCCCAGCACTTTTTACAGCTGTTCCAATGGGTTTACCTACCTCATGAAGTGCCAAACAGGTTTGGTCTTCAGCCAAAGTTGTGACTGCTGCCAATGACTCACAACTGCATCTGGCAGCGTCTGAAGTGATGGGCCAAGAGTGTGACCTCAGCTACCACAACTAAATGTAGTTGACCTAGTCTCCTACTACAACAGCTATGACCCTTCCTATCACAAAGACAACTCACAACGTAAAACAGAACATCAACTTGTCTAATCTCCTGTTAGCCACTCTTTACTTGACATGCCTTACTCAATCTTTAACTGTTTGTTAACTGTTAATTGTTGCATAAACACTGCATGTCATTGGATTGTTCTTCTCTAACAATTCGACTTCTGTTGCCATTGTAAACTGCTCATACAAACATATATTGCAAAGCTTTCTGTAATCAACACTCACGCATGGTACTCAATTTTAAAAAATGAATCAATAATAAAATGATTGACAAAATACCACAATCATTCCTGTATAGTTCATTTTTCTTTATAGTTTGCTTATTTTATGGTTTCTTGTTTCCTGATGGACAACAGGAAACAAGCTGACTAAACTAGAGCTAGAGGCAGGCCAGATAGCAAAACATTGATGGAGCTATAAATTATGAGCTTTTACAGGACAACTTTTCAGTTTTGTGGAAATAAACAGAATTTTTGTCAAGATAGTCTTTGCAGGGCCTTTTTAGAAAGTATAAAATACGAAAGTACTAAGAAGGAAATATGAGTTATAGCACACTAGTTGCTTGAGAGTGCTAAGCAAAATGAACAAAGAACTACCAGTACCACGTATTTAGCAGAATTAAGTCCCTTTCCCTTACTATGACCTTTCTTTGCCATCTCCACAGTCAGAGCTGCACATCTTACAAGTCCTCCCCTCTATGTTCAATGGTGTCCATCCCTGCATATATCTGTCTCTGTGGACATTAATCAGAGTGCTAAGGAATACATAGGAATATATGAAGAATATATAACCTTTAACACACTATTAAAAGTAAAAATTTCTACAACACTCAAAACCTAATAACGTCCAGCTGACTAGGGCAACAACTATAATGCTAAAAGAAAACCAAATAAAAAAACATTAAAATACTACTAAATACAAATAATAATAGGGAATAATTTGGGGCCTCCCTGCAGCACAGTTCAGTCTAGTAATCCTGTGTAAATCCCAGGGTTTCTGCAGCTGACCATAAGCAATGTTTCCATAGGGACTTATAATTGATTGGGATTGTATTGTCCACAAAGTAAGATCTCCTAAAGAAGTGTGCAGAGCGTGGTAGAGCATAAAGATTGAAGAAAAGCTGTATGAAAGCAGGGGGAGGAAGAGCTGGGCAGAGCAGAAGTTGAGTTAAGTTGGATATTGTAGCTTTAAATGGCCTCTTTAAAAGATACCAGGGAAAAAAATAAGTGAAATAAATGACACTGGGTGTGGTGTGACATATCTGGTAGATACTGTATATGTAGATCTATAAAACTCTTTAGTATGACACAGTGACTGAACAGCAAAGACTAGACAGAGATGATTAGATTCTTGCAGAGCTGTGGTTCTCTGTTACATAGAGACTAAAACACGAGCTGATAAAGGTGGAGCTGATGTGAACCATGTACTGACAGCTGCTTATTTTAAAATTAGCATTAATTAATTGGTTATATTTTTGTTAAGAATCAGCATCTGCAAAAGCGAAATAGTGGCTTAAGTTTTGTCAAACCTAAAAGTACAATATTTTATTCCGTAACATATTGAAAATTGTACTTTAGTTTACTGCATTAGTAAATCTACGTGGCAACCTACAACGTCTGGCTGTAGTGGACCTGATGTCAAACAATTAATGAGGGTTTCATCAGTCAGACTCTAAACATGAGAATTGTCCAGCAACCTACTTGGCAATAGGATCATGATTGAAATTCTTTTTCTTTTCTTTTTTTATTGTATATGTATCTGAAGTATGAGGAAGAGATTTGATCACTGAGGGAGGAAGAGGTGAGTGATTCTGCAGTTTTCTGGGTCAAACTGCCACCTAAGTTATAACGAGAAATACCTGTCCATACACAACATAGTTCATTTTGTGATTATTTTATATCCCCTATTGTAATAAATGTATCCTGCTGGGACTAATGCAATTCTACAATTGATCCTTTTCATTAATGTGTCAAATTTGCTGTGTAGAAAAAGATACAGTTGAGTTTACGGTCAATACTTTCAAGAACGGAAAGATGACTTTTTGGTTGTTGTTTTTCTAACAGCATGGGTTAAATCAGCATAACCAACTATGTGTCTTGATTGCAAATAAACATCTGAGAATTTGAGCAGCTACAGGATCTGACTTTCCTGAAAAGTAAGCAACAGGTCTGACTTCCACAACGGTCCTGTAACAAAAATAAATGTCATGAATCCATTTCGTTTGTCAACGCTTTGTGTAAATGATCTGGATGGATGAGCCAGTTCCCAAGTAGTTGGATGTAGTTTGCAATGCTTTTTTTGAACCCTTAAAAGCCTGTTTAGCTTCTGGGGTCCACACAACCTGGTCAAGTGACTGCAGTACTTTGTCATGCATAATGGAGCTCAGTGTGGCTTAGTTTGGAGGAGTTAGAGAGTAGTTAAGAATGAAGGTCCTGCAATAAGATCACATTCCCAGAATTGAGTGCACTTGTTTCTTGGTGATAGATTTAGTGATATTTTAAATAGCCTCAGTGTGTTTGGGTGAGAGGGATTTGACCTCAGCTGTGATCACATGACTATATAAACTACTTTTTCTTTAAGTGGGTGCACTGTATTTATTTGATACTTTTTCAGACAGATCAAAAAATCATGCATTTACTGAAGCAGGGCTGATCCTGCTTACGTATTTAATGGCTTAAGATTTCAGTTGATGGAAAACACATGAACCCCATTCTAGGGGATTAGGGGTTTTACCATTGTAATCATTACATTTTGATGACTCCACCCTGTTCTCACCTCCCCTATTATCCACCTAATGAGCCTATTTAGGCCAAGTGTGGAACAAAGTCTACTCTGGAGGATATAACTGGGTCCCCTAGCAAACTTTCCCTCAGACTGACGAAGCTGCTCAAGGATAAGTAGCGAAACATTTCTAACTAAGTACAGTTGACATGATTCCATCTTCGGATAACGAAACCTAGATGACTGAGAATCTTCATGTTTTATACACATTCATTCATGGCCTAAAACACAGATGAAAAACAAGTTTTTACCAATAAGTAAATGTGGAAATCAAATTGTGGGATTGCTGACTTTGAGTCTGTCTGTTTGCCCAGCTTAACCAGGTGTGGTATTTTGGGCACAGCCATATTTCCTAACCAGTGTTAACCAGACATTCCCTTACCTGGTTTTCCTCTGTCCAGTGAATGCATCACTCCCAGCACTCCCCTGCTCTGTTCAAGGTCACCACAGGCATCACTTCATTGTGATTGTGTGTCTTACATTCTGCCCCTCTTTACACTCTTGCAACAAGCTGACTGGTTTCTTAATAGCTGATTTCACAATTCTATGGACATTTGCCTACTTTCCATGTTAAAATCATTCAGCACATACATAGGTGCATGGAGCATTCAATGAACTGTTAAATATACACTTATGATCAATGACATGTTAATTGAAAGCAGCATAATCAACTGCAGCTTTTCATCTGACACCAGCTTTTATCCTCTAAATGTATTTACTTCCTATTGGCTGAAAGAACTGCAGGTTGGATTTTATGACTTCAGAGTCACACATGCATTTCTGATGCAGCACCACCATTAGAGTATCACAAATACCATTGAAAAACCACAGCGCTTTACATTTGTATAAATGCTCATCATAGCATTTCTAAAATCACAACTCTAATGGTTGCCAAAGACTTTTGCACAGTACTGTAAATAGCTTTTTTATGCTAGCAGCAACTGTCGCTGGAGTTATTATGTTTTCAGGTTGTTTTTCCTTCCAGGTGAGTAAGTTGACCAATATATCTCACTTATTTTCCCATCTCTTTGTTCCAGAACTTTTGTGGATTATGGCTGTATTTTTTTGTAAACTCCAACTTGGGTTTTTGATTCTTACTGCTGATACGGGTTTTGCATCTTGTGGTAGGATTTCTGTGTTTTCTTCAACAAATGGAATGTTATATACCTTTACCCCTTTTCCCCCTGCTGTGCAGAGGCTGTTGGTGAAGTCACTGTGTTGTTTTGAAGGTTGTTTTTCCATTAGCCGTCATTAGCCATACTTGTATTTTATCAGTCTCAAGGTTGTATTTAAAATCATTTTATCTCGTTTACAATAATTGTTGCAGAAAAAGGGATTGGCATAACTGCAGAGTCGGCCAAATGAAATCAAGCTATAAATAATGTCAACACTTTGTAATAACGATCAGTTGTCATTTATTTATAAGCCATTAGATAATAATAAACCAATCATTAACAGACATTTATAAATGTTTGTAAATCATTCAAAAATGTTTTGTAAATTTTTTACATATGATTTTGAAGACTTTTGTAAATACTTTACTGAATCTTGCAATGATCATTAACAAATCATTAGTAGATGTACAACAAATAATTTGTTCATATTCTCTCATTCATCTGTAAGTAATTGGAAAGATGTTTTCACAGCTTTTGTAGGTGGAACACATCAAACACAGGTGAGATGACAAGGAATGGCATCCTTGTCATTTCACTACTGATTGGTTGGTGCGCACAGGAGTGGGATCATGAGAATAAAATGAGGATGCATGCTCCTTGCATGCAAGTGAGGAGGTTGGTGACTATGTATTACAGAAGATAGCTGGATAAAAAAAAAAAGATGATTCTAGCACTTTTGTACATGAAGATCTATCTAATATTTGGGAGGAGGATCTGGTGAATTCTTCTCTAATAACTATAATTTTATTCATAAAGAAAGTCATGAAGTTAAGGGAAAACTAGGGTCAACAGAACTATGGTTCTTAGTCAGCCTGGCTATAGTGCTGAAAACAAACCGGGGGTTGTTCTTGTTTTCCTCTATTACTGATGAATAATATGCTGTTCTGGCATCAAGGAGAACCAGGCTAAATTAGATCCTTCTAAATTTCTGGAACGCCACTTCGTTTCTAACTTTCATGTTGCCTTTTTTAAGTTTGTGAACTATACGCCACTTCTGTTTTACTAATTCAAGTCAATTCAACTTTATAGAGCCAATTCACAACAAAGTCATCTCAGGGCACTTTACAGAATAAAGTCAAGATTATAAAGATGTATAAAGAGAACCCAACAATTCCCCCTGGAGCAAGCCAAGGCAACAGTGGAGAGGAAAAACTCCCTTAAACGGAAAAAACCTCCAGCAGAACCAGGCTCAGGGTGGACGGCCATCTGCCTCGACCGGTTGGGGTGAGTGGAAAGTGAAGAGATAAAAGAAAAGAGCAACAAAAAGCAACAACAAAACATCGGGCAGATTGGTAGGACCAGTTGCTGCACGCTGGAAGACACACAGCTTCAAAGCCAGGGGACACCTGGGTATCATCAGCATAACAGTGGAAATTTATGGAGTCTTTTCTAATTATGTTGCCTAAAGGAGACATATATAAAGTAAAATAATTTGATGGTCATTAAATAAAACGTCAAAGAAAAGTTGTTAATTGACATTGAGAACTTCTTTAAAATAAAAGTTGTAAAGATGTCTTTGCCTTTTGTGTCTATGTTCAGGTTTGGTAGAAAAGTCAAATATCTATATTTTGACATAATTTTAATTTGAGTATTATCACTAACAGTTGCTAAATAAAATTATTGCTACAATTTATTTTTTAAACATGTAAATTACATTCAATGCTGCCTTGATAACAACAGCACTGAAGGAGCTTCAGCTATCGTTAGCCTCCGAGCTGAACCCCCGCAACAATAGTGGAGAACAGTGAACAGACAAGCATATGACCAGCTAAACAAAAGGTCCACAAGATCTACAGTGATACCTGACTCAAATAGATCATAATAGAGACACAATAGAGACACAAACACCTGTGAGTTGCAGGGGACAGAGGGTTTATGTGCAACCACAGGCTGACAACTAACCACTCCTCTTTATCTTATCTTTCTCTTACAGTATGTAACAAGATGAGCAAATTTAATTGATCAGATTTCAAGTGTGAGCAGGAAAACAGTCTATGAAGAACGGAAAAGTCTTTCTGAAGTCACACTAGTGGCAAGAATACTGGAGGACCTTCTGTGTCAGTGTTGCCAACATTTGAAAAATACTTTCTTTTATCTTTCTATCAACAGGAATACTGGACGTGGATGTGTATGTAGACGTTTGGACTGCTGTTTGTTTCAGCTTGTGTGCTCAATGTTTCTTCTGTGTGTTAAAATGTCCAGCACATGTGTAATATAACAGGAAAAATTTGATCAAAGATGCAGCAAAGGATGAGTAATTAGGGTCATTTGGGTCACTGGCTGTAATTTATATCACACCCTTGCAGAGATATTAATTAAGCCATTGATTTTTTAAAATAAAATTTACTGACTTAATTAACTTCCCTACGTTGGACTGCAGTCCGAGTACAGTGTTGTTATGCATTTGCTCGTCCTGTGTTTTTTTTTTTTTTGAGGTAGAATACTTTATGTAATACTGTATACGATGAAGTATCTAATGGAAATAACAAATGGTCTGCACTCACTTTTACAAACAAAGTGTCAGGATATCACGGCTGGAGTCTGAGCAAGTATAAAATGCTAGATGTGCCAGCAGCATTTGTACCCAAAGTGCTTCATGCTGCTTCTCATTTACACTCACAATCACACAATGATGAGAGCTGCCATTCATCTAACCTGACCCACCAGAAGAAACTTTTTGTTCAGTGTCTTTATCAAAGATACTTGAAATAAAACATACGATGACAGAATAAGCAAAAACAGAACCACCGAGCCTGCGATTGGTGGACAACTGTTGTAGTCACATTTGCCAGAAAAGAAAGTGGAACAATTTCACTCAGTTGCACATCATGACATTTTATCCAAAGGATCATGTGGCCACGAGTGACTAGGTATTGAAGCACCACCGCTAGGATTCACAGGTGACTGTGCTACCAACTGGTCACGGTCACACTCATAATTATCCTCTTTACATTTACATTGAATGACAAACTGGACAGGTGTTTACAGCCTGTGACATTTCCGCCTGCCTTTCCCATACCCAAAGGCTTCTTTATTGATTACACTTGATGTGACTGTAACCAGAGGTTGTCGAATTTGCCACAACACCTCTTCCAATATGTTCCTTTAATGTGGGGACCCTAGTCTCATATCTCTTTGTACTTCATCACAGGTTTGCCTCCATCCAAAGTTAACACTACAACTTTTCCTGGAATAATTTTTGAATTGAATAATATATTTTGAATTCATGGCTTACATGTTGAAATTGTCTAAGACAGTGGACCCCAGTTCACAGCTTAATTCTGAAAGTAGTTATGCCAGGTGCTGGAATGGTAAATGGTAAATGGTCTGCACTTATATAGCGCTTTTCTACCTATTGGCACTCAAAGCGCTTTACACTGCTTCTTTTTTACCCATTCACACTCACAATCACACACACACTCATACACCGATGGGGGAGCTGCTATGCAGCTGGCCAACACTCACCGGGAGCAACTAAGTTGGGGTTCAGTGTCTTGCTCAAGGACACTTCGACATGTGACCGGAGGAGCCGGGGATTGAACCAACTACTGTGAGATTGGTAGACAACCGCTCTACCTTCCTGTGCCACAGTCGCCCGCTGGAGGCCTAACAGCTAACAAACAGACTGAGGGCAACCCGGAGTCCGAGAAGTCTCTGCATTGTGTGTGCTCTCATAACCCTCCACTTTTCTAAAAAGGCTACTCTGGGTGGAGTATGCCTCTAAGACCTTGTCCACCTTAACCACATGCTTCACCCAGTTTCAAGGGGGCTATAGATACCACCCACCACTCTTCCCAGCTTAAGAAAGATAAGTGAAGATACCATCAGTCCAAGTCTTTATCTGTCACTGTAGGAGAATCTGGCTAATTGTTTGCAACATGCTGTTGAAGTAATATAGCCAACAAGTGTCAAAGCCTTGCATGACAATATGCTACTGCACAATAAATGTCCTTCCACCTTCGTCGTCTGTATAACTCAAGCTTGACTTGAGTTATACAGACAAAAATTGCCTCTATGTGGGTCCTGCACCAGAATAGGTGGAAAAGTAAGAGGACATCATTCAGCCATGCAGTGAGTGCAGCATTGCCTCATATAGCACTTATCCAATATGTGTCCAGTTGGTAGAGAATGTAGCTTGGAGAGGATGCAGTGTTGAACCAGCCACAGAGAGGCTGGATAGGTCGAGGACCTCATTTGAGTCCAAGTATGAGGGAGGGACAGGTGCCAAGAGTGAGCAAGGACCAATGGAGTCAGCAAAGGGAAGACATATTTTGCTGCCACATTCTATGTTTTGCATGCTAAAAATTTGGTTGGTGAGTGTGAGGCTAATTCTGAAAGCTGTTATGTTCAAAATAAAAATGGCAAGGCAGTGATAGTGAAAGAGAAGGTGCTGAGCCATTTGGATTTTAGGAGGCTGCTAACCCCAAACATCATAAAAGCTAATTGTTGTTGTTAAGGATACATTGATTACCATTGAGGCATGTTAAAAATCTAAAAATTGTTCTTGAATAGCAAGTTACATGATAAAGTAAATATTACTAATCTAAAGGAACTGGTCATCATTTCTTTTTACTATGGAAAGTCACATTAACCCCAACTCTGAGAGAACATGGGGGCCAGCATTCTTTTAGTTGATTGGTCCAACTTACATAAGTTGTGAATATGGTGGTACAAGGATTTACATTTACATGTATTCATTTAGCAGACGATTTATCCAAAGCGACTTACAAGTGAGGTACAAGGCAGCAAGAATCTAAGTCAAGGAGAAATTATCAAAGCAAAGTCCTATCAGATAAGTGTTTCACGAGATGCAAGTGCGAGAAAGATCAGATAGATTTAAGTGCATAGGAAGATCCGGAAGAGTTCTGTTTTCAGCAGTTTTTGGTATATTGGGAGTGAGTTTGCTGAGCGTGCAGAGTTTGGTAGCTCGTTCCAACATGGTGGGATCATTGCGGTGAAGAGTTTTGCCTGGTGTCTTCTGTGCGCTGAGGTGAAGAGACATCTTCACATCGGCCTCTCCAAGCCCAAAGTCTCTCATCCGGACAGAGATGTCTGAGAGACGGGCAGAAATGTTTGATGAGAGTCTCCCGGTGAAAAGGACAGGAAGAGCTGTGTGTCATCAGCATAGAGGTGATAGGAAAGACCATGTGAGTGAATGATAGAACCCAGGGATCCAGTATAGACAGAAAAAAGAAGAGGACCAAGCACTGAACCATGCAGCACGCCAGTAGAGAGGCTATAAGAATGAGAAACATGCCCCTGCCAGGATATATGGACAGTTTGAGGCATGTTGGGATCATCTGTGTGTTTTTGTGGACAACTATTGTAATTTAATTTACTTTTTGGAAAAATGCAGGTTCAGTCTGCTTTCACTTTCATTTCTTTCTGACTCTGTGACCTAGACCAAAAATGAGTTGGATGTTCAACATGTGTTGAATTTACCAAGATAAAGCAGATCAATGATGCAGCAAAGGATGATATGAAGAAAAGCCTCTAAATATTAAGGCACTTAAGGTCACTGGGTGTTTATCCCCCAGGGGTAAAAACCGACTAATTACTGATTCTATTCAAGATCTTTTCATATAACATCTTTCTCATTAGATCACACACCGATTACACACAGTTGCACTAGTTTTGTCAATATGTTCACCTGAAAATTCAAGATGATTAAATTAATTATAGTTTTTACTGTACATTCGAGACGATTGGCAGCACCACCTGTAAAGCCATGACGATAATCACAGCTTTGCCATTGGTTGGAATGAACTGTGGCAGGTAAAGTACATTATTGGTGTGATTACCCTCTAATATAATTTGGAAACAAAAAACTTTGGCTGTAACATTAATTGAAAACAAGCTATGAAAGATAATTTTAAAAAACAACCTGACATTGGACAGGACATTGTATTTCCATAATGTTGCACTGTAAATTCATTTTAGTTTATTATACATAAACTAGTAATGTTTTTACACCCTAGATTTAGTTTGCTACCTGTGTGGTCACTACCTCAGCATGAAACCTGTTCCCACTGTTCTTGCTTTTGTCTAAATCCAAAATAAGTCTATACAGCTGATGTAGTGTTTCACTTTGAAACAAGTGTCTTTATCTTGGCCTGCAGAGATGACACTCTGAGAAGGAGGTGAGCCAATTGGATTTTAGGAGGTTATATTCAGCTCCACTTCCTGAAAGCTATTTGTTGTTGTTAAGGATACATTGATCACAAAAAAATACAAAAAAATGTTAGATAGTTTGGAGGTTTAGAGTCAGCACGGTTGGATAACGATAAGCAATCAGAACAAGAAGGCTTCAAACAGCTCTCTCAACCTGTGTCATCTCTGCAGCTCCAAAGCTATGGTCCTTTAGTCTTTGACAGAATGATCATGACTCTGCCTCAGCAGTAAACTAAGGCTAATAACTTGCTCCACCTGGTGTATAAATACAGCATTGTAATAAGCTTGTACATCATTTACAGTACTCACAGACTATTAAAGTTATGAAAGGGATTGTAGCATGTTTTTTGCAAATGTTCATGATTTACAGAAATATATATTTGGACATTTTCATTAATACAGGCATCATTTGTCTGTTTTTTTTGTTTGTTTTTCTTTAGCATATTTAGCTTCTTCCTACTATATCTTTCATTTCTTTCTCACACAGTTTGGCACATGTTTGAATTACAAGGAAAAAGCAGAAAAGGTGCAGCAAAGGAGGAAATGAAGGAAAACTTTTAAAGAATTAAGGGCCTTAATCTCACTGGGTGTGAAATGTTTTATTCCAGATCTCTTCATGTGACTTCCTTGTCATTATCAGACACTGTTGATACATAGTCATGACAGATAATTGGCAGCACCAACTGTATCACTATGACAATAAATACAACCTTGCCATTGATTGTCATGAACCTTGGTACTTAAGTAGTTTACTGGTGTTACTTAGCCTCTAATATAAATGTATTGAGTGTTGAATAGGGAGCAGTGTAAAGCACTTTGAGTTCCAATAGGTAGAAAAGTGCTATATAAGTGCAGATCATTTGCCATTTGGTTCCAGCAGATGTGGTTATGATATCTGTTTTGGTTCTGTCAATGGGAGCTGCAGTTGTTTACCAATCACAGCAGTCGAGGCTTTTTCTGAAGATCAAACCCGATAGGCAGTTGTAATAAGTATAGGGGTTGTTTGGGTTGGCATAGTCCCCTATCAGAACTTTGTATGAGGACCCAAGAGGCAACACTGCGGGAGGGACGTGGGAATTTAATAATTTTATTAGTAAAGAAAAAAGGGACAAATAACAAATCTAAACAGAGACTAGGCCAAATAACAGAGAAAGTACCAACAAACTAAGCACAAGAATCAAGGAACTTGACTAGCAACTAAAATTCCACAATCTGAAACGCAACTTATAACAGAGAGCCAGGGCTAAAAATGGCTGAATGATGTCACTCCAATTCTCTGCAATTGCAGTAAAATAAATAAAATACAATATACAATAAAATAAATACAAAAGTGAAATCTGGCTAATGACATTAAAGGAGGGCTAACAAGCAAGAGCAAAACATAACCAAACCTCAGACCAAAACAGATAACAGAAGTCCATATGAGCATAAGTCAGGAGTCCAAAAACCATGAGGCAAAGAAAACTCGAAAACAGAATGTGGCATGAATTACAAAGATGAACCGAGACGTTGAACCTTGTAGACGGTGTGTTGCATAGGTAACAAAGACGAAGCGCTGACAGGAATCAAGGGGAGAGCTGGGTTTTTAAAAGGCAGGGGAACAGGGGAAAACAATTGTGACTGTTGATAACTGGTAAACTGGAGAAATTAACTGGGGACAGGAAGTGGAGAAAAAGAGAGAAAACCGGCAGGAAGTGATTTTGAGGGCCAGATCATAACATCCCCATCACACTTTCCATAACTGAACTCTTGCCTCTTGCCTCCCACCGGAAGCTGGAGCATAAACAAACAAACAAACAAAGATTTCAACGGGTTTGATTAACATTTGAATTTTGTCAGTTTAACTGTTCAAGTCACTGAAAACAATATGTACCTGTTAGTTAGATGGTTATAAACTTACCGAAGCTGGTGATGATCAAACAAAGAGCTTTAAAGTCACAGAAATGGTCAGTATTACATTGAAAATCAATTTAAAAAATTCTAACATATTTAAAAAGTTGCAAGCAACACTCTGGACACTCAACACTTTGTTAACACCAAGAAACTTTATAAAGCTTTTACTGTACATATAACTGGGGCTAAATGTCTAATTTAACATTTATGGACTACAACACATTACCGTGGTTTTCCTCGTGTTTCATTTACAGGTCTGACTGGTGCTATTTTAATGATGTTATCGTGTAACATTTTGTTTCTCTAGCAAGGTTCCTTTTTCTGATTTTCCACATCATAACCTAATTACTGAAACATGTAGATTTGTTATTGTCATCTCTGTTTATAAGGATCCTGTAGCAGTTTCCGGGTTAAACAATGGAACCTACTCATGAAAAAGTAGGCTAAGTTTCATATCTTGAAATTCTATTTATCTTGGCAGCTGCTGTTGGCAGACAACCACTATCTAATTTGGGAATCTGCCAAGTACTGGACTGTCCTTCAACGCCTCATAGCAAAGTTGCAGCTGACAGACAGCTCAAGCTACACCTTCTATAGAGACACAGTGATACTTCCTTAAAATAAAAAGCATTTACATCAAAGTGATTGGCCCTATTACTATAACAGCAGATGAGATATCAGACTTCAAGCATATTTTATTGAATTTCTTAATATGTGGAGACTTCCAAGAGAGGACGGGCGTTTGTATGTTAGTGGGCAGTGGGTTAGTGGGGGAAAGAACCATCTCAGCTTTACAACTGTTACAAGCCTAATATACAGTAAGTATAGAAAAGAATGTATTATAAATATAATATTTTATATCTATTATGTTGTATTTGTTAATAAGCACGTAATACAATACATTCTAATAAAATTTCACCTAAAATAACATCAGCACAACAGTACAATAACACCCTCTGTAGTTTGGTACATCAAGATCCAACCACTTCCAACAAAATAGTAGTAACCTTTGTACTGTGCAGGAGTACAAAGAAGAAAATATGAATTATAGCACACTAGCATCTGCAAAAGCTAAATAGTGGCTAAAGTTTGGAAATTCCTTTAAGTAAAAGTACAATATTTTCCTCCGTAACATATTGAAAATTGTACTTTAGTTTACTACATTAGTCAATCTACTTGGCAAAGTACAACGTCTGGCTGTAGTGGACCTGATGTCAAACGATTAATGAGGGTTTCATCAGTCAGACTCTGAACATGAGAATTGCCCAGCACGTGTTTGCAGATACACAGTCAAAAGATAGTACTGTACTTGGTAATAGATCAGTTAAACCTGAAAGTTTAAAGCATCATGATTGAAATTCTTTTTCTTTATTTTTATTGCATATGTATCTGAAGTATAAGGAAGAGATTTGATCGCTGAGGGAGGAAGAGGTGAGTCATTCTGCAGTTTTCTGGGACTAACTGCCACTCCAGTTATAACGAGAAATACCTGTCCGTACACAACATAGTTTATTTTGTAATTATTTTTTACCCCCTATTGTAATAAACATATCCTGCTAGGACAAATGCAATTCGGCATATTAAATGACAAGATTTTAGCTAATGGAAAACACCTGGACCTATTCTCACCTCCCCTATTATCCACCTAATGAGCCTATTCAGGCCAAGCATGGAACAAAGTCTACTCTGGAGGATATAACTGGGTCACCTAGCCAACTTTCCCTGAGACTCAAAAAGCTGCTGAAGGATAAGCTGCGAAACATTTCTAACCAAGAAGAAAGAAGTACAGTTGACATGATTCAATCTTCGGATAACCAAACATAAATGACTGAGAATCTTCATGTTTTATACACATTCATTCATGGCCTAAAAACACAGATGGAAAAGAAGTTTTTACCAATGAGAAAATCTGGAAATCAAATTGTGGGATTGCTGCCTTTGAGTCTGTCTGTTTGCCCAGATTAACCAGGCACAGCCGTGTTTCCACACCAGTGTTAATCAGACATTTACTTACCTGGTTTTCCTCTGTCCAGTGAATGCATCACTCCCAGCACTCCCCTGCTCTGTTCAAGGTCACTGCAGGCATCACTTCATTGTGATTGTGTGTGTTATATTCTGCCACTCTTTACACTGTTGCAACAAGCTGACTGGTTTCTTAATAGCTGATTTAACAATTCTATGGACATTTGCCTACTTTCTATGTTAAAAACATTCAGCACATACATAGGTGCATGTAGCATTCGATAAACTGTTAAATATACATTTATGATGAATGACATGTTAATTGACAGCAGTAGAAGTATAGTGAACTATAGTATAGTGAAGTATAGTGAGCATTTTCATCTGACACCAGCTTTTATTCTCTAAATGTAATTACTTCCCATTGGCTGAAAGAACTGCAGGTTGGATTTTATGACTTCAGAGTCACACATGCATTCCTGATGCAGCGCCACCATTATTTTGGGTAAAAAGAAGTTTGGGGGGGGGGTTGGGCCTTAATGATGATTCTAGCACTGTTGTACAGGAAGATGTATCTGTAATATTTGGGGGGAGGATCTGGTAAAATCTTCTTTAATTATACATAAATAAAGTCATGAAATTAAAGGAATACTAGGCTCAACAGAACTATGGTTCTTAGTCAGCCTTGCTACAGTGCTGAAAAGAAACTGGGAGTTGTTCTTGTTTTCCTCTATTAATGATGAATAATATGCTGTTCTGGCATCACGGACAACTGTTTTTTCAGGCTAAATGAGATTCTTCTAAATTTCTGGAACGCCACTTCGTTTGTGAACTATGTCATGGAGATCGCCTCTTCTGTTTTACTACATTGCTTGTCAGAAGGGAAACACTATCAAGTATTTTACCTCCATTGTATTCACATATGGAGCAAATGAAGCAAATGAAGAAAGAATTGTTTCTTTGAACTTGTTTACAGCACTTGCACTTGACTGCTAACTTTCTAACTGATTATTGTAAATTCAAATGTTATTTATTTCGTAGTTATAAATGGTCAGACAAAAAAGAATTGTACGGAAACACCTTTAAATTATCAGTTTCAATACAATATGTAACGACAAGGTCTAGGTTCTGACTAAAATAGTGAGTGGGTTTATTTACATTTTGGGAAAAACCAATGAAATGCAGTCTTGAGGGAATTACTGTCAGCATCTACATGAATATTAAAGTCACCTACTATCATGACTTTATCTGTACTAAACACTACATCGGATAGGAAATCTGAAAATTCATTCAAAAACTGAATAAGGGGCTTGAGGAACATAATAACAAACAGAAGTGTTTTTGAGTTTTCCCGTTTGGTGTGAAAGGCTAAGAGTAAGGCTCTCAAATGAGTTATAACTATGTTTAGGTCAAGTGTTTATTGGTGAGCTTGAGTGGAAGATTGCAGATACCCTTCCACCTCAGCCTGTGCTTCTGGGGACATGATAATATGACTTTGGGGTGGCTGCCTCATTTAGACTGACACATTCTTCCTGCTGCAACCAAGTTTCAGTAAGAAAGAATATATCGAATAGATGATTGTTTAAGTCATTCACTAACGGAGATTTAGACGAGAGAGATCTGATATTTAACAATCCATATTTAATTGTTTTGGGGTTTTGTTCTGTGAGAGGAGTAGTCTTAACTTTTATCAAAGTAAACCTTTTTGGTTTGGAATCGTCAATCGTGGAATGAATCGTCACCCAGCCGGTCTGGCATCGTGGCTGCTCGGGAACTGCCAGGGGACAGCTAACAGGGGCTATGATAGGTTGTCCCGCACCAGCTAAAGGAAGCAGAGGAAAATCTGAACATGAGACACACTGAGCAAGTGAGAGAAGGAGAGACAGAGGGAGAAAGGGAAGCCATTGCTAACAGATGACTGCTAAGCTAGCAGAGCTAAGATAGATAAAATTTGGAAATAGTTAATGATAGCTAGTTATATTTTAGAAGAGCGGGTGCTTGAGTAATACAAGCATATGTCAAGTCTCAAGTAGTAATTCTTGTGTAAATAAACTTATTTAAGTAAGTATTTTACTTTATTTAAGTAAAATAGGAGGTACAATTACTCAGTGAACAGTCCTTTGGCAGAAACCAAAGAGTGTGCAGTAACAGAAAGTGTCACGATACGTTTACCTCAGGAGGAAGTGAGGATCCAACTTTAGTCGCCTTTTTTTTTTCACTTTCATTGAAAAAACAGACTCAGTAGTGTGTGACCCAATAACAAGATGACATTACATGAATAAAACTGAATAGAAAAGGAAAATCTTCTAATTTATACCTTTATACAAGATATGATCCTTCGCCCACACCACGGTCAACCATGATTCACTGCTGTAAAAAAAACAAGAGAGAAACTTCAAAAAGGGGTTAAGTGAGGAATGTGAAAGTCTCATGATTAGAATCTTGATGTTAACTAACACTCATGTCATTTTTTGCTGCATATTTCATCAGCCTTAACCTGGTAAACACTTTTAGGTCAAGCACAGTGAGGACAGCAAAAAAATCATATAGCTCTGTAAAACTATGCTATCTGCAGAAGCATGCAACTCAGAATTCAACTTAAATAAACAATAACTTTACTTCCTATTGGAACTCACCAGTGTATGAACAGTGAGGAATGAGGAAGGTACATGAATAGTCTTGCAAAACAATGCTCGAAAACAATATCCAGTGAGTTTAAGGACCTTTTTCCTCATAACATTTGCTAATTTACACCTGTGCTGAACATTTGACACACGTTTAGTTCAAAGACAGTGAGTGAGAAAGAAATGAAAGAGATTACAGGCAGAACTACCACTTCCCAAAAACTATAGAATAAAATTACAGTAAACATCCACAAAATCCACACTATCTGTGACTGGGCCATAACAAATCCCTGATGGGTCTCTGCTGGTAATGCAAATGATGTAGAAGCCTATTACAATACTGTATGTATGCACCAGGTGAAGCATGCGATTAGTCTTAGTTTACTGCAGAGGCAGAGTCATAATCATTCAGTCAAAGTCTCAAAGACCCAGTTGACCTCACACAGTAAATACAAACTGACCCATGTAAACGGTCTGACAGCATTGTCTGATCAGTTTCTGTTTAATAATCTCTCATTTTCTACATAACAAACTAAAATTATTTTTTATATAAATATGTCATTGTCTTTTCATAAGCTTTAGAATATTTAACACATATATACATACAAACACAGATTTGCATAGGTGCCATATTTTATTTTTTGCTTTTAACACATTTTGATAGTTTGGACAGGACACTAATTCACCTGTGACGGGTCCTTTCACATAAAGGTGTATTTATATCCTTATATTATTTATATTAATCCTTTGAACACATTCACTGCACTTTCTGGGTGTGACTTTTTTTTGCAGTGTATTAAACAGTGTCAAGACCAAGAATATTTGTGTCCCGCACTAACTACCAGCCAGTGCCTTCTGTATAGACATCCCACCTCCCCTGGAAGCTTGGCTTCTCCACATATTGATTGCAAAAAACGATCCCACAAATCTGATATTTCCTCTTCTGCCTATCGCTTATGTATCGGCAGAAGATGTACATGATTTTTTTCTTAGGACAGTATCACTGTGTCTTTATAGAAGGTGTAGCATTTGTCACCTGCTGCTCTGCTGTGACATATTTAATAACATTTCTAGATATGAAACTTAACCTACTTTTTCCTCAACCCAGAAACCACTACAGGAACTTTATAACCACAGTAAAAAATGACAAACATGTTTTTAGTAATTAGTTTATGTTATGAAACTACACGATGATTGAAAAAAAATAATCCCTTTTTTGTAGTTAACAAAAAATATATTTAAGGTTTAAAAATTAATAGCTTTAGGAGGGTTCTGGCTCTATGCAATATTAAGTTGCATATTAAGCGATTTTTCCACCTTAGCCACAGTTAAAGCTTTTTTTAACGTTTTCATTTTTTTCTTTGTAGCGTTTACACTGATATGTGTTTAGCCTTCAGATGGCAACATCGTCCAATGTCAAAACCGAAAGCTCCTGGTATGAGATAATTTCCCTCTTCTGTTGGACATTCCAGAATTATCCCCACCCAGTGCCTCACCCTGTCAGCGGCACTAATATTAAGGCCAGACATTCTGTCAGTTATCCATCAGACGCAGGAGAGACACAATCTGCTTTTTGCACCTTTCTCTTTGTAAGTATCTGATTTCACAGACATTATACTTGTTTTGCTGTATACTGCTGTACCTACTCTAACTGTCAAACCTTTTAAAAAATATTTTAGGTCTGGCTGAACCAACAGGTACTGTACAGGTTTTTGTTTCTTTGTGTGTGTGTGTTGTATCTGATGTCATCATGATGATCATTGTGTGTTATAGAAACATGTTGTGATACTTGTCAAGTTTAAAGCTGCTTGGCACTGTTAATGTATTGATCAAATCTTTTCTGTTTTTACACATAGTAACAACATGTGCAGGCTAATTCTGACTGCAGGTAAGACACACTGAACAACCTAAAGAGTTGGTTCATCCAAATCCCTCTACTCCCTCTAAACTATCTCTAATAATCTTAGATTAACTAATTTAGGTTTGGTTTCTGAAATTTCTCTCCCCTCATCAATACAATGATGAATGGAATTTTGTTCACTTTTAAACTGAAGTAACAAGAAGTGAACTTAAATTTCACTACACAAAAAAGTAGATGATTTGTTTGAATTCAAGTTTAAAGCTAATTTAAAATGTGATAATTCCATTGCAAAATCTAAAATGTATTATATTGTATTTGTTAATAAACACGTAATGCAATACATTCTATTAAAATTTTACCTAAAATAACATCAGCACAACAGTACAATAACACCTTCTGTAGTTTGGTACATCAAGATCCAACCACTTCCAACAAAAAGGTAGTAACCTTTATACTGTGCAGGAGCAACCAACCAAAAGGACTAATGCTCAGAGTTCAGGAGAGTCAGTTATTTTGCTGGAATAAAGAGTCTCACAATGACATTTCATTTCTAAACAATGAGTGATGACCAGAAGGCAGCAACAGCTGTGCACAGATTTGACCTAAGTTGGCCCAGAGAAGACTTCATTGGGCTAGACAGGAGGAACGCAGCCATAAGTACAGTATATATACAAGAGAGCTTTCCAATATGACCCCTGCTTTTTATGGCGTTAGGCGTACATCTTTAAAGTTGTTCTTATCAATAATTTCATGGATTGTGAGAGTAAGAAGGAAAAGATAATCTGTGGCCATTATTTCTGCATGGACACACTACTGTCGCTGAATGTATAACATGTTACACTAAAATTTCATTTAGTTATTCTAGTAATTTGTGTTCAATTTAATACTAACCAAGTCTGTCTGACTTTAAAGGTCTGTGTTTGATCATCGCCACCTTGGGTAAGTTTATAACCATCTAACCAGCAAGTATATAGTGTCTTTACATCAGTGTCAGCAGTAATTAGTATAGGGAATCTGACAAAATACAAAAGCTAATTAAAGCTGTTGAAACCTGGGTTTCTATGTTCCAGCTTCTGGTGCCAGCCAGTTCTGTATCGGAAAGAGTAATGGGGATTACGCCAACGTAAACAACCCAAACTCTTATTACACCTGCTCAGGTGGGCTGACCTACGTCAGATCCTGCCCATCTGGTCTGATCTTCAGACAAAGCTGTAACTGCTGTGACTGGCCCACAACTCCATCTCCCACTACCACAACCAAAGCACCTACTAAAACCACATCTGCTGGACCCATTGATCAGTTCTGTAAAGGAAGGCTTGACGGGGACTATGCCAACCCAAAGAACCCCAGCACTTTTTACAGCTGTTCCAATGGGTTTACCTACCTCATGAAGTGCCAAACAGGTTTGGTCTTCAGCCAAAGTTGTGACTGCTGCCAATGACTCACAACTGCATCTGGCAGCGTCTGAAGTGATGGGCCAAGAGTGTGACCTCAGCTACCACAACTAAATGTAGTTGACCTAGTCTCCTACTACAACAGCTATGACCCTTCCTATCACAAAGACAACTCACAACGTAAAACAGAACATCAACTTGTCTAATCTCCTGTTAGCCACTCTTTACTTGACATGCCTTACTCAATCTTTAACTGTTTGTTAATTGTTAATTGTTGCATAAACACTGCATGTCATTGGATTGTTCTTCTCTAACAATTCGACTTCTGTTGCCATTGTAAACTGCTCATACAAACATATATTGCAAAGCTTTCTGTAATCAACACTCACGCATGGTACTCAATTTTAAAAAATGAATCAATAATAAAATGATTGACAAAATACCACAATCATTCCTGTATAGTTCATTTTTCTTTATAGTTTGCTTATTTTATGGTTTCTTGTTTCCTGATGGACAACAGGAAACAAGCTGACTAAACTAGAGCTAGAGGCAGGCCAGATAGCAAAACATTGATGGAGCTATAAATTATGAGCTTTTACAGGACAACTTTTCAGTTTTGTGGAAATAAACAGAATTTTTGTCAAGATAGTCTTTGCAGGGCCTTTTTAGAAAGTATAAAATACGAAAGTACTAAGAAGGAAATATGAGTTATAGCACACTAGTTGCTTGAGAGTGCTAAGCAAAATGAACAAAGAACTACCAGTACCACGTATTTAGCAGAATTAAGTCCCTTTCCCTTACTATGACCTTTCTTTGCCATCTCCACAGTCAGAGCTGCACATCTTACAAGTCCTCCCCTCTATGTTCAATGGTGTCCATCCCTGCATATATCTGTCTCTGTGGACATTAATCAGAGTGCTAAGGAATACATAGGAATATATGAAGAATATATAACCTTTAACACACTATTAAAAGTAAAAATTTCTACAACACTCAAAACCTTATAACGTCCAGCTGACTAGGGCAACAACTATAATGCTAAAAGAAAACCAAATAAAAAAACATTAAAATACTACTAAATACAAATAATAATAGGGAATAATTTGGGGCCTCCCTGCAGCACAGTTCAGTCTAGTAATCCTGTGTAAATCCCAGGGTTTCTGCAGCTGACCATAAGCAATGTTTCCATAGGGACTTATAATTGATTGGGATTGTATTGTCCACAAAGTAAGATCTCCTAAAGAAGTGTGCAGAGCGTGGTAGAGCATAAAGATTGAAGAAAAGCTGTATGAAAGCAGGGGGAGGAAGAGCTGGGCAGAGCAGAAGTTGAGTTAAGTTGGATATTGTAGCTTTAAATGGCCTCTTTAAAAGATACCAGGGAAAAAAATAAGTGAAATAAATGACACTGGGTGTGGTGTGACATATCTGGTAGATACTGTATATGTAGATCTATAAAACTCTTTAGTATGACACAGTGACTGAACAGCAAAGACTAGACAGAGATGATTAGATTCTTGCAGAGCTGTGGTTCTCTGTTACATAGAGACTAAAACACGAGCTGATAAAGGTGGAGCTGATGTGAACCATGTACTGACAGCTGCTTATTTTAAAATTAGCATTAATTAATTGGTTATATTTTTGTTAAGAATCAGCATCTGCAAAAGCGAAATAGTGGCTTAAGTTTTGTCAAACCTAAAAGTACAATATTTTATTCCGTAACATATTGAAAATTGTACTTTAGTTTACTGCATTAGTAAATCTACGTGGCAACCTACAACGTCTGGCTGTAGTGGACCTGATGTCAAACAATTAATGAGGGTTTCATCAGTCAGACTCTAAACATGAGAATTGTCCAGCAACCTACTTGGCAATAGGATCATGATTGAAATTCTTTTTCTTTTCTTTTTTTATTGTATATGTATCTGAAGTATGAGGAAGAGATTTGATCACTGAGGGAGGAAGAGGTGAGTGATTCTGCAGTTTTCTGGGTCAAACTGCCACCTAAGTTATAACGAGAAATACCTGTCCATACACAACATAGTTCATTTTGTGATTATTTTATATCCCCTATTGTAATAAATGTATCCTGCTGGGACTAATGCAATTCTACAATTGATCCTTTTCATTAATGTGTCAAATTTGCTGTGTAGAAAAAGATACAGTTGAGTTTACGGTCAATACTTTCAAGAACGGAAAGATGACTTTTTGGTTGTTGTTTTTCTAACAGCATGGGTTAAATCAGCATAACCAACAATGTGTCTTGATTGCAAATAAACATCTGAGAATTTGAGCAGCTACAGGATCTGACTTTCCTGAAAAGTAAGCAACAGGTCTGACTTCCACAACGGTCCTGTAACAAAAATAAATGTCATGAATCCATTTCGTTTGTCAACGCTTTGTGTAAATGATCTGGATGGATGAGCCAGTTCCCAAGTAGTTGGATGTAGTTTGCAATGCTTTTTTTGAACCCTTAAAAGCCTGTTTAGCTTCTGGGGTCCACACAACCTGGTCAAGTGACTGCAGTACTTTGTCATGCATAATGGAGCTCAGTGTGGCTTAGTTTGGAGGAGTTAGAGAGTAGTTAAGAATGAAGGTCCTGCAATAAGATCACATTCCCAGAATTGAGTGCACTTGTTTCTTGGTGATAGATTTAGTGATATTTTAAATAGCCTCAGTGTGTTTGGGTGAGAGGGATTTGACCTCAGCTGTGATCACATGACTATATAAACTACTTTTTCTTTAAGTGGGTGCACTGTATTTATTTGATACTTTTTCAGACAGATCAAAAAATCATGCATTTACTGAAGCAGGGCTGATCCTGCTTACGTATTTAATGGCTTAAGATTTCAGTTGATGGAAAACACATGAACCCCATTCTAGGGGATTAGGGGTTTTACCATTGTAATCATTACATTTTGATGACTCCACCCTGTTCTCACCTCCCCTATTATCCACCTAATGAGCCTATTTAGGCCAAGTGTGGAACAAAGTCTACTCTGGAGGATATAACTGGGTCCCCTAGCAAACTTTCCCTCAGACTGACGAAGCTGCTCAAGGATAAGTAGCGAAACATTTCTAACTAAGTACAGTTGACATGATTCCATCTTCGGATAACGAAACCTAGATGACTGAGAATCTTCATGTTTTATACACATTCATTCATGGCCTAAAACACAGATGAAAAACAAGTTTTTACCAATAAGTAAATGTGGAAATCAAATTGTGGGATTGCTGACTTTGAGTCTGTCTGTTTGCCCAGCTTAACCAGGTGTGGTATTTTGGGCACAGCCATATTTCCTAACCAGTGTTAACCAGACATTCCCTTACCTGGTTTTCCTCTGTCCAGTGAATGCATCACTCCCAGCACTCCCCTGCTCTGTTCAAGGTCACCACAGGCATCACTTCATTGTGATTGTGTGTCTTACATTCTGCCCCTCTTTACACTCTTGCAACAAGCTGACTGGTTTCTTAATAGCTGATTTCACAATTCTATGGACATTTGCCTACTTTCCATGTTAAAATCATTCAGCACATACATAGGTGCATGGAGCATTCAATGAACTGTTAAATATACACTTATGATCAATGACATGTTAATTGAAAGCAGCATAATCAACTGCAGCTTTTCATCTGACACCAGCTTTTATCCTCTAAATGTATTTACTTCCTATTGGCTGAAAGAACTGCAGGTTGGATTTTATGACTTCAGAGTCACACATGCATTTCTGATGCAGCACCACCATTAGAGTATCACAAATACCATTGAAAAACCACAGCGCTTTACATTTGTATAAATGCTCATCATAGCATTTCTAAAATCACAACTCTAATGGTTGCCAAAGACTTTTGCACAGTACTGTAAATAGCTTTTTTATGCTAGCAGCAACTGTCGCTGGAGTTATTATGTTTTCAGGTTGTTTTTCCTTCCAGGTGAGTAAGTTGACCAATATATCTCACTTATTTTCCCATCTCTTTGTTCCAGAACTTTTGTGGATTATGGCTGTATTTTTTTGTAAACTCCAACTTGGGTTTTTGATTCTTACTGCTGATACGGGTTTTGCATCTTGTGGTAGGATTTCTGTGTTTTCTTCAACAAATGGAATGTTATATACCTTTACCCCTTTTCCCCCTGCTGTGCAGAGGCTGTTGGTGAAGTCAGTGTGTTGTTTTGAAGGTTGTTTTTCCATTAGCCGTCATTAGCCATACTTGTATTTTATCAGTCTCAAGGTTGTATTTAAAATCATTTTATCTCGTTTACAATAATTGTTGCAGAAAAAGAGATTGGCATAACTGCATGCATGTAATCAAGGTATAAATAATGTCAACACTTTGTAATAACGATCAACTGTCATTTATTTATAAGCCATTAGATAATAATAAACCAATCATTAAAAGACACTTATAAATGTTTGTAAATCATTCAAAAATGTTGTGTAAATTTTTTACATAGGATTTTGAAGACTTTTGTAAATACTTTACTGAATCTTGCAATGATCATTAACAAATCATTAGTAGATGTACAACAAATAATTTGTTCATATTCTCTCATTCATCTGTAAGTAATTGGAAAGATGTTTTCACAGCTTTTGTAGGTGGAACACATCAAACACAGGTGAGATGACAAGGAATGGCATCCTTGTCATTTCACTACTGATTGGTTGGTCCGCACAGGAGTGGGATCATGAGAATAAAATGAGGATGCATGCTCCTTGCATGCAAGTGAGGAGGTTGGTGACTATGTATTACAGAAGATAGCTGGATAAAAAAAAAAAGATGATTCTAGCACTTTTGTACATGAAGATCTATCTGTAATATTTGGGAGGAGGATCTGGTGAATTCTTCTCTAATAACTATAATTTTATTCATAAAGAAAGTCATGAAGTTAAGGGAAAACTAGGGTCAACAGAACTATGGTTCTTAGTCAGCCTGGCTATAGTGCTGAAAACAAACCGGGGGTTGTTCTTGTTTTCCTCTATTACTGATGAATAATATGCTGTTCTGGCATCAAGGAGAACCAGGCTAAATTAGATCCTTCTAAATTTCTGGAACGCCACTTCGTTTCTAACTTTCATGTTGCCTTTTTTAAGTTTGTGAACTATACGCCACTTCTGTTTTACTAATTCAAGTCAATTCAACTTTATAGAGCCAATTCACAACAAAGTCATCTCAGGGCACTTTACAGAATAAAGTCAAGATTATAAAGATGTATAAAGAGAACCCAACAATTCCCCCTGGAGCAAGCCAAGGCAACAGTGGAGAGGAAAAACTCCCTTAAACGGAAAAAACCTCCAGCAGAACCAGGCTCAGGGTGGACGGCCATCTGCCTCGACCGGTTGGGGTGAGTGGAAAGTGAAGAGATAAAAGAAAAGAGCAACAAAAAGCAACAACAAAACATCGGGCAGATTGGTAGGACCAGTAGCTTCACGCTGGAAGACACACAGCTTCAAAGCCAGGGGACACCTGGGTATCATCAGCATAACAGTGGAAATTTATGGAGTCTTTTCTAATTATGTTGCCTAAAGGAGACATATATAAAGTAAAATAATTTGATGGTCATTAAATAAAACGTCAAAGAAAAGTTGTTAATTGACATTGAGAACTTCTTTAAAATAAAAGTTGTAAAGATGTCTTTGCCTTTTGTGTCTATGTTCAGGTTTGGTAGAAAAGTCAAATATCTATATTTTGACATAATTTTAATTTGAGTATTATCACTAACAGTTGCTAAATAAAATTATTGCTACAATTTATTTTTTAAACATGTAAATTACATTCAATGCTGCCTTGATAACAACAGCACTGAAGGAGCTTCAGCTATCGTTAGCCTCCGAGCTGAACCCCCGCAACAATAGTGGAGAATAGTGAACAGACAAGCATATGACCAGCTAAACAAAAGGTCCACAAGATCTACAGTGATACCTGACTCAAATAGATCATAATAGAGACACAATAGAGACACAAACACCTGTGAGTTGCAGGGGACAGAGGGTTTATGTGCAACCACAGGCTGACAACTAACCACTCCTCTTTATCTTATCTGTCTCTTACAGTATGTAACAAGATGAGCAAATTTAATTGATCAGATTTCAAGTGTGAGCACGAAAACAGTCTATGAAGAACGGAAAAGTCTTTCTGAAGTCACACTAGTGGCAAGAATACTGGAGGACCTTCTGTGTCAGTGTTGCCAACATTTGAAAAATACTTTCTTTTATCTTTCTATCAACAGGAATACTGGACGTGGATGTGTATGTAGACGTTTGGACTGCTGTTTGTTTCAGCTTGTGTGCTCAATGTTTCTTCTGTGTGTTAAAATGTCCAGCACATGTGTAATATAACAGGAAAAATTTGATCAAAGATGCAGCAAAGGATGAGTAATTAGGGTCATTTGGGTCACTGGCTGTAATTTATATCACACCCTTGCAGAGATATTAATTAAGCCATTGATTTTTTAAAATAAAATTTACTGACTTAATTAACTTCCCTACGTTGGACTGCAGTCCGAGTACAGTGTTGTTATGCATTTGCTCGTCCTGTGTTTTTTTTTTTTTGAGGTAGAATACTTTATGTAATACTGTATACGATGAAGTATACAATGGAAATAACAAATGGTCTGCACTCACTTTTACAAACAAAGTGTCAGGATATCACGGCTGGAGTCTGAGCAAGTATAAAATGCCAGATGTGCCAGCAGCATTTGTACCCAAAGTGCTTCATGATGCTTCTCATTTACACTCACAATCACACAATGATGAGAGCTGCCATTCATCTAACCTGACCCACCAGAAGAAACTTTTTGTTCAGTGTCTTTATCAAAGATACTTGAAATAAAACATACGATGACAGAATAAGCAAAAACAGAACCACCGAGCCTGCAATTGGTGGACAACTGTTGTAGTCACATTTGCCAGAAAAGAAAGTGGAACAATTTCACTCAGTTGCACATCATGACATTTTATCCAAAGGATCATGTGGCCACGAGTGACTAGGTATTGAAGCACCACCGCTAGGATTCACAGGTGACTGTGCTACCAACTGGTCACGGTCACACTCATAATTATCCTCTTTACATTTACATTGAATGACAAACTGGACAGGTGTTTACAGCCTGTGACATTTCCGTCTGCCTTTCCCATACCCAAAGGCTTCTTTA
Source organism: Channa argus (assembly GCF_033026475.1). Classification (NCBI taxonomy): domain Eukaryota; kingdom Metazoa; phylum Chordata; class Actinopteri; order Anabantiformes; family Channidae; genus Channa; species Channa argus. The sequence continues at coordinate 1,850,477 of NC_090206.1, forward strand.
TTGATTACACTTGATGTGACTGTAACCAGAGGTTGTCGAATTTGCCACAACACCTCTTCCAATATGTTCCTTTAATGTGGGGACCCTAGTCTCATATCTCTTTGTACTTCATCACAGGTTTGCCTCCATCCAAAGTTAACACTACAACTTTTCCTGGAATAATTTTTGAATTGAATAATATATTTTGAATTCATGGCTTACATGTTGAAATTGTCTAAGACAGTGGACCCCAGTTCACAGCTTAATTCTGAAAGTAGTTATGCCAGGTGCTGGAGGCCTAACAGCTAACAAACAGACTGAGGGCAACCCGGAGTCCTAGAAGTCTCTGCACTGTGTGTGCTCTCATAACCCTCCACTTTTCTAAAAAGGCTACTCTGGGTGGAGTATGCCTCTAAGACCTTGTCCACCTTAACCACATGCTTCACCCAGTTTCAAGGGGGCTATAGATACCACCCACCACTCTTCCCAGCTTAAGAAAGATAAGTGAAGATACCATCAGTCCAAGTCTTTATCTGTCACTGTAGGAGAATCTGGCTAATTGTTTGCAACATGTTGTTGAAGTAATATAGCCAACAAGTGTCAAAGCCTTGCATGACAATATGCTACTGCACAATAAATGTCCTTCCACCTTCGTCGTCTGTATAACTCAAGCTTGACTTGAGTTATACAGACAAAAATTGCCTCTATGTGGGTCCTGCACCAGAATAGGTGGAAAAGTAAGAGGACATCATTCAGCCATGCAGTGAGTGCAGCATTGCCTCATATAGCACTTATCCAATATGTGTCCAGTTGGTAGAGAATGTAGCTTGGAGAGGATGCAGTGTTGAACCAGCCACAGAGAGGCTGGATAGGTCGAGGACCTCATTTGAGTCCAAGTATGAGGGAGGGACAGGTGCCAAGAGTGAGCAAGGACCAATGGAGTCAGCAAAGGGAAGACATATTTTGCTGCCACATTCTATGTTTTGCATGCTAAAAATTTGGTTGGTGAGTGTGAGGCTAATTCTGAAAGCTGTTATGTTCAAAATAAAAATGGCAAGGCAGTGATAGTGAAAGAGAAGGTGCTGAGCCATTTGGATTTTAGGAGGCTGCTAACCCCAAACATCATAAAAGCTAATTGTTGTTGTTAAGGATACATTGATTACCATTGAGGCATGTTAAAAATCTAAAAATTGTTCTTGAATAGCAAGTTACATGATAAAGTAAATATTACTAATCTAAAGGAACTGGTCATCATTTCTTTTTACTATGGAAAGTCACATTAACCCCAACTCTGAGAGAACATGGGGGCCAGCATTCTTTTAGTTGATTGGTCCAACTTACATAAGTTGTGAATGTGGTGGTACAAGGATTTACATTTACATGTATTCATTTAGCAGACGATTTATCCAAAGCGACTTACAAGTGAGGTACAAGGCAGCAAGAATCTAAGTCAAGGAGAAATTATCAAAGCAAAGTCCTATCAGATAAGTGTTTCACGAGATGCAAGTGCGAGAAAGATCAGATAGATTTAAGTGCATAGGAAGATCCGGAAGAGTTCTGTTTTCAGCAGTTTTTGGTATATTGGGAGTGAGTTTGCTGAGCGTGCAGAGTTTGGTAGCTCGTTCCAACATGGTGGGATCATTGCGGTGAAGAGTTTTGCCTGGTGTCTTCTGTGCGCTGAGGTGAAGAGACATCTTCACATCGGCCTCTCCAAGCCCAAAGTCTCTCATCCGGACAGAGATGTCTGAGAGACGGGCAGAAATGTTTGATGAGAGTCTCCCGGTGAAAAGGACAGGAAGAGCTGTGTGTCATCAGCATAGAGGTGATAGGAAAGACCATGTGAGTGAATGATAGAACCCAGGGATCCAGTATAGACAGAAAAAAGAAGAGGACCAAGCACTGAACCATGCAGCACGCCAGTAGAGAGGCTATAAGAATGAGAAACATGCCCCTGCCAGGATATATGGACAGTTTGAGGCATGTTGGGATCATCTGTGTGTTTTTGTGGACAACTATTGTAATTTAATTTACTTTTTGGAAAAATGCAGGTTCAGTCTGCTTTCACTTTCATTTCTTTCTGACTCTGTGACCTAGACCAAAAATGAGTTGGATGTTCAACATGTGTTGAATTTACCAAGATAAAGCAGATCAATGATGCAGCAAAGGATGATATGAAGAAAAGCCTCTAAATATTAAGGCACTTAAGGTCACTGGGTGTTTATCCCCCAGGGGTAAAAACCGACTAATTACTGATTCTATTCAAGATCTTTTCATATAACATCTTTCTCATTAGATCACACACCGATTACACACAGTTGCACTAGTTTTGTCAATATGTTCACCTGAAAATTCAAGATGATTAAATTAATTATAGTTTTTACTGTACATTCGAGACGATTGGCAGCACCACCTGTAAAGCCATGACGATAATCACAGCTTTGCCATTGGTTGGAATGAACTGTGGCAGGTAAAGTACATTATTGGTGTGATTACCCTCTAATATAATTTGGAAACAAAAAACTTTGGCTGTAACATTAATTGAAAACAAGCTATGAAAGATAATTTTAAAAAACAACCTGACATTGGACAGGACATTGTATTTCCATAATGTTGCACTGTAAATTCATTTTAGTTTATTATACATAAACTAGTAATGTTTTTACACCCTAGATTTAGTTTGCTACCTGTGTGGTCACTACCTCAGCATGAAACCTGTTCCCACTGTTCTTGCTTTTGTCTAAATCCAAAATAAGTCTATACAGCTGATGTAGTGTTTCACTTTGAAACAAGTGTCTTTATCTTGGCCTGCAGAGATGACACTCTGAGAAGGAGGTGAGCCAATTGGATTTTAGGAGGTTATATTCAGCTCCACTTCCTGAAAGCTATTTGTTGTTGTTAAGGATACATTGATCACAAAAAAATACAAAAAAATGTTAGATAGTTTGGAGGTTTAGAGTCAGCACGGTTGGATAACGATAAGCAATCAGAACAAGAAGGCTTCAAACAGCTCTCTCAACCTGTGTCATCTCTGCAGCTCCAAAGCTATGGTCCTTTAGTCTTTGACAGAATGATCATGACTCTGCCTCAGCAGTAAACTAAGGCTAATAACTTGCTCCACCTGGTGTATAAATACAGCATTGTAATAAGCTTGTACATCATTTACAGTACTCACAGACTATTAAAGTTATGAAAGGGATTGTAGCATGTTTTTTTTTAGCAAATGTTCATGATTTACAGAAATATATATTTGGACATTTTCATTAATACAGGCATCATTTGTCTGTTTATTTGTTTGTTTTTCTTTAGCATATTTAGCTTCTTCCTACTATATCTTTCATTTCTTTCTCACACAGTTTGGCACATGTTTGAATTACAAGGAAAAAGCAGAAAAGGTGCAGCAAAGGAGGAAATGAAGGAAAACTTTTAAAGAATTAAGGGCCTTAATCTCACTGGGTGTGAAATGTTTTATTCCAGATCTCTTCATGTGACTTCCTTGTCATTATCAGACACTGTTGATACATAGTCATGACAGATAATTGGCAGCACCAACTGTATCACTATGACAATAAATACAACCTTGCCATTGATTGTCATGAACCTTGGTACTTAAGTAGTTTACTGGTGTTACTTAGCCTCTAATATAAATGTATTGAGTGTTGAATAGGGAGCAGTGTAAAGCACTTTGAGTTCCAATAGGTAGAAAAGTGCTATATAAGTGCAGATCATTTGCCATTTGGTTCCAGCAGATGTGGTTATGATATCTGTTTTGGTTCTGTCAATGGGAGCTGCAGTTGTTTACCAATCACAGCAGTCGAGGCTTTTTCTGAAGATCAAACCCGATAGGCAGTTGTAATAAGTATAGGGGTTGTTTGGGTTGGCATAGTCCCCTATCAGAACTTTGTATGAGGACCCAAGAGGCAACACTGCGGGAGGGACGTGGGAATTTAATAATTTTATTAGTAAAGAAAAAAGGGACAAATAACAAATCTAAACAGAGACTAGGCCAAATAACAGAGAAAGTACCAACAAACTAAGCACAAGAATCAAGGAACTTGACTAGCAACTAAAATTCCACAATCTGAAACGCAACTTATAACAGAGAGCCAGGGCTAAAAATGGCTGAATGATGTCACTCCAATTCTCTGCAATTGCAGTAAAATAAATAAAATACAATATACAATAAAATAAATACAAAAGTGAAATCTGGCTAATGACATTAAAGGAGGGCTAACAAGCAAGAGCAAAACATAACCAAACCTCAGACCAAAACAGATAACAGAAGTCCATATGAGCATAAGTCAGGAGTCCAAAAACCATGAGGCAAAGAAAACTCGAAAACAGAATGTGGCATGAATTACAAAGATGAACCGAGACGTTGAACCTTGTAGACGGTGTGTTGCATAGGTAACAAAGACGAAGCGCTGACAGGAATCAAGGGGAGAGCTGGGTTTTTAAAAGGCAGGGGAACAGGGGAAAACAATTGTGACTGTTGATAACTGGTAAACTGGAGAAATTAACTGGGGACAGGAAGTGGAGAAAAAGAGAGAAAACCGGCAGGAAGTGATTTTGAGGGCCAGATCATAACATCCCCATCACACTTTCCATAACTGAACTCTTGCCTCTTGCCTCCCACCGGAAGCTGGAGCATAAACAAACAAACAATTTCAACGGGTTTGATTAACATTTGAATTTTGTCAGTTTAACTCTTCAAGTCACTGAAAACAATATGTACATGTAGATTTGTTATTGTTATCTCTCTCTCTCTTATAAGGATCCTGTAGCAGTTTCTGGGTTAAACAATGTAACCTACTCATGAAAATATGAATTATAACACACTAGCATCTGCAAAAGCTAAATAGTGGCTAAAGTTTGGAAATTCCTTTAAGTAAAAGTACAATATTTTCCTCCGTAACATATTGAAAATTGTACTTTAGTTTACTACATTAGTCAATCTACTTGGCAAAGTACAACGTCTGGCTGTAGTGGACCCGATGTCAAACGATTAATGAGGGTTTCATCAGTCAGACTCTGAACATGAGAATTGCCCAGCACGTGTTTGCAGATACACAGTCAAAAGATAGTACTGTACTTGGTAATAGATCAGTTAAACCTGAAAGTTTAAAGCATCACGATTGAAATTCTTTTTCTTTATTTTTATTGCATATGTATCTGAAGTATAAGGAAGAGATTTGATCGCTGAGGGAGGAAGAGGTGAGTCATTCTGCAGTTTTCTGGGACTAACTGCCACTCCAGTTATAACGAGAAATACCTGTCCGTACACAACATAGTTTATTTTGTAATTATTTTTTACCCCCTATTGTAATAAACATATCCTGCTAGGACAAATGCAATTCTGCATATTAAACGACAAGATTTTAGCTATTGGAAAACACCTGGACCTATTCTCACCTCCCCTATTATCCACCTAATGAGCCTATTCAGGCCAAGCATGGAACAAAGTCTACTCTGGAGGATATAACTGGGTCACCTAGCCAACTTTCCCTCAGACTCAAGAAGCTGCTGAAGGAGAAGTAGCGAAACATTTCTAACCAAGAAGAAAGAAGTACAGTTGACATGATTCAATCTTCGGATAACCAAACATAAATGACTGAGAATCTTCATGTTTTATACACATTCATTCATGGCCTAAAAACACAGATGGAAAACAAGTTTTTACCAATGAGAAAATCTGGAAATCAAATTGTGGGATTGCTGCCTTTGAGTCTGTCTGTTTGCCAAGCTTAACCAGGCACAGCCGTGTTTCCTCACCAGTGTTAATCAGACATTCCCTTACCTGGTTTTCCTCTGTCCAGTGAATGCATCACTCCCAGCACTCCCCTGCTCTGTTCAAGGTCACTGCAGGCATCACTTCATTGTGATTGTGTGTGTTATATTCTGCCACTCTTTACACTGTTGCAACAAGCTGACTGGTTTCTTAATAGCTGATTTAACAATTCTATGGACATTTGCCTACTTTCTATGTTAAAAACATTCAGCACATACATAGGTGCATGTAGCATTCGATAAACTGTTAAATATACATTTATGATGAATGACATGTTAATTGACAGCAGTAGAAGTATAGTGAACTATAGTATAGTGAAGTATAGTGAGCATTTTCATCTGACACCAGCTTTTATTCTCTAAATGTAATTACTTCCCATTGGCTGAAAGAACTGCAGGTTGGATTTTATGACTTCAGAGTCACACATGCATTCCTGATGCAGCGCCACCATTATTTTGGGTAAAAAGAAGTTTGGGGGGGGGTTGGGCCTTAATGATGATTCTAGCACTGTTGTACAGGAAGATGTATCTGTAATATTTGGGGGGAGGATCTGGTAAAATCTTCTTTAATTATACATAAATAAAGTCATGAAATTAAAGGAATACTAGGCTCAAAAGAACTATGGTTCTTAGTCAGCCTTGCTACAGTGCTGAAAAGAAACTGGGAGTTGTTCTTGTTTTCCTCTATTAATGATGAATAATATGCTGTTCTGGCATCACGGACAACTGTTTTTTCAGGCTAAATGAGATTCTTCTAAATTTCTGGAACGCCACTTCGTTTGTGAACTATGTCATGGAGATCGCCTCTTCTGTTTTACTACATTGCTTGTCAGAAGGGAAACACTATCAAGTATTTTACCTCCATTGTATTCACATATGGAGCAAATGAAGCAAATGAAGAAAGAATTGTTTCTTTGAACTTGTTTACAGCACTTGCACTTGACTGCTAACTTTCTAACTGATTATTGTAAATTCAAATGTTATTTATTTCGTAGTTATAAATGGTCAGACAAAAAAGAATTGTACGGAAACACCTTTAAATTATCAGTTTCAATACAATATGTAACGACAAGGTCTAGGTTCTGACTAAAATAGTGAGTGGGTTTATTTACATTTTGGGAAAAACCAATGAAATGCAGTCTTGAGGGAATTACTGTCAGCATCTACATGAATATTAAAGTCACCTACTATCATGACTTTATCTGTACTAAACACTACATCGGATAGGAAATCTGAAAATTCATTCAAAAACTGAATAAGGGGCTTGAGGAACATAATAACAAACAGAAGTGTTTTTGAGTTTTCCCGTTTGGTGTGAAAGGCTAAGAGTAAGGCTCTCAAATGAGTTATAACTATGTTTAGGTCAAGTGTTTATTGGTGAGCTTGAGTGGAAGATTGCAGATACCCTTCCACCTCAGCCTGTGCTTCTGGGGACATGATAATATGACTTTGGGGTGGCTGCCTCATTTAGACTGACACATTCTTCCTGCTGCAACCAAGTTTCAGTAAGAAAGAATATATCGAATAGATGATTGTTTAAGTCATTCACTAACGGAGATTTAGACGAGAGAGATCTGATATTTAACAATCCATATTTAATTGTTTTGGGGTTTTGTTCTGTGAGAGGAGTAGTCTTAACTTTTATCAAAGTAAACCTTTTTGGTTTGGAATCGTCAATCGTGGAATGAATCGTCACCCAGCCGGTCTGGCATCGTGGCTGCTCGGGAACTGCCAGGGGACAGCTAACAGGGGCTATGATAGGTTGTCCCGCACCAGCTAAAGGAAGCAGAGGAAAATCTGAACATGAGACACACTGAGCAAGTGAGAGAAGGAGAGACAGAGGGAGAAAGGGAAGCCATTGCTAACAGATGACTGCTAAGCTAGCAGAGCTAAGATAGATAAAATTTGGAAATAGTTAATGATAGCTAGTTATATTTTAGAAGAGCGGGTGCTTGAGTAATACAAGCATATGTCAAGTCTCAAGTAGTAATTCTTGTGTAAATAAACTTATTTAAGTAAGTATTTTACTTTATTTAAGTAAAATAGGAGGTACAATTACTCAGTGAACAGTCCTTTGGCAGAAACCAAAGAGTGTGCAGTAACAGAAAGTGTCACGATACGTTTACCTCAGGAGGAAGTGAGGATCCAACTTTAGTCGCCTTTTTTTTTTCACTTTCATTGAAAAAACAGACTCAGTAGTGTGTGACCCAATAACAAGATGACATTACATGAATAAAACTGAATAGAAAAGGAAAATCTTCTAATTTATACCTTTATACAAGATATGATCCTTCGCCCACACCACGGTCAACCATGATTCACTGCTGTAAAAAAAACAAGAGAGAAACTTCAAAAAGGGGTTAAGTGAGGAATGTGAAAGTCTCATGATTAGAATCTTGATGTTAACTAACACTCATGTCATTTTTTGCTGCATATTTCATCAGCCTTAACCTGGTAAACACTTTTAGGTCAAGCACAGTGAGGACAGCAAAAAAATCATATAGCTCTGTAAAACTATGCTATCTGCAGAAGCATGCAACTCAGAATTCAACTTAAATAAACAATAACTTTACTTCCTATTGGAACTCACCAGTGTATGAACAGTGAGGAATGAGGAAGGTACATGAATAGTCTTGCAAAACAATGCTCGAAAACAATATCCAGTGAGTTTAAGGACCTTTTTCCTCATAACATTTGCTAATTTACACCTGTGCTGAACATTTGACACACGTTTAGTTCAAAGACAGTGAGTGAGAAAGAAATGAAAGAGATTACAGGCAGAACTACCACTTCCCAAAAACTATAGAATAAAATTACAGTAAACATCCACAAAATCCACACTATCTGTGACTGGGCCATAACAAATCCCTGATGGGTCTCTGCTGGTAATGCAAATGATGTAGAAGCCTATTACAATACTGTATGTATGCACCAGGTGAAGCATGCGATTAGTCTTAGTTTACTGCAGAGGCAGAGTCATAATCATTCAGTCAAAGTCTCAAAGACCCAGTTGACCTCACACAGTAAATACAAACTGACCCATGTAAACGGTCTGACAGCATTGTCTGATCAGTTTCTGTTTAATAATCTCTCATTTTCTACATAACAAACTAAAATTATTTTTTATATAAATATGTCATTGTCTTTTCATAAGCTTTAGAATATTTAACACATATATACATACAAACACAGATTTGCATAGGTGCCATATTTTATTTTTTGCTTTTAACACATTTTGATAGTTTGGACAGGACACTAATTCACCTGTGACGGGTCCTTTCACATAAAGGTGTATTTATATCCTTATATTATTTATATTAATCCTTTGAACACATTCACTGCACTTTCTGGGTGTGACTTTTTTTTGCAGTGTATTAAACAGTGTCAAGACCAAGAATATTTGTGTCCCGCACTAACTACCAGCCAGTCCCTTCTGTATAGACATCCCACCTCCCCTGGAAGCTTGGCTTCTCCACATATTGATCGCAAAAAACGATCCAAGAAATCTGACATGATTGACAGGTTTTTATTTCCGTGTGTTTATAGAAGGTGTAACATTTGTCAACTGCTGCTCTGCTTTGACATATTTAATAACATTTCTAGATATGAAACTTAACCTTTTTGCTCAACCCAGAAACCACTACAGGAACTTTATAATCACAGTAAAAAATGACAAACATGTTTTTAGTACTTAGTTTATTTTATGGAACTACACGATGATTAAAAAAAACAATCCCTTTTTGTAGTTAACAAAAAATATATTTAAGGTTTAAAAATTAATAGCTTTAGGAGGGTTCTGGCTCTATGCAATATTAAGTTGCATATTAAGCGATTTTTCCACCTTAGCCACAGTTAAAGCTTTTTTTAACGTTTTCATTTTTTTCTTTGTAGCGTTTACACTGATATGTGTTTAGCCTTCAGATGGCAACATCGTCCAATGTCAAAACCGAAAGCTCCTGGTATGAGATAATTTCCCTCTTCTGTTGGACATTCCAGAATTATCCCCACCCAGTGCCTCACCCTGTCAGCGGCACTAATATTAAGGCCAGACATTCTGTCAGTTATCCATCAGACGCAGGAGAGACACAATCTGCTTTTTGCACCTTTCTCTTTGTAAGTATCTGATTTCACAGACATTATACTTGTTTTGCTGTATACTGCTGTACCTACTCTAACTGTCAAACCTTTTAAAAAATATTTTAGGTCTGGCTGAACCAACAGGTACTGTACAGGTTTTTGTTTCTTTGTGTGTGTGTGTTGTATCTGATGTCATCATGATGATCATTGTGTGTTATAGAAACATGTTGTGATACTTGTCAAGTTTAAAGCTGTTGTCTGCTTGGCACTGTTAATGTATTGATCAAATCTTTTCTGTTTTTACACATAGTAACAACATGTGCAGGCTAATTCTGACTGCAGGTAAGACACACTGAACAACCTAAAGAGTTGGTTCATCCAAATCCCTCTACTCCCTCTAAACTATCTCTAATAATTTTAGATTAACTAATTTAGGTTTGGTTTCTGAAATTTCTCTCCCCTCATCAATACAATGATGAATGGAATTTTGTTCACTTTTAAACTGAAGTAACAAGAAGTGAACTTAAATTTCACTACACAAAAAAGTAGATGATTTGTTTGAATTCAAGTTTAAAGCTAATTTAAAATGTGATAATTCCATTGCAAAATCTAAAATGTATTATATTGTATTTGTTAATAAACACGTAATGCAATACATTCTATTAAAATTTTACCTAAAATAACATCAGCACAACAGTACAATAACACCTTCTGTAGTTTGGTACATCAAGATCCAACCACTTCCAACAAAAAGGTAGTAACCTTTATACTGTGCAGGAGCAACCAACCAAAAGGACTAATGCTCAGAGTTCAGGAGAGTCAGTTATTTTGCTGGAATAAAGAGTCTCACAATGACATTTCATTTCTAAACAATGAGTGATGACCAGAAGGCAGCAACAGCTGTGCACAGATTTGACCTAAGTTGGCCCAGAGAAGACTTCATTGGGCTAGACAGGAGGAACGCAGCCATAAGTACAGTATATATACAAGAGAGCTTTCCAATATGACCCCTGCTTTTTATGGCGTTAGGCGTACATCTTTAAAGTTGTTCTTATCAATAATTTCATGGATTGTGAGAGTAAGAAGGAAAAGATAATCTGTGGCCATTATTTCTGCATGGACACACTACTGTCGCTGAATGTATAACATGTTACACTAAAATTTCATTTAGTTATTCTAGTAATTTGTGTTCAATTTAATACTAACCAAGTCTGTCTGACTTTAAAGGTCTGTGTTTGATCATCGCCACCTTGGGTAAGTTTATAACCATCTAACCAGCAAGTATATAGTGTCTTTACATCAGTGTCAGCAGTAATTAGTATAGGGAATCTGACAAAATACAAAAGCTAATTAAAGCTGTTGAAACCTGGGTTTCTATGTTCCAGCTTCTGGTGCCAGCCAGTTCTGTATCGGAAAGAGTAATGGGGATTACGCCAACGTAAACAACCCAAACTCTTATTACACCTGCTCAGGTGGGCTGACCTACGTCAGATCCTGCCCATCTGGTCTGATCTTCAGACAAAGCTGTAACTGCTGTGACTGGCCCACAACTCCATCTCCCACTACCACAACCAAAGCACCTACTAAAACCACATCTGCTGGACCCATTGATCAGTTCTGTAAAGGAAGGCTTGACGGGGACTATGCCAACCCAAAGAACCCCAGCACTTTTTACAGCTGTTCCAATGGGTTTACCTACCTCATGAAGTGCCAAACAGGTTTGGTCTTCAGCCAAAGTTGTGACTGCTGCCAATGACTCACAACTGCATCTGGCAGCGTCTGAAGTGATGGGCCAAGAGTGTGACCTCAGCTACCACAACTAAATGTAGTTGACCTAGTCTCCTACTACAACAGCTATGACCCTTCCTATCACAAAGACAACTCACAACGTAAAACAGAACATCAACTTGTCTAATCTCCTGTTAGCCACTCTTTACTTGACATGCCTTACTCAATCTTTAACTGTTTGTTAATTGTTAATTGTTGCATAAACACTGCATGTCATTGGATTGTTCTTCTCTAACAATTCGACTTCTGTTGCCATTGTAAACTGCTCATACAAACATATATTGCAAAGCTTTCTGTAATCAACACTCACGCATGGTACTCAATTTTAAAAAATGAATCAATAATAAAATGATTGACAAAATACCACAATCATTCCTGTATAGTTCATTTTTCTTTATAGTTTGCTTATTTTATGGTTTCTTGTTTCCTGATGGACAACAGGAAACAAGCTGACTAAACTAGAGCTAGAGGCAGGCCAGATAGCAAAACATTGATGGAGCTATAAATTATGAGCTTTTACAGGACAACTTTTCAGTTTTGTGGAAATAAACAGAATTTTTGTCAAGATAGTCTTTGCAGGGCCTTTTTAGAAAGTATAAAATACGAAAGTACTAAGAAGGAAATATGAGTTATAGCACACTAGTTGCTTGAGAGTGCTAAGCAAAATGAACAAAGAACTACCAGTACCACGTATTTAGCAGAATTAAGTCCCTTTCCCTTACTATGACCTTTCTTTGCCATCTCCACAGTCAGAGCTGCACATCTTACAAGTCCTCCCCTCTATGTTCAATGGTGTCCATCCCTGCATATATCTGTCTCTGTGGACATTAATCAGAGTGCTAAGGAATACATAGGAATATATGAAGAATATATAACCTTTAACACACTATTAAAAGTAAAAATTTCTACAACACTCAAAACCTAATAACGTCCAGCTGACTAGGGCAACAACTATAATGCTAAAAGAAAACCAAATAAAAAAACATTAAAATACTACTAAATACAAATAATAATAGGGAATAATTTGGGGCCTCCCTGCAGCACAGTTCAGTCTAGTAATCCTGTGTAAATCCCAGGGTTTCTGCAGCTGACCATAAGCAATGTTTCCATAGGGACTTATAATTGATTGGGATTGTATTGTCCACAAAGTAAGATCTCCTAAAGAAGTGTGCAGAGCGTGGTAGAGCATAAAGATTGAAGAAAAGCTGTATGAAAGCAGGGGGAGGAAGAGCTGGGCAGAGCAGAAGTTGAGTTAAGTTGGATATTGTAGCTTTAAATGGCCTCTTTAAAAGATACCAGGGAAAAAAATAAGTGAAATAAATGACACTGGGTGTGGTGTGACATATCTGGTAGATACTGTATATGTAGATCTATAAAACTCTTTAGTATGACACAGTGACTGAACAGCAAAGACTAGACAGAGATGATTAGATTCTTGCAGAGCTGTGGTTCTCTGTTACATAGAGACTAAAACACGAGCTGATAAAGGTGGAGCTGATGTGAACCATGTACTGACAGCTGCTTATTTTAAAATTAGCATTAATTAATTGGTTATATTTTTGTTAAGAATCAGCATCTGCAAAAGCGAAATAGTGGCTTAAGTTTTGTCAAACCTAAAAGTACAATATTTTATTCCGTAACATATTGAAAATTGTACTTTAGTTTACTGCATTAGTAAATCTACGTGGCAACCTACAACGTCTGGCTGTAGTGGACCTGATGTCAAACAATTAATGAGGGTTTCATCAGTCAGACTCTAAACATGAGAATTGTCCAGCAACCTACTTGGCAATAGGATCATGATTGAAATTCTTTTTCTTTTCTTTTTTTATTGTATATGTATCTGAAGTATGAGGAAGAGATTTGATCACTGAGGGAGGAAGAGGTGAGTGATTCTGCAGTTTTCTGGGTCAAACTGCCACCTAAGTTATAACGAGAAATACCTGTCCATACACAACATAGTTCATTTTGTGATTATTTTATATCCCCTATTGTAATAAATGTATCCTGCTGGGACTAATGCAATTCTACAATTGATCCTTTTCATTAATGTGTCAAATTTGCTGTGTAGAAAAAGATACAGTTGAGTTTACGGTCAATACTTTCAAGAACGGAAAGATGACTTTTTGGTTGTTGTTTTTCTAACAGCATGGGTTAAATCAGCATAACCAACAATGTGTCTTGATTGCAAATAAACATCTGAGAATTTGAGCAGCTACAGGATCTGACTTTCCTGAAAAGTAAGCAACAGGTCTGACTTCCACAACGGTCCTGTAACAAAAATAAATGTCATGAATCCATTTCGTTTGTCAACGCTTTGTGTAAATGATCTGGATGGATGAGCCAGTTCCCAAGTAGTTGGATGTAGTTTGCAATGCTTTTTTTGAACCCTTAAAAGCCTGTTTAGCTTCTGGGGTCCACACAACCTGGTCAAGTGACTGCAGTACTTTGTCATGCATAATGGAGCTCAGTGTGGCTTAGTTTGGAGGAGTTAGAGAGTAGTTAAGAATGAAGGTCCTGCAATAAGATCACATTCCCAGAATTGAGTGCACTTGTTTCTTGGTGATAGATTTAGTGATATTTTAAATAGCCTCAGTGTGTTTGGGTGAGAGGGATTTGACCTCAGCTGTGATCACATGACTATATAAACTACTTTTTCTTTAAGTGGGTGCACTGTATTTATTTGATACTTTTTCAGACAGATCAAAAAATCATGCATTTACTGAAGCAGGGCTGATCCTGCTTACGTATTTAATGGCTTAAGATTTCAGTTGATGGAAAACACATGAACCCCATTCTAGGGGATTAGGGGTTTTACCATTGTAATCATTACATTTTGATGACTCCACCCTGTTCTCACCTCCCCTATTATCCACCTAATGAGCCTATTTAGGCCAAGTGTGGAACAAAGTCTACTCTGGAGGATATAACTGGGTCCCCTAGCAAACTTTCCCTCAGACTGACGAAGCTGCTCAAGGATAAGTAGCGAAACATTTCTAACTAAGTACAGTTGACATGATTCCATCTTCGGATAACGAAACCTAGATGACTGAGAATCTTCATGTTTTATACACATTCATTCATGGCCTAAAACACAGATGAAAAACAAGTTTTTACCAATAAGTAAATGTGGAAATCAAATTGTGGGATTGCTGACTTTGAGTCTGTCTGTTTGCCCAGCTTAACCAGGTGTGGTATTTTGGGCACAGCCATATTTCCTAACCAGTGTTAACCAGACATTCCCTTACCTGGTTTTCCTCTGTCCAGTGAATGCATCACTCCCAGCACTCCCCTGCTCTGTTCAAGGTCACCACAGGCATCACTTCATTGTGATTGTGTGTCTTACATTCTGCCCCTCTTTACACTCTTGCAACAAGCTGACTGGTTTCTTAATAGCTGATTTCACAATTCTATGGACATTTGCCTACTTTCCATGTTAAAATCATTCAGCACATACATAGGTGCATGGAGCATTCAATGAACTGTTAAATATACACTTATGATCAATGACATGTTAATTGAAAGCAGCATAATCAACTGCAGCTTTTCATCTGACACCAGCTTTTATCCTCTAAATGTATTTACTTCCTATTGGCTGAAAGAACTGCAGGTTGGATTTTATGACTTCAGAGTCACACATGCATTTCTGATGCAGCACCACCATTAGAGTATCACAAATACCATTGAAAAACCACAGCGCTTTACATTTGTATAAATGCTCATCATAGCATTTCTAAAATCACAACTCTAATGGTTGCCAAAGACTTTTGCACAGTACTGTAAATAGCTTTTTTATGCTAGCAGCAACTGTCGCTGGAGTTATTATGTTTTCAGGTTGTTTTTCCTTCCAGGTGAGTAAGTTGACCAATATATCTCACTTATTTTCCCATCTCTTTGTTCCAGAACTTTTGTGGATTATGGCTGTATTTTTTTGTAAACTCCAACTTGGGTTTTTGATTCTTACTGCTGATACGGGTTTTGCATCTTGTGGTAGGATTTCTGTGTTTTCTTCAACAAATGGAATGTTATATACCTTTACCCCTTTTCCCCCTGCTGTGCAGAGGCTGTTGGTGAAGTCACTGTGTTGTTTTGAAGGTTGTTTTTCCATTAGCCGTCATTAGCCATACTTGTATTTTATCAGTCTCAAGGTTGTATTTAAAATCATTTTATCTCGTTTACAATAATTGTTGCAGAAAAAGGGATTGGCATAACTGCAGAGTCGGCCAAATGAAATCAAGCTATAAATAATGTCAACACTTTGTAATAACGATCAGTTGTCATTTATTTATAAGCCATTAGATAATAATAAACCAATCATTAACAGACATTTATAAATGTTTGTAAATCATTCAAAAATGTTTTGTAAATTTTTTACATATGATTTTGAAGACTTTTGTAAATACTTTACTGAATCTTGCAATGATCATTAACAAATCATTAGTAGATGTACAACAAATAATTTGTTCATATTCTCTCATTCATCTGTAAGTAATTGGAAAGATGTTTTCACAGCTTTTGTAGGTGGAACACATCAAACACAGGTGAGATGACAAGGAATGGCATCCTTGTCATTTCACTACTGATTGGTTGGTGCGCACAGGAGTGGGATCATGAGAATAAAATGAGGATGCATGCTCCTTGCATGCAGGTGAGGAGGTTGGTGACTATGTATTACAGAAGATAGCTGGATAAAAAAAAAAAAGATGATTCTAGCACTTTTGTACATGAAGATCTATCTAATATTTGGGAGGAGGATCTGGTGAATTCTTCTCTAATAACTATAATTTTATTCATAAAGAAAGTCATGAAGTTAAGGGAAAACTAGGGTCAACAGAACTATGGTTCTTAGTCAGCCTGGCTATAGTGCTGAAAACAAACCGGGGGTTGTTCTTGTTTTCCTCTATTACTGATGAATAATATGCTGTTCTGGCATCAAGGAGAACCAGGCTAAATTAGATCCTTCTAAATTTCTGGAACGCCACTTCGTTTCTAACTTTCATGTTGCCTTTTTTAAGTTTGTGAACTATACGCCACTTCTGTTTTACTAATTCAAGTCAATTCAACTTTATAGAGCCAATTCACAACAAAGTCATCTCAGGGCACTTTACAGAATAAAGTCAAGATTATAAAGATGTATAAAGAGAACCCAACAATTCCCCCTGGAGCAAGCCAAGGCAACAGTGGAGAGGAAAAACTCCCTTAAACGGAAAAAACCTCCAGCAGAACCAGGCTCAGGGTGGACGGCCATCTGCCTCGACCGGTTGGGGTGAGTGGAAAGTGAAGAGATAAAAGAAAAGAGCAACAAAAAGCAACAACAAAACATCGGGCAGATTGGTAGGACCAGTTGCTGCACGCTGGAAGACACACAGCTTCAAAGCCAGGGGACACCTGGGTATCATCAGCATAACAGTGGAAATTTATGGAGTCTTTTCTAATTATGTTGCCTAAAGGAGACATATATAAAGTAAAATAATTTGATGGTCATTAAATAAAACGTCAAAGAAAAGTTGTTAATTGACATTGAGAACTTCTTTAAAATAAAAGTTGTAAAGATGTCTTTGCCTTTTGTGTCTATGTTCAGGTTTGGTAGAAAAGTCAAATATCTATATTTTGACATAATTTTAATTTGAGTATTATCACTAACAGTTGCTAAATAAAATTATTGCTACAATTTATTTTTTAAACATGTAAATTACATTCAATGCTGCCTTGATAACAACAGCACTGAAGGAGCTTCAGCTATCGTTAGCCTCCGAGCTGAACCCCCGCAACAATAGTGGAGAACAGTGAACAGACAAGCATATGACCAGCTAAACAAAAGGTCCACAAGATCTACAGTGATACCTGACTCAAATAGATCATAATAGAGACACAATAGAGACACAAACACCTGTGAGTTGCAGGGGACAGAGGGTTTATGTGCAACCACAGGCTGACAACTAACCACTCCTCTTTATCTTATCTTTCTCTTACAGTATGTAACAAGATGAGCAAATTTAATTGATCAGATTTCAAGTGTGAGCAGGAAAACAGTCTATGAAGAACGGAAAAGTCTTTCTGAAGTCACACTAGTGGCAAGAATACTGGAGGACCTTCTGTGTCAGTGTTGCCAACATTTGAAAAATACTTTCTTTTATCTTTCTATCAACAGGAATACTGGACGTGGATGTGTATGTAGACGTTTGGACTGCTGTTTGTTTCAGCTTGTGTGCTCAATGTTTCTTCTGTGTGTTAAAATGTCCAGCACATGTGTAATATAACAGGAAAAATTTGATCAAAGATGCAGCAAAGGATGAGTAATTAGGGTCATTTGGGTCACTGGCTGTAATTTATATCACACCCTTGCAGAGATATTAATTAAGCCATTGATTTTTTAAAATAAAATTTACTGACTTAATTAACTTCCCTACGTTGGACTGCAGTCCGAGTACAGTGTTGTTATGCATTTGCTCGTCCTGTGTTTTTTTTTTTTTTGAGGTAGAATACTTTATGTAATACTGTATACGATGAAGTATCTAATGGAAATAACAAATGGTCTGCACTCACTTTTACAAACAAAGTGTCAGGATATCACGGCTGGAGTCTGAGCAAGTATAAAATGCTAGATGTGCCAGCAGCATTTGTACCCAAAGTGCTTCATGCTGCTTCTCATTTACACTCACAATCACACAATGATGAGAGCTGCCATTCATCTAACCTGACCCACCAGAAGAAACTTTTTGTTCAGTGTCTTTATCAAAGATACTTGAAATAAAACATACGATGACAGAATAAGCAAAAACAGAACCACCGAGCCTGCGATTGGTGGACAACTGTTGTAGTCACATTTGCCAGAAAAGAAAGTGGAACAATTTCACTCAGTTGCACATCATGACATTTTATCCAAAGGATCATGTGGCCACGAGTGACTAGGTATTGAAGCACCACCGCTAGGATTCACAGGTGACTGTGCTACCAACTGGTCACGGTCACACTCATAATTATCCTCTTTACATTTACATTGAATGACAAACTGGACAGGTGTTTACAGCCTGTGACATTTCCGCCTGCCTTTCCCATACCCAAAGGCTTCTTTATTGATTACACTTGATGTGACTGTAACCAGAGGTTGTCGAATTTGCCACAACACCTCTTCCAATATGTTCCTTTAATGTGGGGACCCTAGTCTCATATCTCTTTGTACTTCATCACAGGTTTGCCTCCATCCAAAGTTAACACTACAACTTTTCCTGGAATAATTTTTGAATTGAATAATATATTTTGAATTCATGGCTTACATGTTGAAATTGTCTAAGACAGTGGACCCCAGTTCACAGCTTAATTCTGAAAGTAGTTATGCCAGGTGCTGGAATGGTAAATGGTAAATGGTCTGCACTTATATAGCGCTTTTCTACCTATTGGCACTCAAAGCGCTTTACACTGCTTCTTTTTTACCCATTCACACTCACAATAACACACACACTCATACACCGATGGGGGAGCTGCTATGCAGCTGGCCAACACTCACCGGGAGCAACTAAGTTGGGGTTCAGTGTCTTGCTCAAGGACACTTCGACATGTGACCGGAGGAGCCGGGGATTGAACCAACTACTGTGAGATTGGTAGACAACCGCTCTACCTTCCTGTGCCACAGTCGCCCGCTGGAGGCCTAACAGCTAACAAACAGACTGAGGGCAACCCGGAGTCCGAGAAGTCTCTGCATTGTGTGTGCTCTCATAACCCTCCACTTTTCTAAAAAGGCTACTCTGGGTGGAGTATGCCTCTAAGACCTTGTCCACCTTAACCACATGCTTCACCCAGTTTCAAGGGGGCTATAGATACCACCCACCACTCTTCCCAGCTTAAGAAAGATAAGTGAAGATACCATCAGTCCAAGTCTTTATCTGTCACTGTAGGAGAATCTGGCTAATTGTTTGCAACATGCTGTTGAAGTAATATAGCCAACAAGTGTCAAAGCCTTGCATGACAATATGCTACTGCACAATAAATGTCCTTCCACCTTCGTCGTCTGTATAACTCAAGCTTGACTTGAGTTATACAGACAAAAATTGCCTCTATGTGGGTCCTGCACCAGAATAGGTGGAAAAGTAAGAGGACATCATTCAGCCATGCAGTGAGTGCAGCATTGCCTCATATAGCACTTATCCAATATGTGTCCAGTTGGTAGAGAATGTAGCTTGGAGAGGATGCAGTGTTGAACCAGCCACAGAGAGGCTGGATAGGTCGAGGACCTCATTTGAGTCCAAGTATGAGGGAGGGACAGGTGCCAAGAGTGAGCAAGGACCAATGGAGTCAGCAAAGGGAAGACATATTTTGCTGCCACATTCTATGTTTTGCATGCTAAAAATTTGGTTGGTGAGTGTGAGGCTAATTCTGAAAGCTGTTATGTTCAAAATAAAAATGGCAAGGCAGTGATAGTGAAAGAGAAGGTGCTGAGCCATTTGGATTTTAGGAGGCTGCTAACCCCAAACATCATAAAAGCTAATTGTTGTTGTTAAGGATACATTGATTACCATTGAGGCATGTTAAAAATCTAAAAATTGTTCTTGAATAGCAAGTTACATGATAAAGTAAATATTACTAATCTAAAGGAACTGGTCATCATTTCTTTTTACTATGGAAAGTCACATTAACCCCAACTCTGAGAGAACATGGGGGCCAGCATTCTTTTAGTTGATTGGTCCAACTTACATAAGTTGTGAATATGGTGGTACAAGGATTTACATTTACATGTATTCATTTAGCAGACGATTTATCCAAAGCGACTTACAAGTGAGGTACAAGGCAGCAAGAATCTAAGTCAAGGAGAAATTATCAAAGCAAAGTCCTATCAGATAAGTGTTTCACGAGATGCAAGTGCGAGAAAGATCAGATAGATTTAAGTGCATAGGAAGATCCGGAAGAGTTCTGTTTTCAGCAGTTTTTGGTATATTGGGAGTGAGTTTGCTGAGCGTGCAGAGTTTGGTAGCTCGTTCCAACATGGTGGGATCATTGCGGTGAAGAGTTTTGCCTGGTGTCTTCTGTGCGCTGAGGTGAAGAGACATCTTCACATCGGCCTCTCCAAGCCCAAAGTCTCTCATCCGGACAGAGATGTCTGAGAGACGGGCAGAAATGTTTGATGAGAGTCTCCCGGTGAAAAGGACAGGAAGAGCTGTGTGTCATCAGCATAGAGGTGATAGGAAAGACCATGTGAGTGAATGATAGAACCCAGGGATCCAGTATAGACAGAAAAAAGAAGAGGACCAAGCACTGAACCATGCAGCACGCCAGTAGAGAGGCTATAAGAATGAGAAACATGCCCCTGCCAGGATATATGGACAGTTTGAGGCATGTTGGGATCATCTGTGTGTTTTTGTGGACAACTATTGTAATTTAATTTACTTTTTGGAAAAATGCAGGTTCAGTCTGCTTTCACTTTCATTTCTTTCTGACTCTGTGACCTAGACCAAAAATGAGTTGGATGTTCAACATGTGTTGAATTTACCAAGATAAAGCAGATCAATGATGCAGCAAAGGATGATATGAAGAAAAGCCTCTAAATATTAAGGCACTTAAGGTCACTGGGTGTTTATCCCCCAGGGGTAAAAACCGACTAATTACTGATTCTATTCAAGATCTTTTCATATAACATCTTTCTCATTAGATCACACACCGATTACACACAGTTGCACTAGTTTTGTCAATATGTTCACCTGAAAATTCAAGATGATTAAATTAATTATAGTTTTTACTGTACATTCGAGACGATTGGCAGCACCACCTGTAAAGCCATGACGATAATCACAGCTTTGCCATTGGTTGGCCTGAACTGTGGCAGGTAAAGTACATTATTGGTGTGATTACCCTCTAATATAATTTGGAAACAAAAAACTTTGGCTGTAACATTAATTGAAAACAAGCTATGAAAGATAATTTTAAAAAACAACCTGACATTGGACAGGACATTGTATTTCCATAATGTTGCACTGTAAATTCATTTTAGTTTATTATACATAAACTAGTAATGTTTTTACACCCTAGATTTAGTTTGCTACCTGTGTGGTCACTACCTCAGCATGAAACCTGTTCCCACTGTTCTTGCTTTTGTCTAAATCCAAAATAAGTCTATACAGCTGATGTAGTGTTTCACTTTGAAACAAGTGTCTTTATCTTGGCCTGCAGAGATGACACTCTGAGAAGGAGGTGAGCCAATTGGATTTTAGGAGGTTATATTCAGCTCCACTTCCTGAAAGCTATTTGTTGTTGTTAAGGATACATTGATCACAAAAAAATACAAAAAAATGTTAGATAGTTTGGAGGTTTAGAGTCAGCACGGTTGGATAACGATAAGCAATCAGAACAAGAAGGCTTCAAACAGCTCTCTCAACCTGTGTCATCTCTGCAGCTCCAAAGCTATGGTCCTTTAGTCTTTGACAGAATGATCATGACTCTGCCTCAGCAGTAAACTAAGGCTAATAACTTGCTCCACCTGGTGTATAAATACAGCATTGTAATAAGCTTGTACATCATTTACAGTACTCACAGACTATTAAAGTTATGAAAGGGATTGTAGCATGTTTTTTGCAAATGTTCATGATTTACAGAAATATATATTTGGACATTTTCATTAATACAGGCATCATTTGTCTGTTTTTTTGTTTGTTTTTCTTTAGCATATTTAGCTTCTTCCTACTATATCTTTCATTTCTTTCTCACACAGTTTGGCACATGTTTGAATTACAAGGAAAAAGCAGAAAAGGTGCAGCAAAGGAGGAAATGAAGGAAAACTTTTAAAGAATTAAGGGCCTTAATCTCACTGGGTGTGAAATGTTTTATTCCAGATCTCTTCATGTGACTTCCTTGTCATTATCAGACACTGTTGATACATAGTCATGACAGATAATTGGCAGCACCAACTGTATCACTATGACAATAAATACAACCTTGCCATTGATTGTCATGAACCTTGGTACTTAAGTAGTTTACTGGTGTTACTTAGCCTCTAATATAAATGTATTGAGTGTTGAATAGGGAGCAGTGTAAAGCACTTTGAGTTCCAATAGGTAGAAAAGTGCTATATAAGTGCAGATCATTTGCCATTTGGTTCCAGCAGATATGGTTATGATATCTGTTTTGGTTCTGTCAATGGGAGCTGCAGTTGTTTACCAATCACAGCAGTCGAGGCTTTTTCTGAAGATCAAACCCGATAGGCAGTTGTAATAAGTATAGGGGTTGTTTGGGTTGGCATAGTCCCCTATCAGAACTTTGTATGAGGACCCAAGAGGCAACACTGCGGGAGGGACGTGGGAATTTAATAATTTTATTAGTAAAGAAAAAAGGGACAAATAACAAATCTAAACAGAGACTAGGCCAAATAACAGAGAAAGTACCAACAAACTAAGCACAAGAATCAAGGAACTTGACTAGCAACTAAAATTCCACAATCTGAAACGCAACTTATAACAGAGAGCCAGGGCTAAAAATGGCTGAATGATGTCACTCCAATTCTCTGCAATTGCAGTAAAATAAATAAAATACAATATACAATAAAATAAATACAAAAGTGAAATCTGGCTAATGACATTAAAGGAGGGCTAACAAGCAAGAGCAAAACATAACCAAACCTCAGACCAAAACAGATAACAGAAGTCCATATGAGCATAAGTCAGGAGTCCAAAAACCATGAGGCAAAGAAAACTCGAAAACAGAATGTGGCATGAATTACAAAGATGAACCGAGACGTTGAACCTTGTGTGTTGCATAGGTAACAAAGACGAAGAGCTGACAGGAATCAAGGGGAGAGTTGGGTTTTTAAAAGGCAGGGGAACAGGGGAAAACAATTGTGACTGTTGATAACTGATACACTGGAGAAATTAACTGGGGACAGGAAGTGGAGAAAAAGAGAGAAAACCGGCAGGAAGTGATTTTGAGGGCCAGATCATAACATCCCCATCACACTTTCCATAACTGAACTCTTGCCTCTTGCCTCCCACCGGAAGCTGGAGCATAAACAAACAAACAAACAAAGATTTCAACGGGTTTGATTAACATTTGAATTTTGTCAGTTTAACTGTTCAAGTCACTGAAAACAATATGTACCTGTTAGTTAGATGGTTATAAACTTACCGAAGCTGGTGATGATCAAACAAAGAGCTTTAAAGTCACAGAAATGGTCAGTATTACATTGAAAATCAATTTAAAAAATTCTAACATATTTAAAAAGTTGCAAGCAACACTCTGGACACTCAACACTTTGTTAACACCAAGAAACTTTACAAAGCTTTTACTGTACATATAACTGGGGCTAAATGTCTAATTTAACATTTATGGACTACAACACATTACCGTGGTTTTCCTCGTGTTTCATTTACAGGTCTGACTGGTGCTATTTTAATGATGTTATCGTGTAACATTTTGTTTCTCTAGCAAGGTTCCTTTTCCTGATTTTCCACATCATAACCTAATTACTGAAACATGTAGATTTGTTATTGTCATCTCTGTTTATAAGGATCCTGTAGCAGTTTCCGGGTTAAACAATGGAACCTACTCATGAAAAAGTAGGCTAAGTTTCATATCTTGAAATTCTATTTATCTTGGCAGCTGCTGTTGGCAGACAACCACTATCTAATTTGGGAATCTGCCAAGTACTGGACTGTCCTTCAACGCCTCATAGCAAAGTTGCAGCTGACAGACGGCTCAAGCTACACCTTCTATAGAGACACAGTGATACTTCCTTAAAATAAAAAGCATTTACATCAAAGTGATTGGCCCTATTACTATAACAGCAGATGAGATATCAGACTTCAAGCATATTTTATTGAATTTCATAATATGTGGAGACTTCCAAGAGAGGACGGGCGTTTGTATGTTAGTGGGCAGTGGGTTAGTGGGGGAAAGAACCATCTCAGCTTTACAACTGTTACAAGCCTAATATACAGTAAGTATAGAAAAGAATGTATTATAAATATAATATTTTATATCTATTATATTGTATTTGTTAATAAGCACGTAATACAATACATTCTAATAAAATTTCACCTAAAATAACATCAGCACAACAGTACAATAACACCCTCTGTAGTTTGGTACATCAAGATCCAACCACTTCCAACAAAATAGTAGTAACCTTTGTACTGTGCAGGAGTACAAAGAAGAAAATATGAATTATAGCACACTAGCATCTGCAAAAGCTAAATAGTGGCTAAAGTTTGGAAATTCCTTTAAGTAAAAGTACAATATTTTCCTCCGTAACATATTGAAAATTGTACTTTAGTTTACTACATTAGTCAATCTACTTGGCAAAGTACAACGTCTGGCTGTAGTGGACCTGATGTCAAACGATTAATGAGGGTTTCATCAGTCAGACTCTGAACATGAGAATTGCCCAGCACGTGTTTGCAGATACACAGTCAAAAGATAGTACTGTACTTGGTAATAGATCAGTTAAACCTGAAAGTTTAAAGCATCACGATTGAAATTCTTTTTCTTTATTTTTATTGCATATGTATCTGAAGTATAAGGAAGAGATTTGATCGCTGAGGGAGGAAGAGGTGAGTCATTCTGCAGTTTTCTGGGACTAACTGCCACTCCAGTTATAACGAGAAATACCTGTCCGTACACAACATAGTTTATTTTGTAATTATTTTTTACCCCCTATTGTAATAAACATATCCTGCTAGGACAAATGCAATTCTGCATATTAAACGACAAGATTTTAGCTATTGGAAAACACCTGGACCTATTCTCACCTCCCCTATTATCCACCTAATGAGCCTATTCAGGCCAAGCATGGAACAAAGTCTACTCTGGAGGATATAACTGGGTCACCTAGCCAACTTTCCCTCAGACTCAAGAAGCTGCTGAAGGAGAAGTAGCGAAACATTTCTAACCAAGAAGAAAGAAGTACAGTTGACATGATTCAATCTTCGGATAACCAAACATAAATGACTGAGAATCTTCATGTTTTATACACATTCATTCATGGCCTAAAAACACAGATGGAAAACAAGTTTTTACCAATGAGAAAATCTGGAAATCAAATTGTGGGATTGCTGCCTTTGAGTCTGTCTGTTTGCCAAGCTTAACCAGGCACAGCCGTGTTTCCTCACCAGTGTTAATCAGACATTCCCTTACCTGGTTTTCCTCTGTCCAGTGAATGCATCACTCCCAGCACTCCCCTGCTCTGTTCAAGGTCACTGCAGGCATCACTTCATTGTGATTGTGTGTGTTATATTCTGCCACTCTTTACACTGTTGCAACAAGCTGACTGGTTTCTTAATAGCTGATTTAACAATTCTATGGACATTTGCCTACTTTCTATGTTAAAAACATTCAGCACATACATAGGTGCATGTAGCATTCGATAAACTGTTAAATATACATTTATGATCAATGACATGTTAATTGACAGCAGTAGAAAAATAGTGAACTATAGTATAGTGAAGTATAGTGAGCATTTTCATCTGACACCAGCTTTTATTCTCTAAATGTAATTACTTCCCATTGGCTGAAAGAACTGCAGGTTGGATTTTATGACTTCAGAGTCACACATGCATTCCTGATGCAGCGCCACCATTATTTTGGGTAAAAAGAAGTTTGGGGGGGGGTTGGGCCTTAATGATGATTCTAGCACTGTTGTACAGGAAGATGTATCTGTAATATTTGGGGGGAGGATCTGGTAAAATCTTCTTTAATTATACATAAATAAAGTCATGAAATTAAAGGAATACTAGGCTCAAAAGAACTATGGTTCTTAGTCAGCCTTGCTACAGTGCTGAAAAGAAACTGGGAGTTGTTCTTGTTTTCCTCTATTAATGATGAATAATATGCTGTTCTGGCATCACGGACAACTGTTTTTTCAGGCTAAATGAGATTCTTCTAAATTTCTGGAACGCCACTTCGTTTGTGAACTATATCATGGAGATCGCCTCTTCTGTTTTACTACATTGCTTGTCAGAAGGGAAACACTATCAAGTATTTTACCTCCATTGTATTCACATATGGATTAAATGAAGCAAATGAAGAAAGAATTGTTTCTTTGAACTTGTTTACAGCACTTGCACTTGACTGCTAACTTTCTAACTGATTATTGTAAATTCAAATGTTATTTATTTCGTAGTTATAAATGGTCAGACAAAAAAGAATTGTACGGAAACACCTTTAAATTATCAGTTTCAATACAATATGTAACGACAAGGTCTAGGTTCTGACTAAAATAGTGAGTGGGTTTATTTACATTTTGGGAAAAACCAATGAAATGCAGTCTTGAGGGAATTACTGTCAGCATCTACATGAATATTAAAGTCACCTACTATCATGACTTTATCTGTACTAAACACTACATCGGATAGGAAATCTGAAAATTCATTCAAAAACTGAATAAGGGGCTTGAGGAGCATAATAACAAACAGAAGTGTTTTTGAGTTTTCCCGTTTGGTGTGAAAGGCTAAGAGTAAGGCTCTCAAATGAGTTATAACTATGTTTAGGTCAAGTGTTTATTGGTGAGCTTGAGTGGAAGATTGCAGATACCCTTCCACCTCAGCCTGTGCTTCTGGGGACATGATAATATGACTTTGGGGTGGCTGCCTCATTTAGACTGACACATTCTTCCTGCTGCAACCAAGTTTCAGTAAGAAAGAATATATCGAATAGATGATTGTTTAAGTCATTCACTAACGGAGATTTAGACGAGAGAGATCTGATATTTAACAATCCATATTTAATTGTTTTGGGGTTTTGTTCTGTGAGAGGAGTAGTCTTAACTTTTATCAAAGTAAACCTTTTTGGTTTGGAATCGTCAATCGTGGAATGAATCGTCACCCAGCCGGTCTGGCATCGTGGCTGCTCGGGAACTGCCAGGGGACAGCTAACAGGGGCTATGATAGGTTGTCCCGCACCAGCTAAAGGAAGCAGAGGAAAATCTGAACATGAGACACACTGAGCAAGTGAGAGAAGGAGAGACAGAGGGAGAAAGGGAAGCCATTGCTAACAGATGACTGCTAAGCTAGCAGAGCTAAGATAGATAAAATTTGGAAATAGTTAATGATAGCTAGTTATATTTTAGAAGAGCGGGTGCTTGAGTAATACAAGCATATGTCAAGTCTCAAGTAGTAATTCTTGTGTAAATAAACTTATTTAAGTAAGTATTTTACTTTATTTAAGTAAAATAGGAGGTACAATTACTCAGTGAACAGTCCTTTGGCAGAAACCAAAGAGTGTGCAGTAACAGAAAGTGTCACGATACGTTTACCTCAGGAGGAAGTGAGGATCCAACTTTAGTCGCCTTTTTTTTTTCACTTTCATTGAAAAAACAGACTCAGTAGTGTGTGACCCAATAACAAGATGACATTACATGAATAAAACTGAATAGAAAAGGAAAATCTTCTAATTTATACCTTTATACAAGATATGATCCTTCGCCCACATCACGGTCAACCATGATTCACTGCTGTAAAAAAAACAAGAGAGAAACTTCAAAAAGGGGTTAAGTGAGGAATGTGAAAGTCTCATGATTAGAATCTTGATGTTAACTAACACTCATGTCATTTTTTGCTGCATATTTCATCAGCCTTAACCTGGTAAACACTTTTAGGTCAAGCACAGTGAGGACAGCAAAAAAATCATATAGCTCTGTAAAACTATGCTATCTGCAGAAGCATGCAACTCAGAATTCAACTTAAATAAACAATAACTTCACTTCCTATTGGAACTCACCAGTGTATGAACAGTGAGGAATGAGGAAGGTACATGAATAGTCTTGCAAAACAATGCTCGAAAACAATATCCAGTGAGTTTAAGGACCTTTTTCCTCATAACATTTGCTAATTTACACCTGTGCTGAACATTTGACACACGTTTAGTTCAAAGACAGTGAGTGAGAAAGAAATGAAAGAGATTACAGGCAGAACTACCACTTCCCAAAAACTATAGAATAAAATTACAGTAAACATCCACAAAATCCACACTATCTGTGACTGGGCCATAACAAATCCCTGATGGGTCTCTGCTGGTAATGCAAATGATGTAGAAGCCTATTACAATACTGTATGTATGCACCAGGTGAAGCATGCGATTAGTCTTAGTTTACTGCAGAGGCAGAGTCATAATCATTCAGTCAAAGTCTCAAAGACCCAGTTGACCTCACACAGTAAATACAAACTGACCCATGTAAACGGTCTGACAGCATTGTCTGATCAGTTTCTGTTTAATAATCTCTCATTTTCTACATAACAAACTAAAATTATTTTTTATATAAATATGTCATTGTCTTTTCATAAGCTTTAGAATATTTAACACATATATACATACAAACACAGATTTGCATAGGTGCCATATTTTATTTTTTGCTTTTAACACATTTTGATAGTTTGGACAGGACACTAATTCACCTGTGACGGGTCCTTTCACATAAAGGTGTATTTATATCCTTATATTATTTATATTAATCCTTTGAACACATTCACTGCACTTTCTGGGTGTGACTTTTTTTTGCAGTGTATTAAACAGTGTCAAGACCAAGAATATTTGTGTCCCGCACTAACTACCAGCCAGTCCCTTCTGTATAGACATCCCACCTCCCCTGGAAGCTTGGCTTCTCCACATATTGATTGCAAAAAACGATCCCACAAATCTGATATTTCCTCTTCTGCCTATCGCTTATGTATCGGCAGAAGATGTACATGATTTTTTTCTTAGGACAGTATCACTGTGTCTTTATAGAAGGTCTAGCATTTGTCACCTGCTGCTCTGCTGTGACATATTTAATAACATTTCTAGATATGAAACTTAACCTACTTTTTCCTCAACCCAGAAACCACTACAGGAACTTTATAACCACAGTAAAAAATGACAAACATGTTTTTAGTAATTAGTTTATGTTATGAAACTACACGATGATTGAAAAAAAATAATCCCTTTTTTGTAGTTAACAAAAAATATATTTAAGGTTTAAAAATTAATAGCTTTAGGAGGGTTCTGGCTCTATGCAATATTAAGTTGCATATTAAGCGATTTTTCCACCTTAGCCACAGTTAAAGCTTTTTTTAACGTTTTCATTTTTTTCTTTGTAGCGTTTACACTGATATGTGTTTAGCCTTCAGATGGCAACATCGTCCAATGTCAAAACCGAAAGCTCCTGGTATGAGATAATTTCCCTCTTCTGTTGGACATTCCAGAATTATCCCCACCCAGTGCCTCACCCTGTCAGCGGCACTAATATTAAGGCCAGACATTCTGTCAGTTATCCATCAGACGCAGGAGAGACACAATCTGCTTTTTGCACCTTTCTCTTTGTAAGTATCTGATTTCACAGACATTATACTTGTTTTGCTGTATACTGCTGTACCTACTCTAACTGTCAAACCTTTTAAAAAATATTTTAGGTCTGGCTGAACCAACAGGTACTGTACAGGTTTTTGTTTCTTTGTGTGTGTGTGTTGTATCTGATGTCATCATGATGATCATTGTGTGTTATAGAAACATGTTGTGATACTTGTCAAGTTTAAAGCTGTTGTCTGCTTGGCACTGTTAATGTATTGATCAAATCTTTTCTGTTTTTACACATAGTAACAACATGTGCAGGCTAATTCTGACTGCAGGTAAGACACACTGAACAACCTAAAGAGTTGGTTCATCCAAATCCCTCTACTCCCTCTAAACTATCTCTAATAATCTTAGATTAACTAATTTAGGTTTGGTTTCTGAAATTTCTCTCCCCTCATCAATACAATGATGAATGGAATTTTGTTCACTTTTAAACTGAAGTAACAAGAAGTGAACTTAAATTTCACTACACAAAAAAGTAGATGATTTGTTTGAATTCAAGTTTAAAGCTAATTTAAAATGTGATAATTCCATTGCAAAATCTAAAATGTATTATATTGTATTTGTTAATAAACACGTAATGCAATACATTCTATTAAAATTTTACCTAAAATAACATCAGCACAACAGTACATTAACACCTTCTGTAGTTTGGTACATCAAGATCCAACCACTTCCAACAAAAAGGTAGTAACCTTTATACTGTGCAGGAGCAACCAACCAAAAGGACTAATGCTCAGAGTTCAGGAGAGTCAGTTATTTTGCTGGAATAAAGAGTTTCACAATGACATTTCATTTCTAAACAATGAGTGATGACCAGAAGGCAGCAACAGCTGTGCACAGATTTGACCTAAGTTGGCCCAGAGAAGACTTCATTGGGCTAGACAGGAGGAACGCAGCCATAAGTACAGTATATATACAAGAGAGCTTTCCAATATGACCCCTGCTTTTTATGGCGTTAGGCGTACATCTTTAAAGTTGTTCTTATCAATAATTTCATGGATTGTGAGAGTAAGAAGGAAAAGATAATCTGTGGCCATTATTTCTGCATGGACACACTACTGTCGCTGAATGTATAACATGTTACACTAAAATTTCATTTAGTTATTCTAGTAATTTGTGTTCAATTTAATACTAACCAAGTCTGTCTGACTTTAAAGGTCTGTGTTTGATCATCGCCACCTTGGGTAAGTTTATAACCATCTAACCAGCAAGTATATAGTGTCTTTACATCAGTGTCAGCAGTAATTAGTATAGGGAATCTGACAAAATACAAAAGCTAATTAAAGCTGTTGAAAACTGGGTTTCTATGTTCCAGCTTCTGGTGCCAGCCAGTTCTGTATCGGAAAGAGTAATGGGGATTACGCCAACGTAAACAACCCAAACTCTTATTACACCTGCTCAGGTGGGCTGACCTACGTCAGATCCTGCCCATCTGGTCTGATCTTCAGACAAAGCTGTAACTGCTGTGACTGGCCCACAACTCCATCTCCCACTACCACAACCAAAGCACCTACTAAAACCACATCTGCTGGACCCATTGATCAGTTCTGTAAAGGAAGGCTTGACGGGGACTATGCCAACCCAAAGAACCCCAGCACTTTTTACAGCTGTTCCAATGGGTTTACCTACCTCATGAAGTGCCAAACAGGTTTGGTCTTCAGCCAAAGTTGTGACTGCTGCCAATGACTCACAACTGCATCTGGCAGCGTCTGAAGTGATGGGCCAAGAGTGTGACCTCAGCTACCACAACTAAATGTAGTTGACCTAGTCTCCTACTACAACAGCTATGACCCTTCCTATCACAAAGACAACTCACAACGTAAAACAGAACATCAACTTGTCTAATCTCCTGTTAGCCACTCTTTACTTGACATGCCTTACTCAATCTTTAACTGTTTGTTAATTGTTAATTGTTGCATAAACACTGCATGTCATTGGATTGTTCTTCTCTAACAATTCGACTTCTGTTGCCATTGTAAACTGCTCATACAAACATATATTGCAAAGCTTTCTGTAATCAACACTCACGCATGGTACTCAATTTTAAAAAATGAATCAATAATAAAATGATTGACAAAATACCACAATCATTCCTGTATAGTTCATTTTTCTTTATAGTTTGCTTATTTTATGGTTTCTTGTTTCCTGATGGACAACAGGAAACAAGCTGACTAAACTAGAGCTAGAGGCAGGCCAGATAGCAAAACATTGATGGAGCTATAAATTATGAGCTTTTACAGGACAACTTTTCAGTTTTGTGGAAATAAACAGAATTTTTGTCAAGATAGTCTTTGCAGGGCCTTTTTAGAAAGTATAAAATACGAAAGTACTAAGAAGGAAATATGAGTTATAGCACACTAGTTGCTTGAGAGTGCTAAGCAAAATGAACAAAGAACTACCAGTACCACGTATTTAGCAGAATTAAGTCCCTTTCCCTTACTATGACCTTTCTTTGCCATCTCCACAGTCAGAGCTGCACATCTTACAAGTCCTCCCCTCTATGTTCAATGGTGTCCATCCCTGCATATATCTGTCTCTGTGGACATTAATCAGAGTGCTAAGGAATACATAGGAATATATGAAGAATATATAACCTTTAACACACTATTAAAAGTAAAAATTTCTACAACACTCAAAACCTAATAACGTCCAGCTGACTAGGGCAACAACTATAATGCTAAAAGAAAACCAAATAAAAAAACATTAAAATACTACTAAATACAAATAATAATAGGGAATAATTTGGGGCCTCCCTGCAGCACAGTTCAGTCTAGTAATCCTGTGTAAATCCCAGGGTTTCTGCAGCTGACCATAAGCAATGTTTCCATAGGGACTTATAATTGATTGGGATTGTATTGTCCACAAAGTAAGATCTCCTAAAGAAGTGTGCAGAGCGTGGTAGAGCATAAAGATTGAAGAAAAGCTGTATGAAAGCAGGGGGAGGAAGAGCTGGGCAGAGCAGAAGTTGAGTTAAGTTGGATATTGTAGCTTTAAATGGCCTCTTTAAAAGATACCAGGGAAAAAAATAAGTGAAATAAATGACACTGGGTGTGGTGTGACATATCTGGTAGATACTGTATATGTAGATCTATAAAACTCTTTAGTATGACACAGTGACTGAACAGCAAAGACTAGACAGAGATGATTAGATTCTTGCAGAGCTGTGGTTCTCTGTTACATAGAGACTAAAACACGAGCTGATAAAGGTGGAGCTGATGTGAACCATGTACTGACAGCTGCTTATTTTAAAATTAGCATTAATTAATTGGTTATATTTTTGTTAAGAATCAGCATCTGCAAAAGCGAAATAGTGGCTAAAGTTTTGTCAAACCTAAAAGTACAATATTTTATTCCGTAACATATTGAAAATTGTACTTTAGTTTACTGCATTAGTAAATCTACGTGGCAACCTACAACGTCTGGCTGTAGTGGACCTGATGTCAAACAATTAATGAGGGTTTCATCAGTCAGACTCTAAACATGAGAATTGTCCAGCAACCTACTTGGTAATAGGATCATGATTGAAATTCTTTTTCTTTTCTTTTTTTATTGTATATGTATCTGAAGTATGAGGAAGAGATTTGATCACTGAGGGAGGAAGAGGTGAGTGATTCTGCAGTTTTCTGGGTCAAACTGCCACCTAAGTTATAACGAGAAATACCTGTCCATACACAACATAGTTCATTTTGTGATTATTTTATATCCCCTATTGTAATAAATGTATCCTGCTAGGACTAATGCAATTCTACAATTGATCCTTTTCATTAATGTGTCAAATTTGCTGTGTAGAAAAAGATACAGTTGAGTTTACGGTCAATACTTTCAAGAACGGAAAGATGACTTTTTGGTTGTTGTTTTTCTAACAGCATGGGTTAAATCAGCATAACCAACAATGTGTCTTGATTGCAAATAAACATCTGAGAATTTGAGCAGCTACAGGATCTGACTTTCCTGAAAAGTAAGCAACAGGTCTGACTTCCACAACGGTCCTGTAACAAAAATAAATGTCATGAATCCATTTCGTTTGTCAACGCTTTGTGTAAATGATCTGGATGGATGAGCCAGTTCCCAAGTAGTTGGATGTAGTTTGCAATGCTTTTTTTGAACCCTTAAAAGCCTGTTTAGCTTCTGGGGTCCACACAACCTGGTCAAGTGACTGCAGTACTTTGTCATGCATAATGGAGCTCAGTGTGGCAATAAGATCACATTCCCAAAATTGAGTGCACTTGTTTCTTGGTGATAGATTTAGTGATATTTTAAATAGCCTCAGTGTGTTTGGGTGAGAGGGATTTGACCTCAGCTGTGATCACATGACTATATAAACTACTTTTTCTTTAAGTGGGTGCACTGTATTTATTTGATACTTTTTCAGACAGATCAAAAAATCATGCATTTACTGAAGCAGGGCTGATCCTGCTTACGTATTTAATGGCTTAAGATTTCAGTTGATGGAAAACACATGAACCCCATTCTAGGGGATTAGGGGTTTTACCATTGTAATCATTACATTTTGATGACTCCACCCTGTTCTCACCTCCCCTATTATCCACCTAATGAGCCTATTTAGGCCAAGTGTGGAACAAAGTCTACTCTGGAGGATATAACTGGGTCCCCTAGCAAACTTTCCCTCAGACTGACGAAGCTGCTCAAGGATAAGTAGCGAAACATTTCTAACTAAGTACAGTTGACATGATTCCATCTTCGGATAACGAAACCTAGATGACTGAGAATCTTCATGTTTTATACACATTCATTCATGGCCTAAAACACAGATGAAAAACAAGTTTTTACCAATAAGTAAATGTGGAAATCAAATTGTGGGATTGCTGCCTTTGAGTCTGTCTGTTTGCCCAGCTTAACCAGGTGTGGTATTTTGGGCACAGCCATATTTCCTAACCAGTGTTAACCAGACATTCCCTTACCTGGTTTTCCTCTGTCCAGTGAATGCATCACTCCCAGCACTCCCCTGCTCTGTTCAAGGTCACCACAGGCATCACTTCATTGTGATTGTGTGTCTTACATTCTGCCCCTCTTTACACTCTTGCAACAAGCTGACTGGTTTCTTAATAGCTGATTTCACAATTCTATGGACATTTGCCTACTTTCCATGTTAAAATCATTCAGCACATACATAGGTGCATGGAGCATTCAATGAACTGTTAAATATACACTTATGATCAATGACATGTTAATTGAAAGCAGCATAATCAACTGCAGCTTTTTCATCTGACACCAGCTTTTATCCTCTAAATGTATTTACTTCCTATTGGCTGAAAGAACTGCAGGTTGGATTTTATGACTTCAGAGTCACACATGCATTTCTGATGCAGCACCACCATTAGAGTATCACAAATACCATTGAAAAACCACAGCGCTTTACATTTGTATAAATGCTCATCATAGCATTTCTAAAATCACAACTCTAATGGTTGCCAAAGACTTTTGCACAGTACTGTAAATAGCTTTTTTATGCTAGCAGCAACTGTCGCTGGAGTTATTATGTTTTCAGGTTGT
This sequence comes from Channa argus, assembly GCF_033026475.1. Classification (NCBI taxonomy): domain Eukaryota; kingdom Metazoa; phylum Chordata; class Actinopteri; order Anabantiformes; family Channidae; genus Channa; species Channa argus. Next base: position 1,885,922 of record NC_090206.1, read on the forward strand.
TTTTCCTTCCAGGTGAGTAAGTTGACCAATATATCTCACTTATTTTCCCATCTCTTTGTTCCAGAACTTTTGTGGATTATGGCTGTATTTTTTTGTAAACTCCAACTTGGGTTTTTGATTCTTACTGCTGATACGGGTTTTGCATCTTGTGGTAGGATTTCTGTGTTTTCTTCAACAAATGGAATGTTATATACCTTTACCCCTTTTCCCCCTGCTGTGCAGAGGCTGTTGGTGAAGTCAGTGTGTTGTTTTGAAGGTTGTTTTTCCATTAGCCGTCATTAGCCATACTTGTATTTTATCAGTCTCAAGGTTGTATTTAAAATCATTTTATCTCGTTTACAATAATTGTTGCAGAAAAAGAGATTGGCATAACTGCATGCATGTAATCAAGGTATAAATAATGTCAACACTTTGTAATAACGATCAACTGTCATTTATTTATAAGCCATTAGATAATAATAAACCAATCATTAAAAGACACTTATAAATGTTTGTAAATCATTCAAAAATGTTGTGTAAATTTTTTACATAGGATTTTGAAGACTTTTGTAAATACTTTACTGAATCTTGCAATGATCATTAACAAATCATTAGTAGATGTACAACAAATAATTTGTTCATATTCTCTCATTCATCTGTAAGTAATTGGAAAGATGTTTTCACAGCTTTTGTAGGTGGAACACATCAAACACAGGTGAGATGACAAGGAATGGCATCCTTGTCATTTCACTACTGATTGGTTGGTCCGCACAGGAGTGGGATCATGAGAATAAAATGAGGATGCATGCTCCTTGCATGCAAGTGAGGAGGTTGGTGACTATGTATTACAGAAGATAGCTGGATAAAAAAAAAAAGATGATTCTAGCACTTTTGTACATGAAGATCTATCTGTAATATTTGGGAGGAGGATCTGGTGAATTCTTCTCTAATAACTATAATTTTATTCATAAAGAAAGTCATGAAGTTAAGGGAAAACTAGGGTCAACAGAACTATGGTTCTTAGTCAGCCTGGCTATAGTGCTGAAAACAAACCGGGGGTTGTTCTTGTTTTCCTCTATTACTGATGAATAATATGCTGTTCTGGCATCAAGGAGAACCAGGCTAAATTAGATCCTTCTAAATTTCTGGAACGCCACTTCGTTTCTAACTTTCATGTTGCCTTTTTTAAGTTTGTGAACTATACGCCACTTCTGTTTTACTAATTCAAGTCAATTCAACTTTATAGAGCCAATTCACAACAAAGTCATCTCAGGGCACTTTACAGAATAAAGTCAAGATTATAAAGATGTATAAAGAGAACCCAACAATTCCCCCTGGAGCAAGCCAAGGCAACAGTGGAGAGGAAAAACTCCCTTAAACGGAAAAAACCTCCAGCAGAACCAGGCTCAGGGTGGACGGCCATCTGCCTCGACCGGTTGGGTTGAGTGGAAAGTGAAGAGATAAAAGAAAAGAGCAACAAAAAGCAACAACAAAACATCGGGCAGATTGGTAGGACCAGTTGCTGCACGCTGGAAGACACACAGCTTCAAAGCCAGGGGACACCTGGGTATCATCAGCATAACAGTGGAAATTTATGGAGTCTTTTCTAATTATGTTGCCTAAAGGAGACATATATAAAGTAAAATAATTTGATGGTCATTAAATAAAACGTCAAAGAAAAGTTGTTAATTGACATTGAGAACTTCTTTAAAATAAAAGTTGTAAAGATGTCTTTGCCTTTTGTGTCTATGTTCAGGTTTGGTAGAAAAGTCAAATATCTATATTTTGACATAATTTTAATTTGAGTATTATCACTAACAGTTGCTAAATAAAATTATTGCTACAATTTATTTTTTAAACATGTAAATTACATTCAATGCTGCCTTGATAACAACAGCACTGAAGGAGCTTCAGCTATCGTTAGCCTCCGAGCTGAACCCCCGCAACAATAGTGGAGAATAGTGAACAGACAAGCATATGACCAGCTAAACAAAAGGTCCACAAGATCTACAGTGATACCTGACTCAAATAGATCATAATAGAGACACAATAGAGACACAAACACCTGTGAGTTGCAGGGGACAGAGGGTTTATGTGCAACCACAGGCTGACAACTAACCACTCCTCTTTATCTTATCTGTCTCTTACAGTATGTAACAAGATGAGCAAATTTAATTGATCAGATTTCAAGTGTGAGCACGAAAACAGTCTATGAAGAACGGAAAAGTCTTTCTGAAGTCACACTAGTGGCAAGAATACTGGAGGACCTTCTGTGTCAGTGTTGCCAACATTTGAAAAATACTTTCTTTTATCTTTCTATCAACAGGAATACTGGACGTGGATGTGTATGTAGACGTTTGGACTGCTGTTTGTTTCAGCTTGTGTGCTCAATGTTTCTTCTGTGTGTTAAAATGTCCAGCACATGTGTAATATAACAGGAAAAATTTGATCAAAGATGCAGCAAAGGATGAGTAATTAGGGTCATTTGGGTCACTGGCTGTAATTTATATCACACCCTTGCAGAGATATTAATTAAGCCATTGATTTTTTAAAATAAAATTTACTGACTTAATTAACTTCCCTACGTTGGACTGCAGTCCGAGTACAGTGTTGTTATGCATTTGCTCGTCCTGTGTTTTTTTTTTTTTGAGGTAGAATACTTTATGTAATACTGTATACGATGAAGTATACAATGGAAATAACAAATGGTCTGCACTCACTTTTACAAACAAAGTGTCAGGATATCACGGCTGGAGTCTGAGCAAGTATAAAATGCCAGATGTGCCAGCAGCATTTGTACCCAAAGTGCTTCATGATGCTTCTCATTTACACTCACAATCACACAATGATGAGAGCTGCCATTCATCTAACCTGACCCACCAGAAGAAACTTTTTGTTCAGTGTCTTTATCAAAGATACTTGAAATAAAACATACGATGACAGAATAAGCAAAAACAGAACCACCGAGCCTGCAATTGGTGGACAACTGTTGTAGTCACATTTGCCAGAAAAGAAAGTGGAACAATTTCACTCAGTTGCACATCATGACATTTTATCCAAAGGATCATGTGGCCACGAGTGACTAGGTATTGAAGCACCACCGCTAGGATTCACAGGTGACTGTGCTACCAACTGGTCACGGTCACACTCATAATTATCCTCTTTACATTTACATTGAATGACAAACTGGACAGGTGTTTACAGCCTGTGACATTTCCGTCTGCCTTTCCCATACCCAAAGGCTTCTTTATTGATTACACTTGATGTGACTGTAACCAGAGGTTGTCGAATTTGCCACAACACCTCTTCCAATATGTTCCTTTAATGTGGGGACCCTAGTCTCATATCTCTTTGTACTTCATCACAGGTTTGCCTCCATCCAAAGTTAACACTACAACTTTTCCTGGAATAATTTTTGAATTGAATAATATATTTTGAATTCATGGCTTACATGTTGAAATTGTCTAAGACAGTGGACCCCAGTTCACAGCTTAATTCTGAAAGTAGTTATGCCAGGTGCTGGAGGCCTAACAGCTAACAAACAGACTGAGGGCAACCCGGAGTCCGAGAAGTCTCTGCACTGTGTGTGCTCTCATAACCCTCCACTTTTCTAAAAAGGCTACTCTGGGTGGAGTATGCCTCTAAGACCTTGTCCACCTTAACCACATGCTTCACCCAGTTTCAAGGGGGCTATAGATACCACCCACCACTCTTCCCAGCTTAAGAAAGATAAGTGAAGATACCATCAGTCCAAGTCTTTATCTGTCACTGTAGGAGAATCTGGCTAATTGTTTGCAACATGTTGTTGAAGTAATATAGCCAACAAGTGTCAAAGCCTTGCATGACAATATGCTACTGCACAATAAATGTCCTTCCACCTTCGTCGTCTGTATAACTCAAGCTTGACTTGAGTTATACAGACAAAAATTGCCTCTATGTGGGTCCTGCACCAGAATAGGTGGAAAAGTAAGAGGACATCATTCAGCCATGCAGTGAGTGCAGCATTGCCTCATATAGCACTTATCCAATATGTGTCCAGTTGGTAGAGAATGTAGCTTGGAGAGGATGCAGTGTTGAACCAGCCACAGAGAGGCTGGATAGGTCGAGGACCTCATTTGAGTCCAAGTATGAGGGAGGGACAGGTGCCAAGAGTGAGCAAGGACCAATGGAGTCAGCAAAGGGAAGACATATTTTGCTGCCACATTCTATGTTTTGCATGCTAAAAATTTGGTTGGTGAGTGTGAGGCTAATTCTGAAAGCTGTTATGTTCAAAATAAAAATGGCAAGGCAGTGATAGTGAAAGAGAAGGTGCTGAGCCATTTGGATTTTAGGAGGCTGCTAACCCCAAACATCATAAAAGCTAATTGTTGTTGTTAAGGATACATTGATTACCATTGAGGCATGTTAAAAATCTAAAAATTGTTCTTGAATAGCAAGTTACATGATAAAGTAAATATTACTAATCTAAAGGAACTGGTCATCATTTCTTTTTACTATGGAAAGTCACATTAACCCCAACTCTGAGAGAACATGGGGGCCAGCATTCTTTTAGTTGATTGGTCCAACTTACATAAGTTGTGAATGTGGTGGTACAAGGATTTACATTTACATGTATTCATTTAGCAGACGATTTATCCAAAGCGACTTACAAGTGAGGTACAAGGCAGCAAGAATCTAAGTCAAGGAGAAATTATCAAAGCAAAGTCCTATCAGATAAGTGTTTCACGAGATGCAAGTGCGAGAAAGAGCAGATAGATTTAAGTGCATAGGAAGATCCGGAAGAGTTCTGTTTTCAGCAGTTTTTGGTATATTGGGAGTGAGTTTGCTGAGCGTGCAGAGTTTGGTAGCTCGTTCCAACATGGTGGGATCATTGCGGTGAAGAGTTTTGCCTGGTGTCTTCTGTGCGCTGAGGTGAAGAGACATCTTCACATCGGCCTCTCCAAGCCCAAAGTCTCTCATCCGGACAGAGATGTCTGAGAGACGGGCAGAAATGTTTGATGAGAGTCTCCCGGTGAAAAGGACAGGAAGAGCTGTGTGTCATCAGCATAGAGGTGATAGGAAAGACCATGTGAGTGAATGATAGAACCCAGGGATCCAGTATAGACAGAAAAAAGAAGAGGACCAAGCACTGAACCATGCAGCACGCCAGTAGAGAGGCTATAAGAATGAGAAACATGCCACTGCCAGGATATATGGACAGTTTGAGGCATGTTGGGATCATCTGTGTGTTTTTGTGGACAACTATTGTAATTTAATTTACTTTTTGGAAAAATGCAGGTTCAGTCTGCTTTCACTTTCATTTCTTTCTGACTCTGTGACCTTGACCAAAAATGAGTTGGATGTTCAACATGTGTTGAATTTACCAAGATAAAGCAGATCAATGATGCAGCAAAGGATGATATGAAGAAAAGCCTCTAAATATTAAGGCACTTAAGGTCACTGGGTGTTTATCCCCCAGGGGTAAAAACCGACTAATTACTGATTCTATTCAAGATCTTTTCATATAACATCTTTCTCATTAGATCACACACCGATTACACACAGTTGCACTAGTTTTGTCAATATGTTCACCTGAAAATTCAAGATGATTAAATTAATTATAGTTTTTACTGTACATTCGAGACGATTGGCAGCACCACCTGTAAAGCCATGACGATAATCACAGCTTTGCCATTGGTTGGCCTGAACTGTGGCAGGTAAAGTACATTATTGGTGTGATTACCCTCTAATATAATTTGGAAACAAAAAACTTTGGCTGTAACATTAATTGAAAACAAGCTATGAAAGATAATTTTAAAAAACAACCTGACATTGGACAGGACATTGTATTTCCATAATGTTGCACTGTAAATTCATTTTAGTTTATTATACATAAACTAGTAATGTTTTTACACCCTAGATTTAGTTTGCTACCTGTGTGGTCACTACCTCAGCATGAAACCTGTTCCCACTGTTCTTGCTTTTGTCTAAATCCAAAATAAGTCTATACAGCTGATGTAGTGTTTCACTTTGAAACAAGTGTCTTTATCTTGGCCTGCAGAGATGACACTCTGAGAAGGAGGTGAGCCAATTGGATTTTAGGAGGTTATATTCAGCTCCACTTCCTGAAAGCTATTTGTTGTTGTTAAGGATACATTGATCACAAAAAAATACAAAAAAATGTTAGATAGTTTGGAGGTTTAGAGTCAGCACGGTTGGATAACGATAAGCAATCAGAACAAGAAGGCTTCAAACAGCTCTCTCAACCTGTGTCATCTCTGCAGCTCCAAAGCTATGGTCTTTTAGTCTTTGACAGAATGATCATGACTCTGCCTCAGCAGTAAACTAAGGCTAATAACTTGCTCCACCTGGTGTATAAATACAGCATTGTAATAAGCTTGTACATCATTTACAGTACTCACAGACTATTAAAGTTATGAAAGGGATTGTAGCATGTTTTTTTTTAGCAAATGGTCATGATTTACAGAAATATATATTTGGACATTTTCATTAATACAGGCATCATTTGTCTGTTTATTTGTTTGTTTTTCTTTAGCATATTTAGCTTCTTCCTACTATATCTTTCATTTCTTTCTCACACAGTTTGGCACATGTTTGAATTACAAGGAAAAAGCAGAAAAGGTGCAGCAAAGGAGGAAATGAAGGAAAACTTTTAAAGAATTAAGGGCCTTAATCTCACTGGGTGTGAAATGTTTTATTCCAGATCTCTTCATGTGACTTCCTTGTCATTATCAGACACTGTTGATACATAGTCATGACAGATAATTGGCAGCACCAACTGTATCACTATGACAATAAATACAACCTTGCCATTGATTGTCATGAACCTTGGTACTTAAGTAGTTTACTGGTGTTACTTAGCCTCTAATATAAATGTATTGAGTGTTGAATAGGGAGCAGTGTAAAGCACTTTGAGTTCCAATAGGTAGAAAAGTGCTATATAAGTGCAGATCATTTGCCATTTGGTTCCAGCAGATGTGGTTATGATATCTGTTTTGGTTCTGTCAATGGGAGCTGCAGTTGTTTACCAATCACAGCAGTCGAGGCTTTTTCTGAAGATCAAACCCGATAGGCAGTTGTAATAAGTATAGGGGTTGTTTGGGTTGGCATAGTCCCCTATCAGAACTTTGTATGAGGACCCAAGAGGCAACACTGCGGGAGGGACGTGGGAATTTAATAATTTTATTAGTAAAGAAAAAAGGGACAAATAACAAATCTAAACAGAGACTAGGCCAAATAACAGAGAAAGTACCAACAAACTAAGCACAAGAATCAAGGAACTTGACTAGCAACTAAAATTCCACAATCTGAAACGCAACTTATAACAGAGAGCCAGGGCTAAAAATGGCTGAATGATGTCACTCCAATTCTCTGCAATTGCAGTAAAATAAATAAAATACAATATACAATAAAATAAATACAAAAGTGAAATCTGGCTAATGACATTAAAGGAGGGCTAACAAGCAAGAGCAAAACATAACCAAACCTCAGACCAAAACAGATAACAGAAGTCCATATGAGCATAAGTCAGGAGTCCAAAAACCATGAGGCAAAGAAAACTCGAAAACAGAATGTGGCATGAATTACAAAGATGAACCGAGACGTTGAACCTTGTAGACGGTGTGTTGCATAGGTAACAAAGACGAAGCGCTGACAGGAATCAAGGGGAGAGCTGGGTTTTTAAAAGGCAGGGGAACAGGGGAAAACAATTGTGACTGTTGATAACTGGTAAACTGGAGAAATTAACTGGGGACAGGAAGTGGAGAAAAAGAGAGAAAACCGGCAGGAAGTGATTTTGAGGGCCAGATCATAACATCCCCATCACACTTTCCATAACTGAACTCTTGCCTCTTGCCTCCCACCGGAAGCTGGAGCATAAACAAACAAACAATTTCAACGGGTTTGATTAACATTTGAATTTTGTCAGTTTAACTCTTCAAGTCACTGAAAACAATATGTACATGTAGATTTGTTATTGTTATCTCTCTCTCTCTTATAAGGATCCTGTAGCAGTTTCTGGGTTAAACAATGTAACCTACTCATGAAAATATGAATTATAACACACTAGCATCTGCAAAAGCTAAATAGTGGCTAAAGTTTGGAAATTCCTTTAAGTAAAAGTACAATATTTTCCTCCGTAACATATTGAAAATTGTACTTTAGTTTACTACATTAGTCAATCTACTTGGCAAAGTACAACGTCTGGCTGTAGTGGACCCGATGTCAAACGATTAATGAGGGTTTCATCAGTCAGACTCTGAACATGAGAATTGCCCAGCACGTGTTTGCAGATACACAGTCAAAAGATAGTACTGTACTTGGTAATAGATCAGTTAAACCTGAAAGTTTAAAGCATCACGATTGAAATTCTTTTTCTTTATTTTTATTGCATATGTATCTGAAGTATAAGGAAGAGATTTGATCGCTGAGGGAGGAAGAGGTGAGTCATTCTGCAGTTTTCTGGGACTAACTGCCACTCCAGTTATAACGAGAAATACCTGTCCGTACACAACATAGTTTATTTTGTAATTATTTTTTACCCCCTATTGTAATAAACATATCCTGCTAGGACAAATGCAATTCTGCATATTAAACGACAAGATTTTAGCTATTGGAAAACACCTGGACCTATTCTCACCTCCCCTATTATCCACCTAATGAGCCTATTCAGGCCAAGCATGGAACAAAGTCTACTCTGGAGGATATAACTGGGTCACCTAGCCAACTTTCCCTCAGACTCAAGAAGCTGCTGAAGGAGAAGTAGCGAAACATTTCTAACCAAGAAGAAAGAAGTACAGTTGACATGATTCAATCTTCGGATAACCAAACATAAATGACTGAGAATCTTCATGTTTTATACACATTCATTCATGGCCTAAAAACACAGATGGAAAACAAGTTTTTACCAATGAGAAAATCTGGAAATCAAATTGTGGGATTGCTGCCTTTGAGTCTGTCTGTTTGCCAAGCTTAACCAGGCACAGCCGTGTTTCCTCACCAGTGTTAATCAGACATTCCCTTACCTGGTTTTCCTCTGTCCAGTGAATGCATCACTCCCAGCACTCCCCTGCTCTGTTCAAGGTCACTGCAGGCATCACTTCATTGTGATTGTGTGTGTTATATTCTGCCACTCTTTACACTGTTGCAACAAGCTGACTGGTTTCTTAATAGCTGATTTAACAATTCTATGGACATTTGCCTACTTTCTATGTTAAAAACATTCAGCACATACATAGGTGCATGTAGCATTCGATAAACTGTTAAATATACATTTATGATGAATGACATGTTAATTGACAGCAGTAGAAGTATAGTGAACTATAGTATAGTGAAGTATAGTGAGCATTTTCATCTGACACCAGCTTTTATTCTCTAAATGTAATTACTTCCCATTGGCTGAAAGAACTGCAGGTTGGATTTTATGACTTCAGAGTCACACATGCATTCCTGATGCAGCGCCACCATTATTTTGGGTAAAAAGAAGTTTGGGGGGGGGTTGGGCCTTAATGATGATTCTAGCACTGTTGTACAGGAAGATGTATCTGTAATATTTGGGGGGAGGATCTGGTAAAATCTTCTTTTATTATACATAAATAAAGTCATGAAATTAAAGGAATACTAGGCTCAAAAGAACTATGGTTCTTAGTCAGCCTTGCTACAGTGCTGAAAAGAAACTGGGAGTTGTTCTTGTTTTCCTCTATTAATGATGAATAATATGCTGTTCTGGCATCACGGACAACTGTTTTTCCAGGCTAAATGAGATTCTTCTAAATTTCTGGAACGCCACTTCGTTTGTGAACTATGTCATGGAGATCGCCTCTTCTGTTTTACTACATTGCTTGTCAGAAGGGAAACACTATCAAGTATTTTACCTCCATTGTATTCACATATGGAGCAAATGAAGCAAATGAAGAAAGAATTGTTTCTTTGAACTTGTTTACAGCACTTGCACTTGACTGCTAACTTTCTAACTGATTATTGTAAATTCAAATGTTATTTATTTCGTAGTTATAAATGGTCAGACAAAAAAGAATTGTACGGAAACACCTTTAAATTATCAGTTTCAATACAATATGTAACGACAAGGTCTAGGTTCTGACTAAAATAGTGAGTGGGTTTATTTACATTTTGGGAAAAACCAATGAAATGCAGTCTTGAGGGAATTACTGTCAGCATCTACATGAATATTAAAGTCACCTACTATCATGACTTTATCTGTACTAAACACTACATCGGATAGGAAATCTGAAAATTCATTCAAAAACTGAATAAGGGGCTTGAGGAACATAATAACAAACAGAAGTGTTTTTGAGTTTTCCCGTTTGGTGTGAAAGGCTAAGAGTAAGGCTCTCAAATGAGTTATAACTATGTTTAGGTCAAGTGTTTATTGGTGAGCTTGAGTGGAAGATTGCAGATACCCTTCCACCTCAGCCTGTGCTTCTGGGGACATGATAATATGACTTTGGGGTGGCTGCCTCATTTAGACTGACACATTCTTCCTGCTGCAACCAAGTTTCAGTAAGAAAGAATATATCGAATAGATGATTGTTTAAGTCATTCACTAACGGAGATTTAGACGAGAGAGATCTGATATTTAACAATCCATATTTAATTGTTTTGGGGTTTTGTTCTGTGAGAGGAGTAGTCTTAACTTTTATCAAAGTAAACCTTTTTGGTTTGGAATCGTCAATCGTGGAATGAATCGTCACCCAGCCGGTCTGGCATCGTGGCTGCTCGGGAACTGCCAGGGGACAGCTAACAGGGGCTATGATAGGTTGTCCCGCACCAGCTAAAGGAAGCAGAGGAAAATCTGAACATGAGACACACTGAGCAAGTGAGAGAAGGAGAGACAGAGGGAGAAAGGGAAGCCATTGCTAACAGATGACTGCTAAGCTAGCAGAGCTAAGATAGATAAAATTTGGAAATAGTTAATGATAGCTAGTTATATTTTAGAAGAGCGGGTGCTTGAGTAATACAAGCATATGTCAAGTCTCAAGTAGTAATTCTTGTGTAAATAAACTTATTTAAGTAAGTATTTTACTTTATTTAAGTAAAATAGGATTTACTCAGTGAACAGTCCTTTGGCAGAAACCAAAGAGTGTGCAGTAACAGAAAGTGTCACGATACGTTTACCTCAGGAGGAAGTGAGGATCCAACTTTAGTCGCCTTTTTTTTTTCACTTTCATTGAAAAAACAGACTCAGTAGTGTGTGACCCAATAACAAGATGACATTACATGAATAAAACTGAATAGAAAAGGAAAATCTTCTAATTTATACCTTTATACAAGATATGATCCTTCGCCCACACCACGGTCAACCATGATTCACTGCTGTAAAAAAAACAAGAGAGAAACTTCAAAAAGGGGTTAAGTGAGGAATGTGAAAGTCTCATGATTAGAATCTTGATGTTAACTAACACTCATGTCATTTTTTGCTGCATATTTCATCAGCCTTAACCTGGTAAACACTTTTAGGTCAAGCACAGTGAGGACAGCAAAAAAATCATATAGCTCTGTAAAACTATGCTATCTGCAGAAGCATGCAACTCAGAATTCAACTTAAATAAACAATAACTTTACTTCCTATTGGAACTCACCAGTGTATGAACAGTGAGGAATGAGGAAGGTACATGAATAGTCTTGCAAAACAATGCTCGAAAACAATATCCAGTGAGTTTAAGGACCTTTTTCCTCATAACATTTGCTAATTTACACCTGTGCTGAACATTTGACACACGTTTAGTTCAAAGACAGTGAGTGAGAAAGAAATGAAAGAGATTACAGGCAGAACTACCACTTCCCAAAAACTATAGAATAAAATTACAGTAAACATCCACAAAATCCACACTATCTGTGACTGGGCCATAACAAATCCCTGATGGGTCTCTGCTGGTAATGCAAATGATGTAGAAGCCTATTACAATACTGTATGTATGCACCAGGTGAAGCATGCGATTAGTCTTAGTTTACTGCAGAGGCAGAGTCATAATCATTCAGTCAAAGTCTCAAAGACCCAGTTGACCTCACACAGTAAATACAAACTGACCCATGTAAACGGTCTGACAGCATTTTCTTACTGATCAGTTTCTGTTTAATAATCTCTCATTTTCTACATAACAAGCTAAAATTATTTTTTATATAAATGTGTCATTGTCTTTTCATAAGCTTTAGAATATTTAACACATATATACATACAAACACAGATTTGCATATTTTGATAGTTAGGCCAGGACACTAATTCACCTGTGACGGGTCCTTTCACACAAAGGTGTATTTATATCCTTATATTATTTATATTCATCCTTTAAACACATGTACTGCACTTTCTGGGTGTGACTTTTTTTTTGCAACGGCTATGATTTAAATGGGGTGAATCTTTATTCAACTGTTTATAGTTAGTTTTATATTTTTAATTAGATTCCTTTTTTTTGGGATTTGTTTGCACTTTGATGCAAGTCATTTTTGTCAAAAAAGCCCAATTAAATTGACCATGTTCCATGTTTAAAAAAAAAAGATAAAAGACAGTGATACTTTTCTGATCCCACTGTCTATATTAGGATTGGAACAGTGCTGAAGCTGAGCTGTAAACAGTGTCAAGACCAAGAATATTTGTGTCTCGCACAAACCACCAGCCAATCCCTTATATATAGACATTCCACGTCTCTTGGAAGCTTGGATTCTCCACATATTGATCGCAAAAAACGATCCAAGAAATCTGACATGATTGACAGGTTTTTATTTCCGTGTGTTTATAGAAGGTGTAACATTTGTCAACTGCTGCTCTGCTTTGACATATTTAATAACATTTCTAGATATGAAACTTAACCTTTTTGCTCAACCCAGAAACCACTACAGGAACTTTATAATCACAGTAAAAAATGACAAACATGTTTTTAGTACTTAGTTTATTTTATGAAACTACACGATGATTAAAAAAAACAATCCCTTTTTGTAGTTAACAAAAATATATTTAAGGTTTAAAAATTAATAGCTTTAGGAGGGTTCTGGCTCTATGCAATATTAAGTTGCATATTAAGCGATTTTTCCACCTTAGCCACAGGTAAAGCTTTTTTTAACGTTTTCATTTTTTTCTTTGTAGCGTTTACACTGATATGTGTTTAGCCTTCAGATGGCAACATCGTCCGATGTCAAAACCGAAAGGTCCTGGAATGAAATCATTTCCCTGTTCTGTTGGACATTCCAGAATTATCCCCACCCAGTGCCTCACCCTTTCAGCGGCACTAATATTAAGGCCAGACATTCTGTCAGTTATCCATCAGACGCAGGAGAGACACAATCTGCTTTTTGCACCTTTCTCTTTGTAAGTATCGGATTTTACTTTCATCTCATTAAAGTAGACACATTATACTTGTTTTGCTGTACACTGCTGTACCTACTCTAACTGTCAAACCTTTTAAAAAATATTTTAGGTCTGGCTGAACCAACAGGTACTGTACTTTCTTTGTGTGTGTGTTGTATCTGATGTCATCATGATGATCATTGTGTGTTATAGAAACATGCTGTGATACTTGTCAAGTTTAAAGCTGTTGTCTGCTTGGCACTGTTAATGTATTGATCAGATCTTTTCTGTTTTTACACATAGTAACAACATGTGCAGGCTAATTCTGACTGCAGGTAAGACACACTGAACAACCTAAAGAGTTGGTTCGTCCAAATCCCTCTACTCCCTCTAAACTATCTCTAATAATCTTAGATTAACTAATTTAGGTTTGGTTTCTGAAATTTCTCTCCCCTCATCAATACAAAGATGAATGGAATTTTGTTCACTTTTAAACTGAAGTAACAAGAAGTGAGCTTAAATTTCAATACACAAAAAAGTAGATGATTTGTTTGAATTCACATTTTAAGCTAATTTAAAATGTGATAATTCCATTGCAAAATCTAAAATGTATTATATTGTATTTGTTAATAAACACGTAATGCAATACATTCTATTAAAATTGTACCTAAAATAACATCAGCACAACAGTACAATAACACCTTCTGTAGTTTGGTACATCAATATCCAACCACTTCCAACAAAACAGTAGTAACCTTTATACTGTGCAGGAGCAACCAACCAAAAGGACTAATGCTCAGAGTTCAGGAGAGTCAGTTATTTTGCTGGAATAAAGACTCTCACAATGACATTTCATTTCTAAACAATGAGTGATGACCAGAAGGCAGCAACAGCTGTGCACAGATTTGACCTAATTGGGCTAAACAGGAGGAACGCAGCCATAAGTATAGTATATGTGTAACAAGACAGCTTTCCAGTATGACCCCTGCTTTTTATGGGGTTAGGCGTACATCTTTAAAGTTGTTCTTATCAATAATTTCATGGATTGTGAGAGTAAGAAGGAAAAGATAATCTGTGGCCATTATTTCTGCATGGACACACTACTGTCGCTGAATGTATAACATGTTAAACTAAATTATATTAAATATTAAGCTTTTTTTTTCATTAAGTTATTCTTGTAATTTGTGTTCAATTTAATACTAACCAAGTCTGTTTGACTTTAAAGGTCTGTGTTTGATCATCGCCACCTTGGGTAAGTTTATAACCATCTAACCAGCAAGTATATAGTGTCTTTACATCAGTGTCAGCAGTAATTAGTATAGGGAATCTGACAAAATACAAAAGCTAATTAAAGCTGTTGAAACCTGGGTTTCTATGTTCCAGCTTCTGGTGCCAGCCAGTTCTGTATCGGAAAGAGTAATGGGGATTACGCCAACGTAAACAACCCAAACTCTTATTACACCTGCTCAGGTGGGCTGACCTACGTCAGATCCTGCCCATCTGGTCTGATCTTCAGACAAAGCTGTGACTGCTGTGACTGGCCCACAACTCCATCTCCCACTACCACAACCAAAGCACCTACTAAAACCACATCTGCTGGACCCATTGATCAGTTCTGTAAAGGAAGGCTTGACGGGGACTATGCCAACCCAAAGAACCCCAGCACTTTTTACAGCTGTTCCAATGGGTTTACCTACCTCATGAAGTGCCAAACAGGTTTGGTCTTCAGCCAAAGTTGTGACTGCTGCCAATGACTCACAACTGCATCTGGCAGCGTCTGAAGTGATGGGCCAAGAGTGTGACCTCAGCTACCACAACTAAATGTAGTTGACCTAGTCTCCTACTACAACAGCTATGACCCTTCCTATCACAAAGACAACTCACAACGTAAAACAGAACATCAACTTGTCTAATCTCCTGTTAGCCACTCTTTACTTGACATGCCTTACTCAATCGTTAACTGTTTGTTAATTGTTAATCGTTGCATAAACACTGCATGTCATTGGATTGTTCTTCTCTAACAATTCGACTTCTGTTGCCATTGTAAACTGCTCATACATACATATATTGCAAAGCTTTCTGTAATCAACACTCACGCATAGTACTCAATTTTAAAAAATGAATCAATAATAAAATGATTGACAAAATACCACAATCGTTCCTGTATAGTTCATTTTTCTTTATAGTTTGCTTATTTTATGGTTTCTTGTTTCCTGATGGACAACAGGAAACAAGCTGACTAAACTAGAGCTAGAGGCAGGCCAGATAGCAAAACATTGATGGAGCTATAAATTATGAGCTTTTACAGGACAACTTTTCAGTGTTGTGGAAATAAACAGAATTTCTGTCAAGCTAGTATTTGGAGGGCCTTTTTAGAAAGTATAAAATACGAAAGTACTAAGAAGGAAATATGAGTTATAGCACACCAGTTGCATGAGAGTGCTAAGCAAATGAACAAAGAACTACCAGTACCACGTATTTAGCAGAATTAAGTCCCTTTCCCTTACTATGACCTTTCTTTGACATCTCCAGTCAGAGCTGCACATCTTACAAGTCTGCCCCGCTATGTTCAATGGTGTCCATACCTGCATATATCTGTCTCTGTGGACATTAATCAGAGTGCTAAGGAATACATAGGAATATATGAAGAATATATAACCTTTAACACACTATTAAAAGTAAAAATTTCTACAACACTCAAAACCTAATAAAGTCCAGTTGGCTAGGGCAACGACTATAATGCAATAAGAAAACCAAATAAAAAATATCAAAATACTAATAAATACAAATAATAATAGGGAATAGTTTGGGGCCTCCCTGCAGCACAGTTCAGTCCAGCAATCCTGTGTAAATCCCAGGGTTTCTGCAGAGATATAATCACTGAGGGAGGAAGAGGTGAATGATTCTGCAGTTTTCTGGGTCAAACTGCCACTCCAGTTATAAAGAGAAATACCTGTCTGTACACAACATAGTTCATTTTGTAATTATTTTTTACCCCCTATTGTAATAAATATATCCTGCTAGGACTAATGCAATTCTGCAATGGATCCTTTTCATTAATGTGTCAAATTTGCTGTGTAGAAAAAGATACAGTTAATTTTACGGTCAATACTTTCAAGAACTGAAAGATTACTTTTTTGCTGTTGTTGTTCTAAGAGAATGGATTAAACTGCATGGGTTAAATCAAAATAACCAACAATGTGTCTTGATGGCATCACAGTTTTCTCAGCAGCTGCTGCAGCAAATGAACATCTGAGAATTTGAGCAGCTACAGGATCTGACTTTGCTGAAAAGTAAGCAACAGGTCTGACTTCCACCACGATCCTGTAACAAAAATAAATGTCATGAATCCATTTCTTTCGTCAATGCTTTGTGTAAATGATCTGGATGGACGAGCCAGTTCCCAAGTAGTTGGCTGTAGTTTGCAATGCTTTTTTTGAACCCTTAAAAGCCTGTTTAGCTTCTGGGGTCCACACAACCATGTCAAGTGACTGCAGTACTTTGTCATGCATAATGGAGCTCAGTGTGGCTTAGTTTGGAGAAGTTAGAGAGTAGTTAAGTTTGAAGGTCCTGCAATAAGATCACATTCCCAAAATTGAGTGCACTTGTTTCTTGGTGATAGATTTGGTGATATTTTTAATAGCCTTAGTGTGTTTGGATGAGATGGATTTTAACCTCAGGTGTGATCACATGACTGTATAAATTACTTTTCTTTAGTGCTGATCCTGCTTGTATATTTAACGGCTTAAGATTTCAGCTGATGGAAAACACCATTTAAGGGGATTAGGGGGTTAAGCAATATTATTGTTACATCTTGATGACTCCACTCTGTTCTCACCTACCCTGTTAGCCAGCTAATGAGCCTATTCAGGCCAAGCATGGAACAAAGTCTACTCTGGAGGATATAACTGGGTCACCTAGCCAACTTTCCCTCAGACTGGAGAAGCTGCTGAAGGATAAGTAGCGAAACATTTCTAACCAAGAAGAAAGAAGTACAGTTGACATGATTCAATCTTAGGATAACCAAACATAAATGACTGAGAATCTTCATGTTTTATACACATTCATTCATGGCCTAAAAACACAGATGGAAAACAAGTTTTTACCAATGAGAAAATCTGGAAATCAAATTGTGGGATTGCTGCCTTTCAGTCTGTCTGTTTGCCCAGCTTAACCAGGTGTGGTATTTTGGGCACAGCCATGTTTCCTCACCAGTGTTAACCAGACATTCCCTTACCTGGTTTTCCTCTGTCCAGTGAATGCATCACTCCCAGCACTCCCCTGCTCTGTTCAAGGTCACTGCAGGCATCACTTCATTGTGATTGTGTGTCTTACATTCTGCCACTCTTTACACTCTTGCAACAAGCTGATTGGTTTCTTATTAACTGATTTAACAATTCTATGGACATTTGCCTTCTTTCTATGTTAAAATCATTCAGCACATACATAGGTGCATGGAGCATTCAATGAACTGTTAAATATACAATTATGATTAATGACATGTTAATTGACAGCAGTAGAATTATAGTGAACTCCAGCATTTTCATCTGACACCAGCTATTATCTTCTAAATGTAATTACTTAGCGCCAGCATTATTTTGGGTAAAAAGAAGTTTAAGGGGGATTGGGCCCGTAATGATGATTCTAGCACTGTTGTACATGAAGCTTTATCTATAATATTGGGGGGGAGGATCTGGTAAATTCTTCTCTAATAATTCATACCATACAAAACCAATGAAATGCAGTCTTGAGTCATTACTGTCAGCATCTACATGAATGTTAAAGTCACCTACTATCGTGACTTTATCTGTACTAAACACTAAATCGGATAGAAAATCTGTAAATTCATTCAAAAACTGAATAAGGGACTGGAGGATGGTACACAATAAAAAACAGAAGTGGTTTTTAAGTTTTCCAGTTTGGGTGTGAAAGGCTAAGAGTAAGGCTCTCAAATGAGTTAGAACTATGTTTAGGTCAAGTGTTTATTGGTGAGCTTGAGTGGAAGATTGCAGATACCCTTCCACCTCAGCCTGTGCTTCTGGGGACATGATAATATGACTTTGGGGTGGCTGCCTCATGTAGACTGACATATTCTTCCTGCTGCAACCAAATTTCAGTAAGAAAGACTATATCGTATAGATGATTGTTTAAATCATTTGCTAACAGAGATTTGATCTGATATTTAATAATCTATATTTAATAGTTTTGGCGTTTTGTTCTGTAAGAGGAGTAGTCTTAACTAAGGGCATGATAATAAGTCCTTAAACCTTTTTGGTTTATGTCATTTAGTTGGTTGGGGAACAGACAGTCTCTATATTTATTTGGGAGTTGTGGAGGGGTGACAGTTGAAAGGACACTGCAGAGAGGTGTGTAGGACTGGATCTTTGCATCATAGCCTCAACTGTGGATTGTCAGACTTTTAGATGTCTAACGAAATAGCCACATTTCTGGATAAGAGAGCTTCACCATCTAAAGCCGGATGGATGCTGTCTCTCCTAATCACCCTAGGTTTTCCCCAAAAACGTTTCCATTTATCTATTTAGCCCACATCGTTTGCCGGACAACAACTAGACAGCCAGCTTTGAATGACGACATGTACGCCGCACGTCGTCACTGGTCAGATTTGGCAGGGGTCCAGTGAAAATATGGACTTTGTTTTCTATTACATTTTCTACAAAACATTGTTTTGGAAAAGTTACACACCGATTCAACATTTATTTTAGTGACCTCCGATTTGCATAATCTGGCATCACTAACTACTGTGTGAATAATAATTTTACTGTATTTACGTTTTTCTTTAGCCAGGAGTTTCAAATATGATTAAATGTTGCCCGCTCTGGCCCCAGGAAGACATTTGACTAGGGGCCGCTGGAGTCTGTAACGTTTCTGACTATAGAGCTGCCAATTACCACAGTTGGTTTCTCAGCGGGTTTGTCTCGCTGAGAAAATCGATTTGAAATGTGAACTGACTGGTGGTAAACCTTGGGCGTCTGTTTAGCATTAGAGCTCTTACGAATCGTCACCCAACCGGTCTGGCTTCCTGGCTCCTCGGGAACTGCCAGGGGACAGCTAACAGGGGCTATGCTAGGTTGGCCCGCACCAGCTACCGGGCCCTGACTAGCTGGATACTTTACCATGGTGGCGAGCTGCACTATTCTGTGAGCCTCGCTTCCAAAGCTGCAAAAACCTTACACTTACAGATCCTATTATCGCTAAAGGAAGCAGATGAAAAACTGAACACGAGATAGACTGAGCAAGTGAGAGAAGGAGAGACAGAGGGAGACAGAGAAGCCATTACTAACAGATGACTGCTAAGCTAGCAGAGCTAGCTGCAGAAGCATGTAACTCAGAATTTAAATCAAATCAACAATAACTTTACCTTCTATAGGAACTCACCAATATATAGTGAATACATGAATAGTCTTGCAAACGAATGCTCGAAAACAATATCCAGTGAGTTTAAGGACCTTTTTCCTCATAGCATCTGGTAATTTACACCTGTGCTGAACATTTGACACATGTATAGTTCAATGACAGTGAGTGAGAAAGAAATGAAAGAGTCCAAAAAACTTGAATAAAATTATAGTAAACATCCACAAAATCCACACTATCAGTGACTGGGCCATAACAAATCCCTGATGGGTCTCTGCTGGTACTGCAAATAATGTAGAAGCCTATTACAATACTGAGTGTATGCACCAGGTGAAGCATGCGATTAGTCTTAGTTTACTGTAGAGGCAGAGTCATAATGATTCTGTCAAAGTCTGAAAAACCCAGTTGACCTCACACAGTAAATAGAAATTGACTTGCAGAGCAGACAGAGGTGCCCCATGTAAACGGTCTGATAGCATTGTCCTACTGATCAGTTTCTGTTTAATAATCTCTCATTTTCTACATAACAAATTGATTGTCTTTTCTCAAGCTTTAGAATATTTAGCACAGCACAGACATTTAGGGTGGTCGCCCTTCCTAAGTGTGCTTACAATAACTTTGCCTTATAGCTTTTAACTCCTTCAGAAAAGGCACAGGCATCTCGGTGGCCTCCCCTAGTTCCCTTGTTGCATGGTCACTCAGTTTTTGAGGATAGCTTGCTTTAGGCAAATTTACACGTCATATTCTATTTTTTGATAATTTTTTACCTCTACTCCAACAGATATTTAATGACTAGTACATTTAGTAGTCTTTATCCCCTGACTTTTACTTTTCAATACCTTTTGATACTTTGACCAGGATACTAATGCACCTATGACTGGTCCTTTCACGATAATTATATTACAGTGCTTTAAACACATTAACTACACTATAGTGTACACACTAAGCTTGGATTCTCCACACATTGAATGCAAAAAAACTATACCTGAAATCTGATATTTCTTCTGCTAATCTAGAAAGAAGGCTTATCGCTTTTCTATGTACATGGTTTTTATGTTAGGAATGTATCACGGTGTCTCTATAGAAGGTGTAGCATGATGCATCTCCAGTTGGGCAAGAAATTAATGGTATAAGGTAATAGTTTATGGGTTGGACCCAATAGGGTGCTTGACACAACTACTCAGTTTAAAATAAGGTTTATCATAAAATATAATAGTTCGCAAGACAGGATGGAGATGTAGTAAGTCCTCTGACTCACTAGATGGTGCTAAAATCTAGTCTTTGAAAAAGGACAGAAATATTAGTATCTTGACAGTGACTTGTGGGATATGGTGTCTGAACATGAAAACAAAACTTACTACAGTCAGTGGGAAGATGAGCAAAGTCTAGAGGTAAAGCAAGGTTCTTATGGATAAGAGTGGAGTATGGTCCTTGTAGAGTGGATACACGTAAGATGCGCTGAGGTTGAATAACTTGAAGCTAGGGTAGGGAAATGGTGGGAGGAGGGACCACGTGGGAAGATGTAATGGTCTGGATCCAAAATCCCATTGGCGATACAGCGCCCTAGTGCAATAGGCTCATAGCTCTGGATTCCACAATTCTTACATGACACAATAATTGTTCTTAATATTAGTATGAGAATTCTTACAGTGGATATTTACTTTCTTGATACAGGTAACTTGAACACACGATGAATACTCCGCATTATCGTAGTAGATAATCACATGGCTTGGTAAAATCGTAACGTGACATGATCAAAATGTAGACATGACATGGTAAATCTTCTCATCATAATCACATAGTTATAAGGGCTTGTGGAAAACCTGATCCCTCATGGGCAGATAACAGTATTCATAATCCTAGTCATTGATTAAGTTGGCAACAGGGAGTCAATAGGGAGCAGTTACTCGCAACCAAAATAGCAGGCAGAGTCAGGTCAAAAAATGTAGTGTGGTCTGAACCGTAGATAGCAAAGATGATTTGGATGAACACTGGAAAGCTGCAGTGAGAAAGCAGACGATCTGGCAGCTTGGCGAGGGAACTAAGGAGATATATACAGGTGCTGGTCATATAAATAAAATATCTTCTCAAAGTTGATTTATTTCACTAATTCCATTCAAGTGAAACTTGTATAATATATACATTCATTCCACACTGACTGATATATTTCAAGTGTTATTTCTTTTAATTTTGATGATTATAACTGACAGCTAATGAAAACCCCAAATTCAGTATCTCAGAAAATTAGAATATTACTTAAGACCAATACAAAGAAAGGATTTTTTCACACTCTAATCAGCTAAGTAACTCAAAAAATCTGCAAAGGTGTTTAAATGGTCTCAGTCTAGTTCTGTAGGCTACACAATCGTGGGGAAGACTGCTGATTTGACAGTTGTCCAAAAGACGACCATTGACACCTTGCACAAGGAGGGCAAGACACAAAAGGTCATTGCAAAAGAGGCTGGCTGTTCACAGAGCTCTGTGTCCAAGCACACTAATACAGAGACGAAGGGAAGGAAAAGATGAGGTAGAAAAACGTGTACAAGCAATAGGATAACCGCTCCCTGGAGAAAATTGTGAAACGAAACCCGTTCAAAAATATGGGGGAAATTCACAAAGAGTGGACTGCAGCTGGAGTCAGTGCTTCAAGAACTACTACGCACAGACATATGCAAGACATTGGTTTCAGCTGTCACATTCCTTGTGTCAAGCCACTCTTGAACAACAGACAGCATCAGAAGCGTCTCGCCTGGACTAAAGACAAAAAGGACTGGACTGCAGCTGAGTGGTCCAAAGTTTTGTTCTATGATGAAAGTAAATTTTGCATTTCCTTTGGAAATCAGGGTCCCAGAGTCTGGAGGAAGAGAGGGGAGGCACAGAATCCACGTTGCTTGAGGTCCAGTGTAAAGTTTCCACAGTCAGTGATGCTTTGGTGCCATGTCATCTATTGGTATTGCTCCACTGTGTTTTCTGAGGTCCAAGGTCAATGCAGCTGTATACCAGGACGTTTTAGAGCAGTTCATGCTTCCTGCCACTGAACAACTTTATGGAGATGCAGATTTCATTTTCCAACAGGACTTGGCACCTGCAAACAGTGCCAAATCTACCAGTACCTGGTTTAAGGACCATGGTATCCCTGTTCTTGATTGGCCAGTAAACTCGCCTGACCTTAACCCCATCGAAAATCTATGGGGTATTGTGAGGAGAAAGATGTGATATGCCAGACCCAACAATGCAGAAGAGCTGAAGGCCACTATCAGACCAACCTGGGCTCTCATAACACCTGAGCAGTGCCACAGACTGATCGACTCCATGCAACATTGCTGCAGTAATTCAGGCAAAAAGAGCCCCAACTAAGTATTGAGTGCTGTACATGCTCATACATTTCATGTTCACACTTTTCAGTTGGATTCCTTAAAATCCTTTCTTTGTATTGGTCTTAAGTAATATTCAAATTTTCTGAGATACTGAATTTGGGGTTTTTCATTAGTTGTCAGATTTACTCATCAAGATTAAAAGAAATATCACTTGAAATATATCAGTCTGTGTGGAATGAATGTACATCATACAAGTTTCACTTCTTGAATAGAATTAGTGAAATAAATCAACTTTGTGAAGATATTCTAATTATATGACCAGCACCTGTAAGCAGAGTGGTGCGAGCAGGTGAAACTAATTACTGGTGATTATTTAAGCGGGGAACATTTTGATCAGGAACAGGAAGTGGCTGTACAAGTGTTGTTGTTGGCGAGTTGGCGATCGTGACAAATGGCGCACAAAAATTTGATACGTGGGAAAATTTTCTGACAATACAGACATTACCTCACAGTGCGCAGATTTAGTTGGTAAAGGTTAATTAGATCACTGGATATGAATTCTTCAAGAAACCACTGAGATTAGTCAATAAGAAAAAACACTTGTGTAGCAGCTTCTTTACTAAAGTACGAGCAAGGGTGAAGCTCAGCCAAGCTTACCTGTCTGCAGCAGAGACGGACAGACAGCTCAGACAAAGTCAAACTTACTCCTTCACTGACAACATCAGTGCTCATTTGGGTACCAGTGTAAAAACACTCCACAAATTAACGATCTATAAGAGAAAATGATCCAAACACTCGTTAAATGATCATAAATGTGCAGACAAGTGATAATTTCAGCTCTGCCAGCAGTTCCCCTTCCACCGTCATGTGATCACCACAACAAGCTTGTTGGTTAATCGCTAACTGATATGAACACATTAGTTTACATCCACCTAAAGCTGGAAGATAATAAAGGCTGGATGTGCTGCATTTAGCGCACTGTTCAACCTAATGTGCCACAGGATCTGGTGGACACTAAGACAGTCATAATCCCAAACCATGCAGAACCCTGTAGTTGTGAGCTCAGAGACCCTATCAGTGGCAAACAGAGCAGGACAGGGATTTAGATATCATTGAGTCTATGTGGTGACTTTGCTATTGTAGATGGATTTGCTAATGTAGAATGTACAATACTCGATAGTGTTGCCCCTCTGAAAAAGAAGGCAGTAAACCAGAAGAGTTGATCTCCATGGTATAGTTCACAAACACGCAACTTAAAACAGGAAACACGAAAGTTGGAAAGGAAGTGGCGTTCCAGAAAGTTAGAAGAATCTCATTTAGCCTGGAAAAATAGTTTAAAAATGTACAAAAAAGCTCTCAGTGATGCCAGAACAGCATATTATTCATCATTAATAGAAGAAAACAAGAACAACCCCCGGTTTCTGTTCAGCACTGTAGCCAGGTTGACTAAGAGCCATAGTTCTGTTGAGCCTAGTTTTCCCCTTAACTTTGAGCAGCAATGACTTCATGACCTTCTTTATGAATAAAATTGTAGCTATTACAAAAATAATTCACCAGATCCTCCCCTCAAATATTACACATAGATCTTCATGTACAGCAGTGCTAGAGTCATCGATAAGGCCCCAATCCCTGTTAGACTGCTTTTTGCCCATAGATCTCTCTGAGCTAACTTCAATTATTACCTCATCTAAACTAACCACCTGTCTGCTAGACCATATTCCAACTAAGCTGCTCAAGGAAGCTTTACCCTTAACAGATACATTCATATTAGATATCATCAATCTATAGAAACAGACTATGTACCACAGGCCTATAAAGTAGCTGTAATTAAACCATAACTTAAAAAACCCTGTCTTGACCCAGGTGTTTTAGCCAATTACAGACCAATATCTAATCTCCCCTTTATTTCTAAAATAATTGAAAAAGTAGTCGTAAAACAATTATGTGATCACCTTCATAGGAATAATTTGTATGAAGACTTTCAGTCAGGATTTAGAGTTCATCATAGTACAGAAACAGCACTGGTAAAAATCTTCTCATGGCCTCAGATAATGGACTCATCTCTATACTTGTTCTGTTAGATCTTAGTGCTGCATTCGATACCATTGATCATAACATTTTATTACAGAGACTGGAACATGAAATTGGAATTACAGGAACTGCACTAGGTTGGTTTAAATCTTATCTATCTGATAGATTTCAATTTGTTCATGTTACTGATGAATCCTCCATGCACACAAAGGTTAGCTATGGAGTTCCACAAGCCTCTGTGTTAGGACCAATACTTTTTACTGTATATATGTCTCCTTTAGGCAACATTATTAGAAAACACTCCATAAATTTCCAGTTATGCTGATGATACCCAGCTATATTTATCTATGGAACCAGATGAAAATAATCAGTTAATAAAGCTTCAAGCATGCCTACAAGACATAAAGGCCTGGATGTCCCAAATTTTTTTACTTTTAAACTCAAACAAAACTGAAGTCATAGTATTTGGGCCCAAAAATCTCAGTGATATGATGTCCAACCATATTGTTACTCTAGATGGCATAAGTCTGGCCTCCAGTACTACTGCAAGGAACCTTGAAGTTAGTTTTGATCAGGATCTGTCCTTTAACTCACATAACATAACTCCCTAAAGAGCCTGCAATTAATCCAAAATGCTGCAGCAAGAGTGCTGACTGGAACTAGCAAGAGAGATCATATTTCACCTTCACTAGCTTCTCTCCATTGGCTTCCCATTAAATCTAGAATAGAATTTAAAACCCTGCTTCTTACATATAAAGCTCTGAACGATCAGGCTCCATCATATATAGAAGACCTCATAGCATCATATCATCCCAGTAGACCACTTCGCTCTAAGAATGCAGGCCTACTTGTGGTTCTCAGAATTTCCAAAGGTAGAATGGGAGGTAGAGCCTTTAGCTATCAAGCTCCTCTCTTGTGGAACCAGCTCCCAGTTCAGATTCGGGAAGCAGACACCCTCTCTACTTTTAAGTCTAGGCTTAAAACCTTCCTCTTTAATAAAGCATATAGTTAGTTATGGTTATGCTGCTATAGGCTTAGACTGCTGGGGGACCCACCCCCTGATGCACTGAGCTCCTTTCCTCCTCTTGACCATCTCTCCTCTCCTCTCACCCCGCAATTGTCACCACTGTATGTCATTAACTCTGTGTGTTCTCTCCCGTAGTTGTCATGTCCTCCTCTGTCCCCCTCTCTCTGTCCCTTTCTGCAGGTGTCCCCCGGCTTTGAAGCTGTGTGTCTTCCAGTGTGAAGCTACTGGTCCTACCAATCTGCCCGATGTTTTGTTGTTGCTTGTTGTTGCTCTGTTCTTTTCTCTCTCCCCTTGCCACTCACCCCAACCGGTCAAGGCAGATGGCCGTCCACCCTGAGCCTGGTTCTGCTTGAGGTTTCTTCTCTTAAAGGGAGTTTTTCCTCTCCACTGTTGCCTATGGCTTGCTCCAGGGGGAATTGTTGGGTTCTCTTTATACATCTTTATAATCTTGACTTTATTCTGTAAAGTGCCCTGAAATTACTTTGTTGTGAATTGGCGCTAAATAAATAAAGTTGAATTGAATTAAATTGAATGGATTAATAAATTCCTACTCATTTGTAGGTTTATTGGGCTCAAAATAAGACAGTCTGAACCGTCTTGCAGTAAATCCCCCTTCATGAAGGTGATAACGTTCAGTTAGTTTTTCGGACTCAGAGGAGTTCATTCTGTTTAAGAGGCTGAAAGTGGATTATTTTGTCAGCCTGTTGGTTTGGCACTGTTTTTATATCGGATGCCCTTCCTGACACAACCCTTCCTAATTTTTACTGGGTTTGGGACTGGCATTGCACAGGAAGGGCTGTTGCGGAGTCTGTGTCTTCCCCAGCGACACTCTGTCGTGGTTGTGAAGATCAAGGGGCGAACCTCCGAGCCTGTGGTCGGTGGGGGGCCACTCCATGCACTGCGAGCCACTGGCAGTGGCTCAGTTCTGACTATCGTGAGTCACAAAACTATCAGTTTATTATTTTACTATTTAAATGTTTATAAAAGCTTTACTTGATTCCATTTTATTTATTTTACCCATCCATTTTGTTTGTTAAGGTATGTGTTCCGTTTCAGATTCCATTTTAAATGTGCACTGATTAGTCTGACAGTAACCGTGTGCATTTTAGCTGAAATAAAACAATCTTTTTTCTTAGAGCTAATGACAAGTTGGTCCTGTGCATAGAAAGATTGGATGACAGGAACATTACCATGACATAGCATCAGATCAGACTGTGCTAACTTACCGGGGAACACTTAAAGTATGTCTGTGGGACATGTAAGGTGGCAAGGCTGTTATACTTCTACCCAGTCGTCAGGTTGTAAGGACTCAGCAAACTCCCCAAGAAGTTGTATAAACACTGGAAACTGACAAGATGTGGTGTCTGTAAAGACTAAACCAAACCAGTTACAGCACACTGTGGAAAGGATTCCAAGGTCATGAACCAGCAGGAGTGGATGAACAGAGAAAGGCACACATACCTCTGCCACCAGACAATCATTTTGCACAGCTTCCCCTCCCTAATAATACTGTTGTACGATTTTAATACCATTATGTAATGAGTCATACAGGTACAATCATATGTTGTATGACTGCACCTGTTTATTTTTAATTCTTTAAAAGCACCTCTATTAATTTATGTAGATTTCCATTCTATTTACTTTTATTTTTATTATTTACTTTTATTATCTGTTCACATGATTTTCTTCTCCATATTTTAAATATGCACATGTGTGACAAATTATTCTGTAATTTTGAGATAATTCCACCAGTACTCTGAAGAACAACCTCAGTGGCCCTTATCAGATTATTCAGTTCTGAGGAACGAAAATGAACATTACAGAAAACATTCCCTAGTTTGGTTTTTTGATGATTATATTGTAGAGTAGGTGTTTAGCTGAGAGGTAGGTGTAAAATTTTGAAATACTTCTGCTTGTACTACTAGAAGTCAGTGAGAAATATTGCACTTTTTGCTCCACTAAATTTCTTACTCAGTTGTGAATGTATCAGCAACTCTAACGCGATCTAACACAACTACAATAAATCCACCTTTATGAAGTTGATAAGTTGTTAATTCAGTGATTATTTTGGATTTCTTATACTTAGCTTTATTGACACCAATGGACAGGAAAAAAATAAAAGGGATACTGTTACATTGTTAAATCATATGCATACTTTTAACAACAAATTGTTGTTATATGTAGTGATAAAGGTATATGTATAGTTATTTACTGTGTCAATATAACTATCTATTGCTTCAATTTAACTGTATGAGCCTAATATGAGAATATTAAAGTGCTATTTTAACAACATCCCTATACATAAACAAAAGCAGTAGCTCAGTTGACAAAACTGGTCATTGCTTGAAGCCTCCTTCCAACAGACTAGGATCACTGTTGCAAGGTAAATGTAATACAAAAATTTTTGTAAAACAAAGATTTACAGTAAAATACAGGGAGTTGATGTGACATTGACAAACTACACATTTCATTCCTCATGACTAAGTTGGATTCAAATCAAATATGTGGAGAAACCCTTTGTCTTAGTGTTTGTTATGGATAAAGTGACAATTTCTGGTCCTAGATACCTCACGTGTAATTAGTAAAGAAGCTTCAACATCCAAGATGTCTTTTAATAGAGTTTCAGTTCTCTATCCTATGCAGTTCCAAACTTCATACATTCACACACTATTTTAAAACCTTCTGTTGCTGGGCAAACCATCCTCCTCCTCAGGACACTGCCCCCGGTCCTTTCTCCTTTTATGGTAACCATTTTCCTTTCCCGCACTTCGATAAGCACCTGTGAGCATGGAGTAACTATGGGTCAGAGTCAGTGTGGGATGGTCTGCTGTTAGACAATAACTGACCTTGTAGCAGTTCTGCAAACACTTCAAAGACAAAACATATATGTGAGACAAAGTTTGAACAACACACAATCTTTTAAACATTTTCAAAAGTACACTGATTACAAGTTGCTATTATACCTAGGTAAAATGCTGCGGATTAAATTTAATCATCATTTAATAATACTTGATTTTCCATCACAGTGTTACAGAAAACATTCTAGTTTTGTAGAAAAGTGGGCAGGTATGTGAGTTATCACAAGAATCATCTTTAAGTTTTTAAAAGTTGTACAAAACTGTATCATTGTTACATACATTTGATGTCACTGGTGGCGAACCTTCTGTATTGCTGTTTCATCTACATCAGTAGATTTCTCTTAGACGACAATGTAGCCATTGTATCTTGCACATACATAGCCTTTTTTTAAATCAACACTAATGCTTATGGCTAATTTTAATGAATGAATGTTGACAATACCAAAGGAAGGTGGACATACTGTGTGTCCAGGAGACCAGGTGGAAAGGTAGCAAGGCTAGAAGCTTAGGAGCAGGGTTCAAGTTGTTTTACCATGGGTCAGATAGGAAGAGAAATGGAGTAGGAGTAATATTGAAAGAGGATTTTGTGAGGAATGTTCTAGAGGTGAAAAGAGTATCAGACAGGTTGATGAGTCTGAAGCTGGAAGTTGAAGGGGTGATGTTCAATGTTGTGAGTGGTTATGCCCCACAGGTAGGATGTGAGTTAGAAGAGAAGGAGAAATTCTGGAGTGAGTTAGATGAAGTGATGCAGAGCATCCCCAGAGGTGAGAGAGTTGTCATTGGTGCAGATTTCAATGGGCATGTAGGTGAAGGGAACAGAGGTGATGAGACTGTTATGGGCAGGTTTGGTGTTCAGGACAGGAACGCAGAAGGTCAGATGGTGGTTGACTTTGCAAAGAGGATGGAAATGGCTGTAGTAAACACTTTCTTTCAGAAGAGGCAGGAACATAGGGTGACGTACAAGAGCGGAGGGAGAAGCACTCAGGTAGACTACATCTTGTGTAGACGTTGTAATCTGAAAGAGATCAGTGACTGTAAAGCATTGGTAGGGGAGAGTGTAGCCAGACAACACAGGATGGTGGTGTGTACAATGATGTTGGTGGTGAGGAAGATAAGGAGGACTAAGGCAGAGCAGAGGACGAAGTGGTGGAAGTTGAAAAAGGAAGAATGTCGTTTACTTTTCAGGGAGGAGCTGAGACAGACTCTGGGTGGTTTGGAGGTGCTGCCAGATGACTGGACTACTACAGCTAATTTGATCAGGGAGACAGGTAGGAGGGTACTCGGTGTGTCATCTGGAAAGAGGAAAGCGGACAAGGAGACTTGGTGGTGGAACGAAGAAGTTCAGGAGTGTATACAGAGAAAGAGGTTAGCTAAGAAGAAGTGGGACACTGAGAGGACTGAAGAGAGTAGACAGGAGTACAGGGAGATACAGCGTAAGGTGAAGATAGAGGTGGCAAACGCCAAACAAAGAGCATCTGATGACTTGTATGTTAGGTTGGACACTAAAGAGGGAGAGGTGGATTTGTACAGGTTGGCCAGACAAAGAGATAGAGATGGAAATGATGTGCAGCAGGTTAGTGTGATTAAAGATAAGGATGGAAATGTATTGACAGGTGCCAGGAGTGTGATGGGAAGATGGAAGGAGAACTTTGAAGAGTTGATGAATGAGGAAAATGAAAGGGAACGAAGAGTAGAAGAGGTGACTGGTGTGGAGCAGGAAGTAGCAAAGATTAGTAAGAGTGAAGTGAGGAGGACATTGAAGAGGATGAAGAGCGGAAAGGTAGTTGGTCATGATGACATACCGGTGGAGGTATGGAAGTGTCTAGGAGAGGTGGCAGTAGAGTTTTTGACTAGTTTGTTTAACAAGATCTTAGAGAGTGAGAGATGCTGAGGACTGGAGGAAAAGTGTACTGGTACCAATTTTTAAGAACAAGGGAGATGTGCAGAGCTGTGGCAACTACAGAGGAATAAAGCTGATGAGTCACACAATGAAGTTGTGGGAAAGAGTAGTGGAAGCTCGGCTAAGGGCAGAGGTGAACATTTGTGAGCAGCAATATGGTTTCATGCCTAGAAAGAGAACAACAGATGCAGTATTTGCTTTGAGGACGCTGATGGAGAAGTACAGAGAGGGTCATAGGGAGTTGCATTGTGTCTTCGTAGATTTAGAAAAAGCGTATAACAGGGTGCCGAGAGAGGAGCTGTGGTATTGTATGAGGACGTCTGGAGTGGCAGAGAAGTATATTAGAGTGGTGCAGGACATGTATGAGAGCTGTAAGACAGTGGTGAGGTGCTGTAGGTGTGACAGATGAGTTCAAGGTGGAGGTGGGTCTGCATCAAGGATCAGCTCTGAGCCCCTTCTTGTTTGCTCTGGTGATGGACAGACTGACAGATGAGGTTAGACAAGAATCTCCCTGGACTATGATGTTTGCAGATGACATTGTTATTTGTAGTGAGAGCAGGGAGCAGGTGGAGGAAAATCTAGAGAGGTGGAGGTCTGCTCTGGAAAACAGAGGAATGAAGCTTAGCCGCAGCAAGACAGAATACATGTGTGTCAATGAGAGGGACCCAGGTGGAACGGTGAGGTTACAGGGAGCAGAGGTGAAGAAGGTGCAGGACTTTAAGTACTTAGGGTCAACGGTTCAGAGCAACGGTGAGTGTGGAAAAGAGGTGAAGAGGCGAGTGCAGGCAGGTTGGA